>NC_058082.1:353768246-354085863 GCF_014858855.1 Bufo gargarizans
TCTCATTCCTGTGGTGGAGAGGATAAGCAAAATGGTGCAATACCAGGTCCTTTTGGAAAAATTGCTCCAAAAATTATCCAGCTGACAACGCTGGCTGCAGAGTACGTAGTTCCTTGGCCAATCAAGAAGGGGAGACGAGGGGAACACCCAGCAATTCCAACAGAGGCAGGGCAACACTCTCCAAGGCTTTGGACAGTTTTATGACACCCCGCTAGCACCCTCAACCTGATGCTCAGCCTAGTGTCATAAGGAGGAAAACATTTTGGAAGATGGTGGAGTACGTAGCAGACCGTGTCAGAGTCCTCAGTGATCCCTGTGTTCCTTACAACTATTGGGTGTCCAAGCTGGCACGAACTGGCACTCTACGCCTCAGAGGTGCTGGTCTGCCCCTCCGCCAGCATTTTGTCAGAGCGAGTATTTAGTGCTGTTGAGGGCATAATAACTGATAAGCGCATCTGCCTGTCATCTGAAACTGCTGACAGGTTGACTCTTATGAAAATGAACAAGGCCTGGATTGCCTTGACTTCTCTACTCCACTGTATTCCCATGCTCCCCTTCCTCCACTAAAAAGGGTATATGGTTCAATCTCCATTTTCTCAAACTCCTCGCTCCTAATATTTTTATAGGGTCAGCTCAGCAGCAGGCCCTTACCAATAATGTTTTAGAGGGTCATTAGCAGGCCCTCATCCATAATGTTTTTAAGGGTCACCAGCAGGCCCTTAACTATAATGTTTTAGAGGGTCAGCTCAGCAGAAGACCCTCACCCACAAAATTATAAAGATGGTCAGCTTGGCAGCAGGCCCTCGTCCACAATTTTTTTTTAGTTAGTTAGCTCGGCAGCAAGCACTCGCACACAAAATTATTTAGATGGTCAGCTCGGCAGCAGGCCCTCGCCCTCAAATTTTTTTAGATGGTCAGCTCGGCAGTAGGCCCTTGCTCGCAAAATTTTTTAGATTGTCAGCTCGGCGGCAGGCCCTCGCCCATAATGTTTTAGATGGTCAGCTCGGCAGCAGGCCCTCTCCCACAAAATTTTTTAGATGGTCAGCTCGGCAGCGGGTTCTCTCCCACCAAATTTTTGAGATGGTCACCAGCAGGCTCTTGCTCCTAATGTTTTTGAGGGTCACCAGTATGCCATCAATCATAATTTTTCAAGGGTGTGTATGATGCCCTCCTTTATGTTAATAAAGGGTGTATTGGAATGCCGCTTCCTTGTAATTTTTGGCAGCCCTTTCCCTTAGTGCATAGGCTTTATGAGTGTAGGAGTCCCACTACCTGAACAATTGTACCACAATGTGAATGAGTCCTTTATGTGATATACAGGGTCTATCGGAGTGCCTCTTCCTTGAAATTTTTGGCAGCACTTGCACTTTATATACAAGTAAATATACAGGAAAGAATGTTTCCTAACCATTTGTCCTCTAAAATCGATTTTATCTTCGGTTTGGCGCGTATTATTGTCAGTCTGTAAAAATGGCATACTACTCGGACAACATCGTTCCCAGCAGCGACCCGGTAGTCCAAGATGTTCCCAAATCATTTCAGTGGTGTTTCCATCAATTTCTAACCCTTTACTATGAATCAGACACTCTCCCCTCTTCAGAGCAGGGGGTGCCTGGTTAAATGCTCTGGTCCTCCCACTGACTTCCATCGAGCACCCGGGCATCTCAAGGTATTCTTCTCGAGCACCCGAGCACTTTGGTGCTCGACCAATACTACTGTGAACCAGATACCCTCCCCTCTTTAGAGCAGGGGGGCCTGGTTTAATGCTCAGGTTCTCCCATCGAGCACCCTAAAGTGTTCTACTCAAGCACCCGAGCAACACTCGGATGCTCGATCAACACTATTGAATACCCTTTAAAGTTAAAAGTTAGGCATCAGATCAAAGCGCAGAGAAAGTGATTTAATATCTTTGACTATTGGATGATGTGGTAGTTGCCGGATAAAATGTTTTTCCATGACAATAATAGATGGTCTATGCTTAGGACAGGCCATTAATATGAGATCAATGGGGTCCGAAACCTGAAATCCTGCTGACCAGCATTTTGTAGCTCACTGCAGCTCAGTTTTGCAGTATTCAATTGGACAGAAGTGCTGGCAATAGCTGTTACTAGTGGTATCTGTGTACAAGTCTGTAACCTACGTCCTGCTACCACTTGCCATCCTTGTATACGTGGAGCTATTACACATTTTAATGGTATGCATCATATACAGCCATATATAGAGATGAGTGAATTTCTTGAAATTCGTTTCGGGTCCGGTTCTAACGAATCAGTTGGCAGATTCGATTAAGGTACAAATAAAGGCGACCCGAATATAAAGTGCTCAGATTGCCCTGAAAATTCATATATGACACTCTGGTGTCTCTTAGGACTGTATCCAACCCCTTTCAAGCTCTTTAATGCCATATTAGCAATGGTGTACCGCCCATAGCGACAGACCACGCAGTTTCTATGGGGCCCGGGAGTTTGAGGAGCCCGGGCAGGCTGATTGACCCCACCCTCTTTCCAATCGAACATCTCCCTTGCTCCTGCATCCATCTGCCAAATCCTCTTATCTGCTGTGCTCTGCTGCTTCACCTGCCTATTATCGTTACAGCAGCAGAGCAGTGTGTGAGAGAGAGGCCCGGCAAGGTTAACAGCGCTTCACTGCTCTAATCTCCCGACCACTGACCTGGAGAGACCTGGCCTGCCAGGTAGTGTGTAAGCTCCCGCATCCCACAGCGACACAAACAGCACATTCTATGTGACCCTTATGTAGTCACTCACTCTGTGAGCTGCAGAGGCGGAGGGGGACACACTTGTGTGCTGGACGACTGGTTAAAAGTGTGTGATGTAGGTGTGGAGGGGAGACAGGGAGTTAGTGGTTGTGCTGGTGTGTGTGTGTATATTTATATATATATATATAAATATATAATCCAAATAAATGTAACGCAGCACTCCTTGGGTAAAAAGTGAAAAATGTGATATTTATTCAACACATGTTGATACAGTACACACAAAAACAATTGGATTGATAGACGTTCCTATAATACTTAGATAATCACAGCCTGATGAACGTTTAAAATAAAAAAAACAAAGCTTTATTTAAAGTCTGTTTAAAAAGAGGGTGGGGAAACCCATATGTCACAATCTGTGACCATCAGGCAACTAATCTTAGAAATGTATACAGAGAGGGGAGCAAATATCTCTGCACATTAAGAAGATTAGGGTAAGACCCGACTTGCTAGCTGGAATAGCTATGTATCTGCAGGTCGGGATAAATGGACACTAAAGTCAGTGTGAATGGATGCACTATGTGTGTATCATCGGTGATCCTGTAGGATGTATATACACAGATAAGGTTGTGCCACCTGGTATATGTAACCAGGAATGTTCAATACATTAGATCGCACTGCCTCTGTCATATAACAGTCTCAAAGGACTTGCAGCCACTAACTGTAGTGCAGATGACAGATCAGTCTTTAATGTGTATTGCTGATGGTAAATACCTAGGTCACAGCCTTATATCCGCAGCCAGTATTGGCTAAATACAACCACTCAGAGCCAATTGATTAAACTCCATTCACACACATAAAAGCCAGTATATTTTGGCTCATCCATCCATCACATGCATACTCCAAGGCTGACTAAAGGGTTAAATGCATCTAGTGCAGTCCTGCCTAAAGAGCTGTATCCTGATACAATGTATTAGCTCTACGCGTTTCCACGTGACCTGTTATTATCACGCATCTTCAGGAGCTTATTGTTTGCTAATGTCAAAACAGTAGAGCCGCACTGTGGTGTGCTATGGCTAATGGCGCTGTAATGGCCGCACGCGGCCCTTTGAAATTTAATAATAACAAAAGGAAGAAAAAAATCTTTAATAAATATAACATAACATGATGTAAGTTGCATCTTGTTTTTTCCATTTTTGGTATAATAGGGTCTGTATATGTACATATCGATGTGCATCTATACAATCTGGATGTATAGTATATGTGCATGTCCAACCTGAGCTGCGTGCAACAGTGATGCTTCTTTTGAATCTATCAGTGTTGTAATTTACCCCTCCCCTTTGATGTCACACGACATGGGTGTGAGCGGTACCTGTCTTTTTTCTGGTTATGAATCATGAGGGCACCCCTTGTGTGGATTTGCTCCGGTCTGGAATGACAGTATATGGGC
Organism: Bufo gargarizans; assembly: GCF_014858855.1. NCBI lineage: Eukaryota > Metazoa > Chordata > Amphibia > Anura > Bufonidae > Bufo > Bufo gargarizans. Next base: position 353,772,410 of record NC_058082.1, read on the forward strand.
CGCGAATCTCACTCCCCCTGTCACTGCGTATAACGCAATTCATGTCAGGAAGTGTTGGAATCAATTTCGGCATCGGCCGGTCAGGGGGCGGAGCTAGAGAGCCCGCCCCTACTTCTGATTGGATACGGTACCGGGACACGCCTCCTGGTGGGCGGGGCCTCGTCCATATGAACTCGGCGTTCTATCGGCCGCGTGCGGCCATTACAGCGCCATTAGCCATAGCACACCACAGTGCGGCTCTACTGTTTTGACATTAGCAAACAAGCTCCTGAAGATGCGTGATAATAACAGGTCACGTGGAAACGCGTAGAGCTAATACATTGTATCAGGATACAGCTCTTTAGGCAGGACTGCACTAGATGCATTTAACCCTTTAGTCAGCCTTGGAGTATGCATGTGATGGATGGATGAGCCAAAATATACTGGCTTTTATGTGTGTGAATGGAGCTTAATCAATTGGCTCTGAGTGGTTGTATTTAGCCAATACTGGCTGCGGATATAAGGCTGTGACCTAGGTATTTACCATCAGCAATACACATTAAAGACTGATCTGTCATCTGCACTACAGTTAGTGGCTGCAAGTCCTTTGAGACTGTTATATGACAGAGGCAGTGCGATCTAATGTATTGAACATTCCTGGTTACATATACCAGGTGGCACAACCTTATCTGTGTATATACATCCTACAGGATCACCGATGATACACACATAGTGCATCCATTCACACTGACTTTAGTGTCCATTTATCCCGACCTGCAGATACATAGCTATTCCAGCTAGCAAGTCGGGTCTTACCCTAATCTTCTTAATGTGCAGAGATATTTGCTCCCCTCTCTGTATACATTTCTAAGATTAGTTGCCTGATGGTCACAGATTGTGACATATGGGTTTCCCCACCCTCTTTTTAAACAGACTTTAAATAAAGCTTTGTTTTTTTTTTTTAAACATGTTGATACAGGCAACGTTTCAGCTCACAGAGCCATTATCAAGCCAATTATCACTTGATTTCACTTTTTACCCAAGGAGTGCTGAGTTATATTTATTTGGATTGTGTTTGGACCCCAGGACCAAGGGGAAAACACTGGCACCTGAACTACTTGAAGCAAGGAGTGCTGCCCTGACATTTTCTGTATATATATATATATATATATATATGTATATATACGTATATACACATACACACACACATATATACATACATACAGGGAGTGCAGAATTATTAGGCAAATGAGTATTTTGACCACATCATCCTCTTTATGCATGTTGTCTTACTCCAAGCTGTATAGGCTCGAAAGCCTACTACCAATTAAGTATATTAGGTGATGTGCATCTCTGTAATGAGAAGGGGTGTGGTCTAATGACATCAACACCCTATATCAGGTGTGCATAATTATTATGCAACTTCCTTTCCTTTGGAAAAATGGGTCAAAAGAAGGACTTGACAGGCTCAGAAAAGTCAAAAATAGTGAGATATCTTGCAGAGGGATGCAGCACTCTTAAAATTGCAAAGCTTCTGAGGCGTGATCATCGAACAATCAAGCGTTTCATTCAAAATAGTCAACAGGGTCGCAAGAAGCGTGTGGAAAAACCAAGGCGCAAAATAACTGCCCATGAACTGAGAAAAGTCAAGCGTGCAGCTGCCAAGATGCCACTTTCGACCAGTTTGGCCATATTTCAGAGCTGCAACATCACTGGAGTGCCCAAAAGCACAAGGTGTGCAATACTCAGAGACATGGCCAAGGTAAGAAAGGCTGAAAGACGACCACCACTGAACAAGACACACAAGCTGAAACGTCAAGACTGGGCCAAGAAATATCTCAAGACTGATTTTTCTAAGGTTTTATGGACTGATGAAATGAGAGTGAGTCTTGATGGGCCAGATGGATGGGCCTGTGGCTGGATTGGTAAAGGGCAGAGAGCTCCAGTCCGACTCAGACGCCAGCAAGGTGGAGGTGGAGTACTGGTTTGGGCTGGTATCATCAAAGATGAGCTTGTGGGGCCTTTTCCGGTTGAGGATGGAGTCAAGCTCAACTCCCAGTCCTACTGCCAGTTTCTGGAAGACACCTTCTTCAAGCAGTGGTACAGGAAGAAGTCTGCATCCTTCAAGAAAAACATGATTTTCATGCAGGACAATGCTCCATCACACGCGTCCAAGTACTCCACAGCGTGGCTGGCAAGAAAGGGTTAGAAGAAGAAAATCTAATGACATGGCCTCCTTGTTCACCTGATCTGAACCCCATTGAGAACCTGTGGTCCATCATCAAATGTGAGATTTACAAGGAGGGAAAACAGTACACCTCTCTGAACAGTGTCTGGGAGGCTGTGGTTGCTGCTGCACGCAATGTTGATGGTGAACAGATCAAAACACTGACAGAATCCATGGATGGCAGGCTTTTGAGTGTCCTTGCAAAGAAAGGTGGCTATATTGGTCACTGATTTGTTTTTGTTTTGTTTTTGAATGTCAGAAATGTATATTTGTGAATGTTGAGATGTTATATTGGTTTCACTGGTAAAAATAAATAATTGAAATGGGTATATATTTGTTTTTTGTTAAGTTGCCTAATAATTATGCACAGTAATAGTCACCTGCACACACAGATATCCCCCTAAAATAGCTAAAACTAAAAACAAACTAAAAACTACTTCCAAAAATATTCAGCTTTGATATTAATGAGTTTTTTGGGTTCATTGAGAACATGGTTGTTGTTCAATAATAAAATTAATCCTCAAAAATACAACTTGCCTAATAATTCTGCACTCCCTGTATAGACCTGTTCACAGCTTATTAAGGGGGTTCTCCGCGCTTAACCTTTTTTTTCCTTTAAAAATCTAACCTGTGAAGGAAATATTAATGATCATATACTTACCTTCCACAGTGCAGACGTTCCTGAGATCTGCTCTGGGTCACATGGTCCCTCCAGATGGCTGTTCTTGGCTTCCAGCCGAAATCCGTCTTTTTATCTTCCTGTCTTAGCTTCCTTTCTCCAGCAGGAGACGGATCGTCACTAGTGACGTCACCGCCTCCTGCTGGAGAAAGTGGCGGCCCGCAGTCTTCACAGCGCACTAGGCTGAATGCAGGTGCGCATGCGCAGGACCGCCGGCCGCTCTCTGTATCCTACAGGCTTCTATGTGAAGCCTGTACTGACTCCTGCACAGCGCAATGTAAGTGCTGTGCAGGAGTGACAGCATATCGATCATCGCATGCACCCAAACTTAGTATCTGGAGGGAAGCGACGTGGAGGAGTGAGCGCATGCGTCGGGACTTAGCATCGGGACGGAGAAATCACCCCTGTCAGTTACTCACCGGAACCTGAAAAGGTAGGTGGAATGATTTTGCAAGCCCACACCCAGGAATATACGCGTCATAAACATTGACGAATCCGCTTCTGACAGACAATGGATTGCAATTGGCCAGACTATATGACTATCGACCGATCGCCTGCAACTCATTGGCAATAAGGGATAGGAAAGAACCACCCACATGATATATAAAGGCCGATTTGCAGAGCGATCGTGTTGATAGTAGCTCCATAGCCCCTGAAGACGCCACATCCGTGGTGAAACATGTCGGGGGAGCTGCAAGTCTAGGTTTTAGATCAGTGTAGTGTGTTTGGTGATCGGCCCCTGGTGCGCTGCAGACACTGGGTCAAGCCGATTATAACAGTTTACTCGTTCCTAAAGAGGAATTTAGGGATAGAGTTACATGTACTCTATTCACTTCGGTGTAGGGCTGACAGAAAGTAACAACTTGTCACAATCCTAATAGACCGGAGGAGGGAAATACAATAGGATTTATTCCTCAGGACTTAGATACACTATGGGAAAAGACTGCAAATAAAAGCAGAAACCATTAATAAAATAAGTGTATACTGTCACCTTGCACCAGAACACTGTAATTTTAAATACCTTTTCTTTTCTACCTTCCCGTTCATTTTAATGAATATCTAATAAATGTTATATTTTATAATTTGACCTTAAACGGGAAACCATTAGCCGTTTGGCTATCTGAACCCTATAAATTTAAATCCCGGGTCCAAAGGGTCCCTGAAGGGAAGCATATCGATCAGCCACAGAGGCTGATCGCTATGCTATGGATCTCACTGGGGGCACTGACTAGCACATGGGTGGGAATGACACTGTGGAATTGTGGATGGCAATCTGGGGCAATTAGAATGGCACATGGGGCAATGCGGATGAAACATGGGGGCAATGGATGGCACAAGGGGGCACTGGATGGCACTGTTATGGGGCACAGTGGACATCACTGTTATGGGGCACTTTGGACGTCACTGTTATGGGGCACTGTGAATGTCACTGCTATTGGGGCACTGTGGATGTCACTGTTATGGGGGCACTGTGGATGTCACAGTTATGGGGGCACTGTGGATGTCACTGGTATGGGGGCACTGTGGATGTCACTGGTATGGGGGCACTGTGGATGTCACTGTTATGGGCGCTGAGTATAAGTGATAGGGCTCGTGCACAGAACCGTATCTGTTTTGCGGTCTGCAAGTCGCGGATCCACCAAATAAGGCTACTGTCCGTGTGTGATTCACATTTTTTTGCAGTCCTATTGAGTTCTATGGGTTTTAGATCTGCATTATGAGGACCAGAATAGGACAATGGGACAGAACATGTCCCATTCTGGTCCTCAAAATGAGGACCTCAAATCCATGGAACTCAGTGGGACTGCAAAAAATGTGGATTAATGGATACGGTCATGTGCACACTCTGGGGATAGTGAGGGAAGAGCCTGTGGACTGTCAGTGATGGGATTAGATACACCGCTCAGCAGACTGTATCATACAGGATAGGATTAGATACAGATATGATTGTGTGAGATTGTGGAAAAGCTATGCCTGCATGTTTATGCCTAGATTGTATTGGAGCTGTCATTTGGCATTCCGGGCACTAGAGGCCACTGTTTTGCAGCTACAGTCAGCACACTCTGGGATCTGCATATGCAAAGCAGATGATGACTCATGCAAGCTGCTTCTAAAAACCAGGAAGTCTGCACTAATCTGACATGGTGGAAGGATTGTGCTGTGAGGGACTGAATCCGATTCCATCCTGGCTTGCGGATGTCCGGCAGTGAATAGACACTCAAAGGAAGGAGAGTAGCTGTTGTTTCCTTACTGGATCCAGCCCTTTGAAAGAGAGGTTGTCCCAGGAAGACCAGTTCCAGTGTGTGGACAGAAAGACTTATCATCTAGCAAGGCCGCACAGTTGCTGAGAGCTTGGTGGCCATCCCGGGTAAGTGGCATCCTAGGGCCCAGAACAGACGCAGGTCAGTACACCCGTTTACTCCTCACTTTATACTAGTGGTGCCTGAAGCAACAGGGACTAAGCCTAGGCCTGAAAATAGATAGATAGTTAGGGTTGTGTGATTGCCAGGTTGTACAGAACTGTTCTGAGGTGCAGTATTGATTTTGCAGGCTCAGCTGTGTCCGCCATCGGCTAGGTTTGTCCTGTTCTGTGGCACAGTATTGACTTTGCATGCTCTGCTGTGTCCGCCATCGGCTAGGCCTGTCCAGTGGACAGGGACAGTGACTGTGGGTCCGGAGTATAGCATACGCTTGCTGATCCAAGCTGTTTTTCACACCCTGGAGATGGTGAGGGAAGAGCCTGCAGACGGGATGGGATTAGATACACAGCTTAGCAGGCTGTATCACACAGGATAGGATTAGATACACATGTGAGGGCAGAGCCTGTGGACGGTCAGTGATGGCATTTAGATACTGAGTGAGAAGCAGATTCATGTCTGGGTGTAGAAAGACACAGGGGTTATAGATGGAGTAGCTGCTGCAGGTAGAGCAGAGTGGGGGGCGTGTCCAGCCTGTGACTCATCTCTGTGCAGTGTAGCTAGGCTTGTGTATCAATAAAGTTATGTATTCAACAAAACAAGAAGGGGAGAAGAAAGATCAGCCAGGATAATATGATGTCTTCCAGGGAGGAAGAAAAGCTCAGACATGAAAAACAGGTATTGGGGGCATATGTTTGGCTGGTGAGGGGTGTTAGGAGCACATAAAAATAATTTTGATTTTGGGATCGGACAACCTCATTAACCACCTCAGCTCCCCTAGCTTAAACACCCTTAATGACCAGACCACTTTTTACAATTCTGCACTATACTACTTTCACGGTTTATTGCTCGGTCATACAACTTACCACCCAAATTAATTTTACGTCCTTTTCATCTCACTAATAGAGCTTTCATTTGGTGGTATTTCATTGCTGCTGACATTTTTACTTTTAATCTTTTTAAAGATGTGAAATCCTAAAGGTGCTCTTTAAAATTTGGGCCTCTTTGCCCACCTAGGCTGCAAAAAAGTGTCACACATGTGGTATCACCGTACTCAGGAGAAGTTGGGATATATGTTTTGGGGTGTCTTTTTACATATACCCATGCTGGGTGAGAGAAATATCTGTCTAAAAGTCAACTTTTCCCATTTTTTTATACAAAGTTGTCATTATAGAGAGATATTTCTATCATTCAGCGTGGGTATATGTAAAAAGACACCCCAAAACACATTGCCCAACTTCTCCTGAGTGCGGCGATACCACATGTGTGACACTTTTTTGCAGCCTAGGTGCGCAAATGGGCCCAAATTCCTTTTAGGAGGGCATTTTTAGACATTTGGATTCCAGACTTCTTCTCACGCTTTAGGTCCTCTAAAATGCCAGGGCAGTATAAATACCCCACAAGTGACCCCGTTTTGGAAAGAAGACACCCCAAGGTATTCAGTGAGGTGCATGGCGAGTTCATAGAAGTTTTTTTTTGGCACAAGTTAGCGGAAATTGATAAAAAAGAATTTTCTCACAAAGTCTCCCTTTCCGCTAACTTGTGACAAAAAGTTCAATCTTTCATGGACTCAATATGCCCCTCAGCGAATACCTTGGGGTGTCTTCTTTCCGAAATGGGGTCACATGTGGGGTATTTATGCTGCCCTGGCATTTTAGGGGCCCTAAAGCGTGAGAAGAAGTCTGGAGTATAAAAGTCTGGAGTATAAATTCTATGAACTCGCCATGCCCCTCAAAAGTGATCTTTTTATAGAGCCGCAGCGATTTTACGGTGTTTTTGCAGTGATCAGAAAAAATATATTTCTGTCACTGCGGTGGGGTGGACTGAACACAAGTGTGCGCACAAGATCAGGCCTGATCGGGCAAACACTGCATTTTTTGTAGAGCCTATAGAACATGTCCTATTCTTGTCAGCAATTGCAGACAAGAAAAGGCATTTTCTATATAGTTCTGGCAATGTGCGGATCCGCAAAATGCGGAAAGCACATTGCCGGTGTCTGTGTTTTGCAGATCCGCGGTGTCTGTGTTTTGCGGATCCACGGTGTCCGTGTTTTGCGGATCCGATCCATGGATCCGTGGATCCGCAAAACACATACGGACCTCTGAATGGAGCCTTACAGGGGGGTGATCAATGACAGGGGGTGATCAGGGAGTCTATATGGGGTGATCACCCCCCTCTAAGGCTCCATTCAGACGTCCGTATGTGTTTTGAGGATCCGCGGATCCATGGATCGGATCCGGAAAACACATACGTACGTCTGAATGGAGCCAATCCTGCGTGTGGCGGTCCTGTACTGGTTAACCACTTCACATCTGGCTCATTCGCCCCCTTCCTGACCAGGCCTAATTTTGCAAATCTGACATATTTCACTTTCTGTGGTAATAACTTTGGAACGCTTTTACTTATCCAAGCCAATTTAAATTTGAGTCAATATATTTCACCTTTATTTATAATTATGAAATTTACCCAAAATTTGGAAAAATTAGCAATTTTCAAAATTTCTATTTCTCTGCTTTTAAAACAGAAAGTGATATTTCATAAAATATTTATTACTTAACATTCCCCATATGTCTACTTTATGTTGGCATCATTTTGGAAATGTCATTTTATTTTTTAGGACGTTGGAAGGCTTAGAAGTTTAGATTCAATTCTTAAAATTTTAAAGAAAATTGCCAAAACCCAATTTTTAAGGACCAGTTCATGTCTGAAGTCACTTTGTGGGGCCTACATAGTGGACACCCCCATAAATGACCACATTGTAGAAACTACACCCCTCAAGTTACTTAAAACCGATTTTACAAACTTTTTTTAACCCTTTAGGTGTTCCACAAGAATTAAAGGAAAATGGAGATCAAATTTTTAAATTTCACTTTTTGGGCAGATTTTCCATTTTAATCCAATTTTTTCTTTAACACGTCGATGGTTAACAGCCAGACAAAACTCAATATTTATTACCCAGATTCTGCGGTTTACAGAAACACCCCACATGTGGTCATAAACTGCTGTATGGGCACACGGCAGGGCGCAGAAGAAAAGAAGCGCTGCATAGTTTTTAGATGCCATGTCCTATTTGAAGCATAACTTTGAATTTATCAATATTTACAATATTGTGACACTTATGGCAATAGATCCGAGGATCCAGCGGCTGTGGGTCGCCCTTCTAAGGGCGGGTGCCCGGAATACAGCCTGTTAGGGTTCTCCCAACTCACCACGACTAGTTTATGCAGGGATAGAACCTAGGCCGAGTAACCCGCTGATACTTTGTTTTTGAAAATGACCCCTTTGAAAATAAGCTGCTTGAACGAATAGACTAGAACTGCTTGCTATACCGGACATTCTTCCAAGAAAGCAGTGCCACACTAGCATTGTTTTAGTATAAGTGTCACAATATTCTAAATATCGATAAATTAAAAGTTATGTTTTAAAATAACTACAATAAGGTACACTCAGCTCAATATTTATATTTAAAGACACCTCTGAGTCATTATACACTGGGCCACGACTACCGACTTCCTGACCCTGAGTATTCTTTATTATCAGTCCTATTTGAAGCCCCCCTGATGCATCCTTACAGTAGAAACTCCCAAGAAGTGACCCCATTTTGGAAACTAGGTGATAAGGTGACAGTTTTATTGGTACTGTTTTTGGGTACATATGATTTTTTGATCATTCATTATAACACTTTATGGGGCAAGGTGACAAAAAAATTGTTGTTTTAGCACAGTTTTTATTTATTTATTTTTACAGCGTTCACCTGAGGGGTTCGGTCAAGTTATAGCAGATCGTTACGGATGTGGCAATACCTAATAAGTATACTTTTTCTTATTTATTTAAGTTTTACACAATAATAGCATTTCTGAAAAAATAATTATGTTTTAATGTGTCCATGTTCTGACACCTATATTTTTTTTATTTTTTGAGCGATTTTCTTATGTTGGGGCTCATTTTTTCCAAGATGAGGTGATGGTTTTATTGGTACTATTTTGTGGGACATACGCCTTTTTTGTCACTTGGTGTTACACTTTTTGTGATGTAATTATTTTTTTTTTTTTTTAACGGTGTTTACCCGAGGGGTTAGGTCATGTGATATTTTTATAGAGCTGGTTGTTATGGACACTGCAATACCTAATATGTATACTTTTCATTTATTTCACTTTAATAATCATACATTTCACAATAATAACATGTTTGAAACAAAAAAAATGATGTTTTAGTGTCTCCATGTTCTGAGAGCTATAGTTTTTTTTTTTGAGCGATTTTCTTATGTTTTTTGCATAATGAGGTGACAGTTTTATTGGTACCATTTTGTGGGACATACGCCTTTTTGATCACTTGGTGTTGTACTTTTTGTGATGTAAGGTGACAATAATAGCTTTTTTTGACACAGTTTTTTTTTTTATGTTGTTTATCGGACTGGGTCGATCATATGATATATTTATAGAGCCGACCGTCATGGACGCAGCAATACCAAATATGTCTATTTTATTTATTGTTTTCTATTTTTTTTATTTTTTATTATTCCATACTCTGGGAATTATTTTTTTACATATGAAACCTTTTATTTTATTTTTTTTAACACTTAATTATTTTTTTTTTGTCACAGGGCGCCGGCGACGCGATCTTGCTGCGCCGCCGGAGTCCTGCCTCTCTCCCTGAGCGGCAAGGCACGCAGCGTCTCCATCTTCCAGGTAACAGGGGGCAGAGTGGATCCGACCGCGTTCCTGCTGTCTGTGTGGTTGGTGTCCTCCGTTCCCCTGGCAACAGTATCAGGCTGAGCACCGATCTGGCCACTCGGTGCTCGGCTTCTGTGTCTGAGCGGGTCATGTGATGCTGGCCACGTCACATGACCTTAGCCTTTCACTATTTATACAGGCAGCCTGTTGGCCACAGGTCGCCTGTAATTTTGGTCCTGTGCCTTCTGCTACTCCTCAGTGCTTCTGCTACTCTGGATTTTGACCCTTGGCTTTTGCTCCTGACCTGACCTCGTCTGCCCTTGTGTATTGACGTGACCTCCATGTTTCACCCTCGGCTTGTACTCTGACCCGTCCTTGCTATTCCTTGTGTTCTGACGTGACCTCCAGGTTAGAAACATAGAAACATAGAATGTGTCGGCAGATAAGAACCATTTGGCCCATCTAGTCTGCCCAATATACTGAATACCGTCGGCTTGTACTCTGACTCGTCCATACTATTCCTTGTGTACTGACGTGACATCCTGGATTGACCCTAGGCGTGTTTGTTTACAGTCATTGTTACCCCTGTTCGCCTACGTTAGTGTTGATCTCTTGCATTTCAGTATTGCTCCTAACACTTTACATGACTTTGGATCCATCTGCAGGGTTCCCTCCTACTGCCTCTGCCTGGCTATATTCTGTCTCTGTCCGTTCTGCCTGGTTAGGGACTGTCGCCAAGTTACGCCCCGTCGCCTAGGATGGGTAGTGTACGTAGGCAGGGACAGAGGCGTGGGTGGCAGCTAGTGGGTGGACTTCCTCTTCCCCTCTCCCTAGTGCATGACAATTTTACACTTTTCGTCCCCCATAAGGTCATACAAGCCCTCTGGGGGACATTTGACTTCACTTTTTTTTTATTTTCCCATTGTTGGTTTCTCCTGTAACTGGGGCTGACATAGTAGCCCCAGTTACAGGAGAAGTACAGCCTCAGTGCAGGGCTGATCGAGGTCTGGGAAAGACCTCACAGCTCCTGCACTCACCCGGATCTGGCAATTACATGACTGCCAGGCCTGAACAGGAAGCGCATAGCGGTGATCGCTGTGTATACAGCGATCTAGAAGGCAGGGACACCTGGGCACTGTCCCTGCCTTCTCTAAGGGTTGCCCTGCTGTCACTGACAGCGGGCAACCCGATCTGCAGCTGCACAATTAGTGTGCAGCTGCAGTTTCTGAATGGACGTATCTATATATAGTGGAAGTTAGCTTTACAAATGGTAGGCAGTCGGCAGGATTGGATGCAACATAAGGGTTTTATTGGAAAAAACACAAGCAAAAATTGTTTCAACAGGGTGGCTTGGCTTCAGCCCATCAAAGTTCAGTCACATAAAGCATTTATCTTCAGCCCTCATGTGTCATATAACAGTTCATTTTTAAACAGGCAGAAATAAAGGAGTCACCTTTGTGCAGAGTCTTGTCTTTTCCCTTCTCTAGAACACTGTGAATAGGAATGCTCCCAAATCCTCTGCAGACCAACACACACTAAGGCCTCGTTCACACTTCAGTGTTTAGTCAGTGATTTCCATCAGTGATTTGTGAGCCAAAACCAGGTGCAGCTCTAAACACAGAACAGGAGCAGATCTTTCCCTTCTACCTCATGTCTGTGGAGGCTCCACTTCTGGTTTTGGCTCACAAATCACTGATGGAAATCACTGACCAAACACTGAAGTGTGAACGAGACCTAATACTGGCAGTGTGTCTTTTAACCCCTTCAGTGCCCTGCCATTTTTCACCTTGAGGACTAGGCCATTTTTTGCAAATCTGACATGTTTCACTTTATGTGGTGATAACTTTAAAACGCTTTTACATATCCAGGCCATTCTGAGAATGTTTTCTCATCACATATTGTACTTCATGACAGTGGTAAAATTTAGTCAAAAATTAATATTTTTATTTATGAAAAATAACAAATTTACTAAAAAAATAGAAAAATTAGCAAATTTCAAAATTTCAAATACTAGTTTAGTAATAGTTTAATAATGGATAGTAATACCTCCAAAAATAGTTATTACTTTACATTCCCCATATGTCTCCTTCATGTTTGGATCATTTTGTGAATATTATTTTTTGGGGACGTTAGAAGGCTTAAAAGTTTAGAAGCAAATCTTGAACTTTTTCAGAAAATTTCCAAAACCCACTTTTTAAGGACCAGTTCAGGTCTGAAGTCGCTTTGTGAGGCTTACATAATAGAAACCACCCAAAAATGACCCCATTTTAGAAACTACACCCCTCAAGGTATTCAAAAATGATATTACAAACTTTGTTAACCCTTTAGGTGTTCTGCAAGAATTAATGAGAAATAGAGATAAAACTTCAGAATTTTACTTTTTTGGCAGATTTTCCATTTGAATCATTTTTTTTTTCCAGTTACAAAACAAGGGTTAACAGCCAAACACAATTCAATATTTATACCACTGATTCTGTAGTTTACAGAAACATCCTATATTATTATTGGAAGGCAGATTTTGCTAGACTGTTTTTTTGACACCATGTCCCATTTGAAGCCACCGGATGCACCCCTAGAGTAGAAACTCCAAAAAAGTTACCCCATTTTGGAAACTGCGGGATAAGGTGGCAGTTTTGTTGGAACTATATTAGGTACATATCATTTTTGTTTTCTCTATATTACACTTTTTGTGAGGCAAGGTAACAAGAAATAGCTGTTTTGGCACTGTTTTTTGTTATTTACAACATTCATCTGACAGATTAGATCATGTGGTATTTTTATAGAGCAGGTTGTTACGGATGCGACAATACCAAATATGACAACTTTTTCTGGTTGTTTGTTTCAGTTTGACACAAAGCATTTTGAAAAAAAAAAAAATTGTGTCTCCACATTCTTAAAGCCGTACTTTAATTTATTTTTTGGGCAACTGTCTTGTGTAGGGGCTCATTTTTTGGGGTATGAGATGACAGTTTAATTGGTACTATTATAGGGTGCATATGACTTTTTGATCGCTTGCTATTACACTTTTTGTGATGTAAGGTGACAAAAAATGGCTTTTTTTACACCTTTTGTTTTGTTTTACGGTATTCACCTGAGGGATTAGGTCATGTGATATTTTATAGAGCAGGTTATTATGGACGCGGAGATTGCTAATATGTCCACTTTTTTTATTTATGTGAGATTTACACAATGATTTCATTTTGAATAAAAAAAAAATCATGTTTTAGTGTCTCTATAGTTTTTTCAGTTTTTGGGCGATTGTCTTAGGTGGGGTATGATTTTTGCAGGATAAGATTGCGGTTGGATTGGCACTATTTTGGGGTGCATATGACTTTTTGATCGCATGCTATTCCACTTTTTGTGATGTAAGGTGACAAAGATTTTTTCACCTTTTTTTATTTTATTTTTTCGGTATTCACCTAAGGGGTTAGGTCATGTGATATTTTTATAGAGCAGGTTATTATGGATGCGGCAATACCTAATACGTATACATTTACTTAAGTTTTACATAATAACAGGATTTTTTAACAAAAAAAACTTTTTTTTAACTTTTATTATAATTATTATTATTTATAATTAAAGTGCCATTCATTCCATGTCGCTGTACATATGAAAAGGGAAATATATACATAATACAATTGCACTAAGCATGAACAAGACGAGTTACAAACTGGTACAGAAGGAGTGTCTCCATATTATGCGCTATAGTTTTTATTTAATTTTTTGGGCGATTGTCTTAGGTAGGGGATAATTTTTTGCGGGCTGCCTTCTATGCCATTGGGTCCCTGCCACAGCAGCATGGGGACCCGATGGCAGCTCAGATACCCGTGAGGACATCGCATGTGCCGCGGTCAGCACTGACCATGGCACATCAAGGGTTAATGCGCCTGCATCTGTGATTTCACCGATACAGGCGAATGCAGCAGGGTCCGGCTATCAGTGACTGCCGGACCCCTGCCGCGGATCGGGCGGGCGCATCTCCTGCATCCGCCCAATCACAGTGTTGTACATGTACTGCGCTGGTCCTTAAGTCACGGACATCTGCACCATACATGTGCAGCGTGGGTTATCTACGGGTTAAATTAGCTTCCAGCTGGGTGAGGTGGTAACACATAAAATGGAGTATGGGAGTGATCTTCCCACCCAAACTCTTCAGTCACTCCTAAATCCCAGACCCAAATTCCAGCTACCACAAACTCAGCAATCTAACATCACTGGTTGTCATTTACCTCTGGGATTTACATCACTGAGAGCAGCAGCCTCAGTTGACACATGCTTACCCTCAATAACCTCACCCCTTGGATGCTTACATATCCCCCTCTGCCCAAGGCCAGGGGACAGGGCATTTCACCCTGAAAGACAGTAAATCCTTGACAAGGCATCAGCATTGATATGAAACTTCCCTGCCCTTTGTTCTACCACAAAATTAAAGTCCTGTAACTCCAGGAACCACCATGTCACCCTTGCATTGTTCCCTTTATTTCGGCACATCCATTTTAAATGGGCATGGTCCGATACCAAGCGGAACTTCCTACCTGCCAAATAGTACCATAGAGCCACGAGGGCCCACTTTATTGCCAAACACTCACTCTCCACTATTGAGTAGTTTATTTCACAGGAGGTGAGTTTTCTACTCAAATATATGATGGGGTGTTCTTCCCCATTTACCACTTTTGACATTACTGCCCTTAAACCATCCTCTGAGCCATCGGTCTGGACAATAAACTCTTTTGAGAAGTCTGGTGCGATGAGCACAGGTTGACTGCATAGGGATTTTTTAAGGTCCTGAAATGCCTTTTCTGCCTCTTGAGACCAGTGGACCATTACTGACTTACTTCCTTTTGTAAGGTCTGTTAATTGTGCTGCAATGGAGGCAAAGTTCAAGACAAATCTGTGGTAATAGCCAACAATCCCCAAGAACGCACTCACTTGTTTTACTTTGTCCAAGGCTATGTCCACTTCTGAAATGCCTCCACTTTGTTCACCTGTGGTCTTATTGTGCCCTTCCCTACAATATAGGGGCGTTACACAATCACCAGAGCACACACCAACTATAGTACATGTGCTAGACATATTGGGAACAAGTTCTCATTACTGCAAAATGTGTACTAAATGAACCTTCAATATATATTATCAACATTCTAACTCCTGCCATTGTCATACTATGTAGCAATTGGTGTATGGTGGTGCCATGTGTGCCCCCATTGCGGTCCCTTGTTTCTGAATGAAGAATGTGTCTTCAAACAGAAAGTAATTTTGGGTGAGCACAATTTGGAGGAGGTCCATGCACAGTGATGAGATTTCGGGTTTGGTGCCCGTAGTCTCGAGTAATCTCTTGGTGGCAGCTAGGCCCTTGTTGTGTGTTATCGATGTGTAGAGGCTTACCACATCAAGGGTGGCCAGGATGGCGTCTGGTTGAACCTGTTTGATGTCCCTTATGAGATGCAAGAATGTGGATGTGTCAAGAAGGAATGACTTGGTAGTTTTTACTTTAGGTGTGAGGATCTTTTCCAGGAATTCAGAGAGGGGAGATAGAATGGAGTCGGAGGATGAGACTATGGGGCGTCCCGGGGGTTTATTGAGACGTTTGTGCAGTTTGGGTAGTATATATAATACAGGTGTTATTGGGTGCTTTTTGGATAGGTAAGATATTGTTTCATTGTCAATAGTGCCCTTGTCTAGATGGGTTGTCAGGACTTGTTGGATGTTATCCCTGATGGCTAAGATGGGATTACGTGATAAACGTTCATAAATGTTAGAGTCGTTTAGTTGTTTGTGTATTTCCTCGAGGTAGTCCCTTTTGTCCATAACCACCAAAGACCCGCCCTTGTCGGCCGGCTTGATGGTTAAGTCCTTGTCCTTTTGAAGGCATAATAGGGCATTACGTTCATCTTGTGATAAATTAGATTGGCATGAGAGTTTTCCCCTCTCAATGTCCCTCCTAAGGTTCCCCATATCCCTCGTAACCAGTGCAATGAAAGATTCCACTGGGTGGAAATTCTTGGGGGGTTGCAGGTGCTCTTCTGTTTAAGGCCTAAGTCTTTTGAAGAAATCAGTGCTCTTCCCTCGTCCACAGTGGTGTGGTGAGGGGGAGACCACTTGTCCTCTTTGCCGAAGTGGACCTTAAGCCTTAGGTTCCTGAAGAACCTATGGAGGTCCAATTCAGTCTGGAAAGTGTCAAATTTGTAAGAGGGACAGAAGGAGAGGCCCTTCTGAAGTACCTGTATTTGTGTAGGTGTCAGTGTTTTGGAAGAAATGTTTATGACTAGAGATTGCAAGGATGTCTCCATTACCTGCGATCTGGTCGTCCTTCCGGTGTATGCTCCAGCTGTATCTTGTCTCCCTCTACGACCACGGTTTCTTCGGGATCCCGGAAAAGCGGGTGGAGGGTTTTCTGGTCTATATCGGCTGTCCCGGCTCGAGATGGAGGAGTCTGAAGAGGAGAGGTAGTCCCTTTGCCGTTCCAGGGGCACGCGAGGATAGTTGTTCTGCCATTTATATACCCTGTTGGTGCGGTAGTCCTCGGCGTCCCTTTGGAATTTCTTCTGCTTCATATTTTCAATGTCACGTTTATGTATCTCTGCTGTGTTGGAGAGTTTTTCCTTGAAGGTGTTATATTCGGCTATGGGGAGCGTTGCTTGTAGCTGTTGCTCGGCTGTTCTTATTTGTTCTTCCATTTTTTGGATGCTGGTCTGTAGAAATGAGACTGTGAGGGTCATGAGATCGAAGGAACAGCGGTTGAGGATTCGCTGGAATTGGTTGCAGTAGGTTGGGTCATCTTTAAATAGAGTCGGTCGGATGGTCATACGCAGTCCCCTTGGGATGCGTTGTTCTTTGATGTATTCTGCCAATGTGGCACTATGAAGTTGATGGTTGATCAGACGGAGGGATTCTTTTTCAAGATCTCTGCTTTTTATGTCCGATGTTGGGACCTGCAGGAAATCCCTTGATGTTGTAACTTGTGACAGAATGCGCTCTCTTTCCTCTTCGTTGTATGAAAAGGTCGACATTCTGGAGTTGTTTTCCAAAAGGGAAGTATAGATCATAAAAGGTTGGATGGTTCTCCAATTGGATAGCGTGGGTGTTAGGAGATGGTTCCCAAACCAGATATATGCAATATATAAAGACTCCTGTACTCCACTTGCGTTTCAGTGCAAAGCTTTTATTTAGTGCGGTTCCAGTCAAGAACGTTTTCGGCTGAGAAGCCTTCTTCAGTGTAACTGGAGAAGCATACAAAGTGTCACAAATAAATATACAATACTCACAATATGTATAGGATCAATAATATAGTACATATAATGTCGCAATTGTAGACAAATTACAAATAGTATATCGAATATATTCTATACAAAGGGAGGACGTGTCGATATGGCACGTAGAGAGAGCATTGGCTGTCATCTGGGGATCCAGTAGGATCTTCATCGGAGTGGTCTATGGTCGGTAGGAGGTTTGAGGTGGTGCGCTTTTTCTGTAGTGAGATGTTGTGGTGCTTCACCGGTATGAAGTCAATCAATAGGTAGCAGTAGGTGGGGTTAAGGAACAACAATTGCAGAGTTGGACAGAGAATATGCTAAACTGTATTTTATGGACCGTATACTAGGAATCAAAATTAAGAGTAGTGAATATTGACAGTGCTTATATTTCGTATACTGTGGAACAAAGATCACTCCATACAAAAAAAAAGGGGGTTAAACAGTCTAGCTAGCTTCAGAATCCGTTTGAGTAAGGATATCACAGCATATTAAAACATAATCAGACAGATTAGGTGTGGATTGCACAATATATTCAGACAGGCTATTACCACAGTTCTAAGTTCCATGTAGGAGGGTATTTAAGCAACTACTATTTTCCATTGTCATTTCTTACCCGGATTGTGGCCGCATCAAGTCCAAAAGAAAGCTTGAGAAAGACAGTTTCCTCGGTGGTCGGCAGGGATGCTACTGTTTGTATGGGCTCTGTGTCCCTATCTGGCATGCGGTCCGGGAGGCTGAGGCCTGTATTCCGGATTGCCATGCTGCCGGTTGTGTCTCCGTTCCCCTTAGGTGGGATCGGCCGCGCAGTGTGGGGGCGGGTCTTGGCTGACGTATTTCCGGGTAAAACAAAGATGGCGTCCGGAGCTTGCGTCCATACATCAGCCAACAAAACACTGCTCTGCTGAGCACATCAGTCTCCCACAGCCCAGTGCTTAGCACATGGCCCATTCGCCAACGGAGACCTCTGCGCCCAGCAGCTGTGACAGGACATACACGGGAAGATATCCACTCCAATGGTTTACCCTGACACTGAGAGACATGATGACAATACACAATATATTATATATAAATCCTAATAAAATTTCCACGATAGTAGGGACTGGTTGTGGACAGCCTTGTATATATTTGTTAGTATTTTTAACTGAATTCGCTGGGCAAAGGGGAGCCAGTGAAGGTATTGGCAGAGGGGAGATGCAGAGGAGTAACAGGGTGAGAGGTGGATTAGTCGGGCAGCAGAGTTGAGGATAGATTGGAGTGTGAGAGAGTGCTAGACAGAAGGCCACAAAGGGGGAAGGCTGCAGTAGTCTAGGCGGGAGATGATGAGGGCATGTACAAGCATTTTTGCAGACTCAAAGTTGAGGAAAGCACAGATACAGGAGATGCTTTTGGGTTGGAGGTGGCAGGTGGTGGAAAGGGCTTGGATGTGTGGTCAGAAGGAAAAGGCAGAATCCAAGGTCACTCCAAGGCAGTGGACATGGTTGACCGGGGAGAGTGTGCAGCCATTGATCGTGATAGATAGGTCTTTTGGGGGTGTTGAGTAAGATGGGGGAAAGATTATGAATTCTGTTTTATCCATGTTAAGTTTTAGAAAGTGAAAGGAGAAGGAGGATATGGAGGATAGGCATTGTGGGATTCTAAATAGTAAGGTGGTGATGTCTGGACCAGAGAAGTAAATTTGAGTGTCGTCAGCATAAAAGTGATACTGAAAGCCATGGGACTCTATAAGCTGTCCGACTGAAATGCCATGGGTTTATATCAGGAGCAGATGAAGTTCAGCGCCGGGCCCCCATACATATTATTTTTCGCTGATTGTGACAGCTGCCAACATCCACTGTTTATGGACTTAATTTATGGGCAGCAGGGGGCATTGAAACTTGATCCTCTGGTAAAAATGAGGGGGGTTGGAGTTTCCTATACAAGGTTATGAGATTTTAGAGATTCATTTGAAAATGGGCAACCTCTTTAAATACCCCAATAACAATAAGCATCAGAATGGAAGCCAGTGATCACTGAGGTGAATAATGTATATTTTATTAACACAGTCTGCTTGATGTATGGAACACTGACTACCGCTTGAGAACCACTTAAAGGGGTTGTCTCACTTAAGCAAATAGCATTTATCATATAGAGAAAGTTAATACAAGCCACTTCCTAATGTATTGTAATTATCCATATTTCTTCCTTTGCTAGCTAGATTCATTTTCCCATCACATTATAAACTGCTTGCGCTTCCATGGTTATGATCACCCTGTAATCCAGCAGCAGTGGTCATGCTTGCTCACTATAGGAAAAAGCACTAGCCTATTTGCGCTCCCGCGGTCTTAGCCACCAGAGAGGCCAACACTTTTTCCTATAGTGTGCAAGCATGACCACTGATAAATTACAGGGTGGCCATAACCATGGGAACTAGCAGTATATAATGGGATGAAAAAATGAATGAAAGCCAGCAAAGGAAGCAATATGGACAATCACAATACATTAGTAAGTGGCTTGTATTAACTTCCTCTACATAATAAATGCTATTTGCTGAAGTGAGACAACCCCTTTAAGTAACATTTTCATTTTTTTTACTAACCTCTACAATTCCAGTTGATTGAATATCACTTTCAATTACTGACCAATAGACTTTAGACCTGTATAACGTTTTAAAGTGCCACCTTTTGGATTATTATTCACATTCATCAGCAAAAGCATCAAAAATTATGTAAAAGTTAACATAAATGTTATGTTTGTCTGCTAAGCTGCAAAAGCTTTGGTTCTGCTTTCCATTAGCATTACACTGTACATTACACTGCATGCACCTCCCTAATAGACACATGCAGAGAGTTACTTAGTGTAAATCTTTTCCTCCTAGGTTGTAAGCTTTTTTCTGTTGCTAAAATAAAGGTCAAGATTATCAATAGTTTCTTCCTTTATGTTTAAAAGCGTTTTCCCCTGTACTAATTTTAATGCACATTATTCTATACAATGCATGGAAAATATTTAGCCTGAGTCAATATGTGGCCTGCAGTGTTTCTGACCAGTCCAGCATAATGAGCATAATAATTTATTAATGCAATTTTGTGTTTGTTTTGGTGTTCAGGTATTTTTATCTAATTTATCCTGTGATACAGCACTTAGTGTGCTACATTAGCTTTCACAGTTTTCTTTAGACAGTGATGCTCATAGCTACCAACAACCCAGGTCCTTTCAAGTGAATTTGGTGGTGGTAGTAAGAAGGAGAAGGGGTGGCAGCAAATGGAGGAGTTTAGAATATTAAAAGGGGTCTGTCAGCAGTTCTGACCATGCATAGCTGTTCATAGCACTAAGTGAGGGCTGGGAACAGCAGTTCAAACATATGTTCTGTTTAGCTTTTATTATAGAAGTAGTATGAATATTAACTTTCATTCTGCCAGGCACGGCAAATGTTCCGGAGGTGGTACTTCACTATGAAGACCTGCTTCACAGCCCCTTCCATCTGCTCAGGATTACTGCTATAGAATCCAACCAGCAAACCAATAGAGCAGAGGGGTGCTGCTGTGAAGTGTATCAATGCAAAGACCCAGTGGCGTACATAGAGAAGTAAGGGCCCCATAGAAAGGATCAAACCAGGCCACCCACACAGGACAGAAGGGTTTCTGTCTAAACCTTTTCAATGACCCTTGAGCCATTTTTCCACTGCAGGGGAACCCCTAGTATATATTGTCAGGTCCAGGACAGGAAAGAGTCAGTCTAGTATGGAGTGAAGCTAGCACTTTAGCTAGAGAGGAGCTGAAGATTCAGTTCCAACATGCAGCTAGATAGCCCAGGTTCCTAGCTTGCACCCAGGGGAAGAGTTTGCCTCCTAAAAAACCAAGTTCCTACAAAAGTACAGTGCAGAGACAAGTTTATTCCAGCCAAACAGAGAGCTGAAGGGTAGAAGGATATTCTACAGCAAGGAGACATATACTAGAGGAAGGTTTCCCTACCCAAGGATAAAGCCAGCATACGGACCTTGGAGAAAGCCAGACAGGAACTGAGTAAAAGTGCAGCCTGATCTGTAAGTGTTATTCCCTCTGAGTATCTTGCAAGGACTTTGCCTGCCGTTTATATAAAGCCTGCCTGTTACACTCTTTTACATGTGGAACCAACTAAAGACTGTAAGTAGTTGAACTGTTTCAGTAAAAGGAAGTTCTGGTTTACTGCAACTTGCGTTCCTCAATTATTACTACAATAAATCGGTGTGCCACCGTTACCGGCACTGGCGTCACAAACTTAAAGGGATCTTGCCAACGGAACATTAAAACCTGCAGCACCCAGGGCACCTCACCTACCACCCGGCCTGGTCCCTATACATAGAGAGTGCCCCAGAGGATCCATGTTCCAGCCTCTCCGTCACCCCCGGTTAGTAACTACCATTCGCCTCACCCTGCAGGGCTGCGTACTGCAACACCACCGTGTGAAGCCCGTGCCCGTGCTGTAGATTGCAAATTGCGGTCCTCAATGCACGGGCACCGACCGTGGCCCAGCCCAGCCACATGGGGATTGTGGACCTATTCATTTGAATAGGTCTATGATCCCTCCGTTCTGAAAAAAGATAGAGCATGTTCTCCATAGTGCTTCCTTAGTGTTCCGTTCCGTGCTTCCGTTCCCATTGAAGTGAATGGGTCCGCATCCGTGATGCGGAATGCACACGGAACGGTGCCCGTAGTATTGCGGATCCGCAAATACGGTCCGCAATACGGCAACGGGCAGCACACGTTCGTGTGAATGAGCCCTAAGACTGGACCCCCTCTTTCTTTGGGCCCCATAGAAGTCGCATGGTCTTCCTCTATGGTAGTTACACCCCTGCAAAGAGCTGAGAACACTTCACAGGAGCAGAACTTGGAAGAATAAAAGTTCACATTCACTTTATTCTGATAAAAGCTCCACGAAAGGTATGTTTTGCCTCCCTAAGCCCTACCTAGTGGTGTAAACAGTTTAGCATAGCAAAACTGCTGACAGACACCCTTTAAAGGGATTATCTTATGAAAAACATTACTATGCAATGAATAGGGCATTTCATATGAAGTGTTATAGCAATACATGTGAAATCAAAATATTGTTATGTACATTGCATTTTCCTTTATAGTAGTGCCTCCTGTTTCTGCCGTGGACAAAATTCTAGTCCACTTTCTCCTGCTTTTAGTGGTGGACCAACATGCTCAGTAGATCCCCCACTTTCTTTCCCCTTCTCAAGTGCAGCCATCTCGTAGTGAAACAGCAGAAGTAATCAAGACTAATCTGTCTAATACTGTGGCACAGTAATTCTATATATAAAACAAGAGACGGGTTTGTGCCAGCAGTTCAACAAGATGCAGACAGTGATATATTAGACCGCCCTTTAATACTGAGGCACAGTAATTCTATATATAAACTAAAAGATTAACGGGAATTGTCAGCAGTGCAACAAGATTAGCGCTTGGCATGTCTTTCCCTAAGCTCAGCTCACAGTGAAATGGCAGAGACTATGTGGCATGAGGCTTTTTATAGGGCTGTGACATCACAGGGGATGGCCATCTGCCTATTGGTTAGCGGCATGGTATTGTGGGTTATATCACGTTTCTAGGCTTCTTACTTTCACTTTGTAATACGTAAATCTGACTCGTTACTACAAAGCGTGAGGAAATTCGGCCATATTGCTCAAGTTTGCATTGCTATACTTTATGCCACATTTATGTCACATTTGATAAAACTGTCTTAACCTTAAACCTAACACTTAGAAAAGCTTCTCCAGTTTTCTTACTGGAATGAGATTGCAACTTTAAAAAAAAAAAAGTCTCAGTGATAAATCTGGAGTGATTCTCATTTACATAGCTAACCACACCAACTTTCCCACCCATATTTCAAAACTGGAGTGGGTGGTGTAAAAATGTAAGAGCCCTTTTTAGTGACTTTTTTAAGTCAACATTCTGGAGTGAAGGCATGATAATCTGAGTCACACTGCATATTAGTGACACATTGGTCTGTGAGGGTAAAGAAAGAACATTTAAAAGCCTTAGAGTGGAATTTTTGATACCTTAAAATTATTACTTTCAATATTTCCAGATCGATGGTGCCTACAATAAAAAAAAGCAGATAAGACTGGGTCCAGAGTGGACAGTTTTGTAATCCTCAGGCTGCTGTTAGATACTGTCTCCAGCAAACAGGCTTTTTATAAATGTTACAAGGCCTTTCTACAACAACACCTGGAAAAAGCTCTTTTCAAGAGCCACTAAAAATGGGAGTCAGATATAGAGTGTATTGAGACTGATAAATGCCATATACTTCTAGGTTATGTATGCAGGGTGATGTTAAAGGGGTTCTACAGTTTGTTTTAACTGATGATCTATCCGACACCCATGACCCCAGCTGTTTGAGAAGGCAGCAGCGCTCCAGAAGCGTTGCGGCCTTCTCACTATTTACCGCTGGCCCAGTGACATCACGACTAGTATCAACTGCCCTGGGCGGGGCTAAGCTCCATTCAAGTGAACAGAGCTTAGCCGCGCCCAGGCCAGTTGATACTAGTCGTGGCATCACTGGACCTGCAGTAAACGGTGAGAAGGCCACGGCGCTGCTGGAGCGCTGCTGCCTTCTCAAACAGGTGATCGGAGGGGGTCCCAGGGGTCGAACCCCTGCTGATCAGATGCTGATGATCTATCCAGAGGATAGATCATCCGTTAAAACAAACTGTAGAACCTCTTTAATTCTTAAATAATTCAAAGGGCATGTAACGGTCGAGTACACACACACAGGGAGTGACCACTGCGCTCCACCCTCACCCCTGGCCCTGCCTACTTGCAAGTCCTAATGACAGGGGACAACTGGATGGCAATCCCTAGCTTGGAATAAGCGCAGGGAGGACAGACCAGACAAACAACAGAACGTGAACGGACCGAGTCAATACCAGGAGAGCAACGAAGTACAAATGGAGCAAGCAGAGAATAGTCAGGAGAAGCCAGGGTCATAAATACCAGGAGAGTCGTGAAGTACCAAAGAAGTCAGCAGAAGATCGTCAGGAGGAAGCCGGGGTCAGAATACCAGGAGAACTGCAAAGTACACAAGGAGCAGGCAGAGGAAATCAGCAGAAGATAAGTACGCCAGGTCAGACAAAATCATAGGTGTAACCTAAATAACAGGCAACCTGTGGCAAGCAGGCTGCCTGTATAAATACTGACTAGCAGGGGTCATGTAACGTGGCCAGCGTCACATGACTCACCCTGCTGCAAATGGCTGAGCACCGAGGGCCCAGCTCGGTGCTCAGGCTTAATCTGGTCGCCGGACGCTGGCGGCGCTGAGGAGACGTGCGCGGCCGGGTCTGTCCCGCCCCCCCCATCACCTAGGAGACTAGGACACTGCACATGTCCTCGCTCCTGCACAGAGGCTGGGTGCCGTCGGCGCTTCGTGACAGTACCCCTCCCCTTATGCGGAGCCACCGTACCCAAGACTTCAGGCGATAGTTTCTCAGGATGTTCTGCATGGAATTTTCTAACCAGTCTAGGGACATGAACCTCCCTAGCTGGTAACCAAGACCTTTCCTCGGGTCCATAGCCCTTTCAGTGGACCAGGTACTGTAAAGAATTATGCACTCTCCTGACATCCACAATCTTAGACACCACATATTCCACAGAATCATTAAGAACCGGGGGCGGCAAGGCTTGCGATGGTACAACAGGTTCAATATATTTTTTAAGCAGAGATTTGTGAAACACATCATGAATGTAGGAACGACTCGGGCAGTTCCAACCTAAACGATACCGGGTTAATCACCGCCGTAATTTTATACGGCCCTATAAAACAAGGAGCAAATTTTCTAGAAGCTACCTTGAGCGAGAGATTCTTGGAGGACAACCACACCTTATCCCCAATCTAAAAGTTCACCCCCTTAGAACGTCTCCTGGCCTTGATTTTTTGAGTATTCTGAGCCTTTTCTTGGTTTGATTGAACCCGAGCCCAAACTGTGCACAGTTCAGAGGAGACCTTATCTGCCTCTGGGTTAGAGGAGGAGACAGATGACCCAGAATGAAAACGAGGATGGAAACCATAGTTACAAAAGAACGGGGAGACACCAGCAGAAGAATTAACATGGTTATTCAGAGCAAATTCGGCCAACAGAAGGTATTTAGCCCATAATTGCTGGTCATCAGCAACATATGACCTAAGGAATTTTTCCACAGACTGATTGAGGCATACAGTCTGCCCATTACTCTCAGGGTGGTAGGCGGATGAAAAAGACAATGAAATCTGGCATTTCTGACAGAAAGCCCTCCAAAATTTGGACACAAACTGCACACCCCTGTCAGATACAATATTCTCCAGAATACCATGTAAACGTACAATCTGCTTCACAAATATAGACGCCAGGGTTTTAGCATTCGGGAGTTTAGACAGGGGAATAAAATGAACCATTTTGCTAAACCTATTGACCACTACCCATACCACAGTCTTACCCTCCGCAGACGGCAGGTCAGTGATAAAGATCATCAAGATATGGGACCTGGGTCTACTGGGAATGGGTAAGGGTCGTAGGTCACCAGCAGGGTGAGTCCTAGGGGTTTTAGACCTAGCACAAACCTTGCAGGCCAACACATAGGACTTGACATCCCTAGTTAGAGTGGGCCACCAATATGATCTAGAAACCAGTTCCTTAGTGCCCTCAATACCAGGATGACCACAAGAAGCTGAATCATGACACTCACCCAACAGTCGGAGACAAAACTGTACAGGAACAAACAACTTATCTGTTGGGGTGGGTGCCTGGGCCAGATGTTGTTCAGCCTTAATGAGTGCCCAGCTCAGTGCTCAGGCTTAATCTGGTCGTTGGGGGAACCGAGGATGCCGGCCGCGCACGTCTCCTCAGATCAGCCAGTTTATAGGTACAAATCTGCTGACTGATGCCCTGTCGGCCCTTCGTGACAGGGCATCAGTCAGCAGATTTGTACCTATAAACTGGCTGACCTGTTACATGTGCACTTGGCAGCTGAAGGCATCTGTGTTGGTCCCATGTTTATATATGCCTGCATTGCTGAGAAAAATTAAGTTTTAATATATGCAAATAAGCAACAGGAATGTTGCTGTTACACCTAGAGGCTCTGCTCTCTCTGCAACTGTTGCGCCATCTGCACAATGACAGGACCAGGTATGATGACATTTGTACTGCCTGGCCCTGTCAAAGTGCAGAGGATGTAACAGTTGCAGAGAGAGCAAAGCCTCTAGGTGTAATGACAACTCCCCTGTTGCTCCTAGAGGCTCATTTGCATATATTAAAACATCATTTTTCTCAGTAATCAAGGGACATATTAACATGGGACCAACACAGATGTCTTCAGTGACCGAGCACACATACAACAGGTCAGCCAGTTTCATAGGTACAAGTCTACTGACAGATGCCCTTAAATTTTATTCACACACTGTACCATTCACCAATGTACATGTATAATATTGGCAGGCAAGAGGACTCAAGCTGTCCCTGATGCTTACAGTCCAAAGCAACCTTTTCCCGTATTATATAGAAATGTCCTAGCATAGTCCCACATTGGTTAGAAGTATATAATATAATCATGATTTGAAGATTTATCAGATATTAGGTTCCCTAATAGTAAATAAAGGAGTAGAAATTAAATAATTAAATTATTTTTCTAGTTCCTTCTTATAGTGAGGGTAAAACTATCTAGTAGGATGCCAGTTTAGTCACTGTTTTTCATGTTAGTTAGCAATAAGGTATTTTAAATGGCATGCAAAGAGAGTCAATGGTTTGTATTGGTTTGAAGTCTGTGATTTCTCTTTATTTCCCTCTGACTTGAGTTGTTTCTTAAAAGAGGAATGTGGAGTGGTAGGCTTGGGATCGTTGGGTTTCTTCATTTATTTATTTAAATATAAATAAATAAAAAAAGAGAAGGGATCCATTATAGCAAAGTTTCAGTGGGACAACTGTGGTAATGCAATTAATATGTAATGTTGTATTTTGATATTATATGCAATTACATGTATTTTGTATTACTCTACATTTTCATGTCTGCACCGTAGCAGCATGTGATGTAGGTGTGACTGCAAGGGATTAATCTATCTCTGATCACTGAGGCATATTGCACACGACTGTATGGCTTTTTCAGTGTTTTGTGGACCGTTTTTCACGGATCCGTTGTTCCGTTTTTAGTTTCCGTTTCTGTTTAGTTTTTCCGTATGGCATATACAGCATCCAGTAATTACATAGAAAAAATTGGGCTGGGCATAACCTTTTCAATAGATGGTTCTGCAAAAACATAACGGATACGGACGACATACGGATGCATTTCCATATTTGTTCATTTTTTTTTTGCTGACCCAATGACTTGCATGACGCCACGGAACGTGATTTGCGGGCAATAATAGGACATGTTCTATCTGTCAACGGAACGGAATAATGGAAATACGAAAACGGAATGCATACGGAGTACATTCCGTTTTTTTGCAGAACCATTGAAATGAATGGTTCCGTATATGGACCGTATACAAAACGCAAAAAACGGCCCGTAAATGCAAAAAAAAAAAAATGGCCTGACTCTTGCACTCACATTCTACTCAGAGTGCAAACTGAGCTAAATCACACCCGACCTAGACCTCACACCTCAGAAACACACTGCCTCTACCTACTGAATTCTGAGTCTGGTAGAAAACCTAACAAATAAACTTTGGTCTTCAATAGTCAATCATTTTAACACTCTATAAAAGGCTAAGGATTCTTTTAGCACATACAGTATGAGGACCAAAGAGACTAAGTTAACCACCTCAGCCCCCCTAGCTTAAACACCCTTAATGATATGACCACTTTTTACAATTCTGTACTACACTACTTTCACCGTTTATTGCTCGGTCATGCAACTTACCACCCAAATGAATTTTACCTCCTTTTCTTCTCACTAATAGAGCTTTAATTTGGTGGTATTTCATTGCTGCTGACATTTTTACTTTTTTTGTTATTAATCAAAATTTACCAAAATTTTTGCAAAAAAATGACATTTTTCACTTTCAGTTGTAATTTTTTTTTTTTAAAAACATCATCTATATATGCATGTTTCTCTAAATTTATTGTTCCACATGTCTTTGGGTAAAAAAAATGGTTTGGGTAAAAGTTATAGCGTTTACAAACTATGGTACAAAAATGTGAATTTCCGCTTTTTGAAGCAGCTCTGACTTTCTGAGCACCTGTCATGTTTCCTGAGGTTCTACAATGCCCAGACAGTAGAAAACCCCCACAAATGACCCCATTTCAGAAAGTAGACACCCTAGGGTATTCGCTGATGGGCATAGTGAGTTCATGGAAGTTTTTATTTTTTGTCACAAGTTAGTGGAAAATGATGATTTTTTTTTCTTACAAAGTCTCATATTCCACTAACTTGTGACAAAAAAATTAAAACTTCCATGAACTCACTATGCCCATCATGAAATACCTTGGGGTGTCTTCTTTCCAAAATGGGGTCACTTGTGGGGTAGTTATACTGCCCTGGCATTTTAGGGGCCCTAATGCATGAGAAGTAGTTTGAAATCAAAATGTGTAAAAAATGCCCTGTGAAATCCTAAAGGTGCTCTTTTGAATGTGGGCCCCTTTGCCCACCTAGGCTGCAAAAAAGTGTCACACATGTGGTATCGCCGAACTCAGAAGAAGTAGGGCAATGTGTTTTGGGGTGTCTTTTTACATATACTCATGCTGGGTAAAATAAATATCTCGGCAAAAGACAACTTTTCCCATTTTGTTATACAAAGTTGGCATTTGACCAAGATATTTATCTAACCCAGCATGGGTATATGTAAAATGACACCCCAAAACACATTTCCCAACTTCTCCTGAGTACGGCAATACCATATGTGTGACACTTTTTTGCAGCCTAGATGCGCAAAGGGGCCCAAATTCCTTTTAGGAGGGCATTTTTAGACATTTGGGCCCAGACTTCTTCTCACACTTTAGGGCCCCTAAAATGCCAGAGCAGTATAAATACCCCAAATATGACCCCATAGTTCATAGAAGATTTTTTTTTTGGGCACAAGTTAGCGGAAATTGATTTTTTTTTGTTTTTTCTCACAAAGTCTCCCTTTCCGCTAACTTGGGACAAAAAGTTCAATTTTTCATGTACTCAATATGCCCCTCAGTGAATACCTTGGGGTGTCTTCTTTCCGAAATGGGGTCACATGTGGGGTATTTATACTGCCCTGGCATTTTAGGGGCCCTAAAGCGTGAGAAGAAGCCTGGAATATAAATATCTCAAAAATTTACGCATTTGGATTCCGTGAGGGGTATGGTAAGTTCATGTGAGATTTTATTTTTTGACACAAGTTAGTGGAATATGAGACTTTGTAAGAAAAAACAAAAAACAAAAAATAATAAATCAATTTTTGCTAACTTGTGCCCAAAAAATGTTTAAATGGAGCCTTACAGGGGGGTGATCAATGACAGGGGGGTGATCAGGGAGTCTATACGGGGTGATCACCACCCTGTCATTGATCACCCCCCTGTAAGGCTCCATTCAGACGTCCGTATGTGTTTTGCGGATCCGCGGTGTCTAAATGGAGCCATGGATCGGATCCGCAAAACACATACGAACATCTGAATGGAGCCTTACAGGGGGGTGATCAATGACAGGGGGGTGATCAGGGAGTGTATATGGGGTAATCACCCCCCTGTCATTGATCACCCCCCTGTAAGGCTCCATTCAGACGTCCGTATCTGTTTTGCGGATCCGATCCGTGGATCCATAAAACACATACGGACGTCTGAATGGAGCCTTACAGGGGGGTGATCAATGACAGGGGGGTGATCATTGACAGGGGGATGATCAGGGAGTCTATATGTGGTGATCACCCTCCTGTCATTGATCACCCCCCTGTAAGGCTCCATTCAGACGTCCGTATCTGTTTTGCGGATCCGATCCGTGGATCCATAAAACACATACGGACGTCTGAATGGAGCCTTACAGGGGGGTGATCAATGACAGGGGGGTGATCATTGACAGGGGGATGATCAGGGAGTCTATATGTGGTGATCACCCTCCTGTCATTGATCA
Organism: Bufo gargarizans; assembly: GCF_014858855.1. Lineage (NCBI taxonomy): Eukaryota > Metazoa > Chordata > Amphibia > Anura > Bufonidae > Bufo > Bufo gargarizans. The sequence continues at coordinate 353,802,651 of NC_058082.1, forward strand.
CCCCCCTGTAAGGCTCCATTCAAACGTCCGTATGTGTTTTGCGGATCCGATCCATGGATCCGTGGATCCGTAAAACACATACGGACATCTGAATGGAGCCTTACAGGGGGTGATCAATGACAGGGGGGTGATCAGGGAGTCTATATGGGTGATCACCCCCCTGTCATTGATCACCCCCCTGTAAGGCTCCATTCAGACATCCATATGTGTTTTGCGGATCCGATCCATGGATCCGTGGATCCATAAAAAACATACAGACGTCTGAATGGAGCCTTACAGGGGGGTGATCAATGACAGGGGGGTGATCAGGGGTTAATAAGGGGTTAATAAGTGACAGGGGGGGTGTAGTGTAGTGTGGTGCTACTTATTACTGAGCTGCCTGTGTCCTCTGGTGGTCGACCCAAGCAAAAGGGACCACTAGAGGACCAGGTAGCAGGTATATTAGACGCTGTTATCAAAACAGCGTCTAATATACCTGTTAGGCGTTAAAAAAATCGCATCTACAGCCTGCCAGCAAACGATCGCCGCTGGCAGGCTGTAGATTCACTCGCTCACCTTCTGATCCTGTGAACGCGCGCTCCTGTGTGCACGCGTTCACAGGAAGTCTCACGTCTCGCGAGATGATGCATAGATGCGTCACTCTGCCTGAGACAGCCGCCTCCGGTCCGCGATCCTGCGTTAGGCGGTCCGGAGGCGGCTAAACAGAAAACAAAAAACCAACAAACAAATATAATATAAAGGGGAGAAAATCAGGATCCAACATGTCTTGCTTTAAAGGGGTTACCCAGTATTTTTATACTGTGCTCAGTCCCATTCACTATATAATGTATGGTCCTGTGCTTGGTAAGCATTTAGAAGGCCGCGGTGCTCACAGGAGAACCACAGCCTTCTTAAACAGCTGATCGGCAGAGGTCCTGGGTATTAGGTCATCAGTATCTGATCGGTGGGGATCCATCAAGAGGATATCAGTATTAAATTCCTGGAAAACATCTCTAATGTTTTAAACATGTTTTATACCTCCAACTTTTGGTTCGGATTTCAGAACCTCCTACTAACTTATTAGGCAAAAGTTTGGACAGTAGGGAATAAGGCGTGATGTACCATTAATACCATGATTACCCTGCCATTATAGGAGATGGGGGTTATTTTGATTAGACAAACAGATGCCCATTTGCTGTTCTTTGAAACCTGTACCAACTACAAAATCTTAGATGTCACATCTTTTCTTCAAGAGATAAAGCCCTTAGCTATAGCAACATGGTCCAACACATATACAGTTTTATGGCCCTTTCTCCAGAAAATAAATATTTTGTAGCTGGTGGCATGCAGACATGTTATCTTTTCATGACGTTCATTTATAGCAATTATATTTGTATATACTGTAGTATTTTTTTCTCTTATTGACCAGTAAACACAGTCAATTTACTTTCAGTTGTGAAAATGAATATTATAAATTTTTATTGATCACACACATTAGTGTTTAAATCACCAGCAAATTATTACTCTTAGTTACCTGATTTATAGGTTAAGCTACTATTACACCCAATAATACATTACAGTACTAGATGTGTGTTAAAGAACAGTAATTCACATGTTAACGTTACACAAATATATTATTTTACTGCTGTCTTGGGGTTGGTACGTACTGTTAATTTCTTTGGCAGATCAGTCTTACTTTTACAGTTACAGTATATTTTCATATATTTGGGGGGATAAAAATAATAATTTAAGAAATACAGATACTTATGTCAATTGAAGTCACTTATATGGTTTAAATTTTACATTCAAGAATGTCACTTTATATGTGCCTAACAAAATAATTGATGTCGTAAACGTCAAAGTAGGATGATCAGCATATAGTTAGATTAGAGTCATATGATTTGAGACCTAGTGATTTGACACATCAGCGTATGGCTCAGCATAGAAGAGCCAAAACCTCTGGTCAAGATTCAGCCGTGTACTTACATCTAAAAGGAACAGGTCACACCTTTGAGGACAGTCAAGTACGTGTTTTGGATAAGGAGGCCGATTGGTACAAACGAGGCGTGAAGGAGGCCATCTACGTAAAAATGGAGAAGCCAAGCTTGGAGGGGTTAGACATCTATTGTCTGCCACATACAATGCTGTCTTGACACCTTTTTCTGGGAAGTCTTTATCACCTACTGACTCCAATTAGGATAATGGAATCAACACCTTTGATCCAATGCTGAATATAATTACCAGATGTGGATTCAGTTACATATTTATTCCCAGAATTTTTGTACAATCACTCATAATTGAGAAAGCTCGTTGGAAGAACGAGTGAAATGTTTTCAAGAAATCTACAGTACGTCCAGTTGCCTTGATTTATTCTTTACATATATATACCATGACATGGATAAATGAGAACCTTCACAGACCTAGTGATTTGAGATTATTTAATCTGCCCTCCAAACTGTGAGACACTGGTGCAGGAGTTAATTTACTGCTAAAAGGATTTAATTTATTTCATTCACTGTGTATCCCACATAGCTGAATAAAAGGCAAGGTTTATTTAGCTCTGGTAGTTGCCAGGGTGATTTGCTGGTCATGCCTGTGTCTGGTCAGCTTTGTATAGTTTAGAGTTCAGTCTGGCTCGAGCTGTGGTTGAAGCTACAGTTTGGGAGCCTGGCAGAAGCTGATAGCAAAAAAAGAGATTTTTTTTCTCCAGGAAAAACACCATACCTGTGGAGTGAGAAGCTGTCAGAACAAAAGCAATCGTGCTAGGAGAACTTCTGAGGGAAAGAATACAGAAATCTGCAGATTGTTTAGGATCACAAGGAACTGTGCATAATACCAGAGCTAATGCTCATTTATGGCTATAGACTTGTGGAGGAAATACATTGCTTCTGCATCCACTACACTTTTATAATGGATTGGCCATTAAGTCGAGGTTCTGCACATCTCATTGTGCAGAACCTGATTGCAAAATTTTGCATACTTGTGGGCAATTTGGAAATATTGCAAAGTGTTAATAGAGAGAAAGTCAGGGGATAATACAGCTATCATTGCTTCTACTAATATGCAGCCATTGGGAAAAGTAAGCTTTGTGTTATGCCTCATAACGGTGCTTATTGTAGCGTTATCACTTAACTAGGCCTGATCATTGACTTCACCATACATCTGCTATCCCCTACATCAACCCTCTTTCCTTGCACTCTGCCAACTACCCACCATAAAGGCATTTGCAACGTGCCACCCCTCCCCCAGGGATGATCGTGTCACATGTCTTTAGGAATGCAGATTGGTGTGGTGCGGCCCTAATAGTCTCTGTGTGTGTCAGGGTGATCCTACCTGGATATGGTCGATTCCCAGGGTTTGGCTCCAGCACAATAAAGAGGAAAGTAATGGTGAAGGTGGATAAATAGTCCAGACTTTTACAAAGTTCAACAGCTTTACTTGCATCAACTTTGTATCCAGACAATATTCAGGCTTTCCCTTGGTTCAAGCAGACTTTGGCATAAACTGGCAGGCAAACTTGAGTACTCTGATTTCTCTCTCTGCTGTGCTAAACTCTGCTCTATTCTGGAAGCTGTAGATTAGGACAGTTCTGGTATCTCTGCAGTGGGCAGTGCCTTTGGCTGTTGACCCCCTCGTGACACCCTGTAGGTAAATCTGCAAGGAGTCATGGTGCTCTATGAGCTGTATCTTTCTGGAGGGACTTCTGCTGCAAGAGGGGGGCCTCCCCCTGCTGCTACATCTTGGTGGCACGTTGATGCTGCCCAGGCTTAGACCGACTAGACACTTCTTGCTGGCCCTCCCTTGGTAGGAAATGGTACTAGCCCACTTCTGCCCAAAAGGGGGAGAATGAAATGGCAAGTTCCATTCTATATAAAGATCTCACTGCCATATATCCACTTCCACCTGCTGGTGAACCAGGCACATTACATGTACAAAACAGTTTGATCACAAAATTAGGAATACAGAAAGTAAGGTGAAGAAATGGTAATACCACTCTGGGGCATTACACATTCCACCAACCACCAGACAAGAGATCAAAATCTAGGGTGTGCCCAAAGGGAAGAAAAAGTGCCCCCTCCATTTACTACGCAGCCCAGAGAGAGCCTTTATGGCTTCATTTGCACCAGAAAACTGGCATAAATTAAATACATTTGTTGTAGCTGCTGGCCACCTCCCCTTCCCAGCCTTGCCACTACCATTTTGGAAAAGTGGCAAGGGCGGAGTAAAATTAGCCACTTGAAACAACTTTTTTTTAAAGCTGTGCTTACAATTTGCAGACACACAGTCTGCGACTAACACCACTTTTCTGGCACAAACTAAATGATAAATCTTCCCCTTAGTGTCCATACAGATACAGACTGCACTTATGATACAGTGGCTGGTAGTTTGTGTTGCCATATATTGAGGGAATAGTACACATGAAATATACGTATCAACCTTTGGGGCCACCCAAAGATACACATAGATTTTAAAGGACTAATAAATATTAAATGAATAATTGCCACATTAAAATAATACCGACATAAAAAAAAATGCACATTAACTTTTCCAGCTTGTGCATTAATTTGTATAAAAAATAAACACAAAGCTCAACTCAAGGCGCAAAAATCCATTATTCCCCCTCCCATGCAGGGCCATACTGACTTTTCACCACCAAATCTGGTAATACTCTTCAAAGATTTGTAATATATTAAGGAACCCTCTCAAATAATAACATACAATGTAGGACACTATCTTCATGCACTAAAACTTCAAGAAACTAAATACCTTACCAATATTCTCATCAAACAAGGCACTGGGTAACATTATTATTCTTCTACTTCTCTGAGAGCTTCCATGAAGCCGCACACTGATATAGCTGGCTAACAACTCTTGGAACACATATTCTTTCCCCTCATCTCTCTGTACTTGTTGATATAAAAATTTTTATGAAAAATGTATAATGACAACATCTTGAGAAAAAAGGTGGCTGGGTAGTTTTACACACAATTTTATTAAATTTTTTCAGAACACTGCATTTTGTGGCAATTTTAAATGTTTTTTTTTTGTAAAAGCTGGAATCGGATTAAGCTTCTGCCTTTAGCTTTAAAAAAATGCATCAAAAACGGTATTTTGTGAGTATTCAGTTATTGGATACTGTTCTTGTTTTAATTCTCACACTGTCCAAGATAAAAAATCAAAATTGTGGTTTAGAAGCAAAATTACCTAATTACATTGACCTGATTGTAGACAAAACGGTTGTTCTCTTTAATCAGATAATTCAGCTACTTATATTGCTTTTGTTCATCGAAGCCATAATAACAAGTTGCTTCTGACAGAGGGTTTACTACTGTAAGCACAACACAGAAAGATTCATACTAGATTTCTACCCTTAAAATTGCTTCCAATTCTTACTGGCACTGTACTTAGATATCTCAAAATTAGGAAAATTAAAGGTTGTCTGAGTGTTTAATACTGACGACCTATTCTTAGGGTCCAAGTCCTGACATCCCATGGCGTTCAGCTGTTTGAAAAGGTTGCGGCACTCTAGTGAGTGCCATGAATGGGACTGACCGTGTGAATAGGACTGACCATTTGACCGATGAGCATGACATCTCAGGCCTAAGAAGAGGGCTGACTTTTTCACAGCTAATCAGCAAGGGTGCTGGGAGTTGGACAAAAATATCGATTTTTTTGTTGGGTAAATTCAGCTATTAAAGCTATTATTCAAGGATAAATGTCCAGCTTAATCAATGTAAATCAATGAAAAGGATCTGGAAGTCAAAGTATAATGTCCAGCAGTATTGATCCCTTTAAAACATAACTTTTACTCTTCGAATTATAAAAAAATACCACCGTAGTGGTTCACCAGTGAATAAGTGAAAAGACGAACAACAATAATAATAGATACAAAAGATGTGTCTGGGAGCTAATAGTCAATCCACTTCTAGAGGGATGAGTGAACACGGGGCAGCTGAGGGGAGCAGTGGGCAAACCTGTACTCTCCCTATGCTCACCCTAGCTATAACCTCAGCCCAGGGACACCCCCTTGTGGTGGAGACTCCCTGTCCTCGTTCCTGGGCTGACTGCCCTGCGTTTACCCCTCTCTCAAAAAAATAACAAAGTAAGCTCCCCAAGACGCTGATGGGTGTAATCATGAGTCCCTGGTAATAAATTACTTACAGGGCCACCGGAATGGATAAAGACCAATACAAAAGGTGAATTGGATAAATATCACCTTTAAACCTATGGAGCCAAACCCTGGGGCATCAAACTGGTGCGTTCCCAGGCTGGTTCCACAAAAGCCCCTACGCGTTTCCCCTATCACTAGGTTCATCAGGGGGCATACATGGTCAGAGATACAACCATCATATAAGGGATAAATTAAAGATACTTAAGATATGGTTGAGGCAACAGGACCAGAGACGCAGATGATGTTAAGCATAGGACCAAGGGACCCAATTGATATGTCCCACCTGTAAAAGACAAAAATGCTCTCAGTTCATGTGCTGGATACAATACAATACATGTGTATCCCCTATATCTCCTTTAGGTCAGCACTTACTTAGTGTCCTGTGCAGTCAGGATGATACAGAGCCCACAAGATACGGGCCAATACTTCACCCAGGAAACTGTGAGCAAAGAGTCAGAAATAGTGTGAAACACACTACATACTATGATGATGTCGATTCTCAATAGATGGTCCAAACTTACATTTAAACTGTGTCCTGGTAGCGTCCTGTTCCTCCTCTCACTCACATTCACTCCCGTTCCCCTAAATATCCACCTACCAGCTGTAACTGATCCACGCTGATTAGCATGTGTTCGGCTGATACACAAAGATGAGGTATCGTAGCTGGCGTCACTTCCGGCCCGAGAGCCGTATGTGTAGGTAGCGATTCGTCCCTCCTGTGTTTAGGGACATGTCCCCGATCGCTCGGAGCCGGCCGGGTCGAGTGGAACGCACTCGGGCATGACATCCGGTTACGTGGAACGCATAGTCACGTCACTTCCGGTCCGTGCGGCACCTCACCCAGGTGGAACGCATAGGGCAGCCACATCCTGTTCTATGGAACGCAGAATCGCTCCCCATCCGGTCCATTGGACGAATCGCTTAAACTAGATACATATCTAGTAACTAGTAACCATAAAGACAGGCGACGCTCAATATATGCATAAATCCAGCCGATTTAATCTGGTATAGTTTCATCTGGTATAGTGGTGTTTCTTATAGCGTTCTACTAAGGGATCTGTATTCGACTGCGCAAACGTGGAAGTAATGTCAGTCCTGAAAAGGTACTGGCCAATTCTCCACATGGACCCTGACCTGAAGGATGTGCTGACGAAGCAACCGAGTGTCACCTATAGGCGGGGGAGGAGTATAAGAGATCGCCTGGTTCACAGCCATTATACTGCACCGACTGGGGCTGGTACTTGGCTTGACCGGAAACCGTGCGGGATGTTTAAATGTGGCTCCTGCAAAGCCTGTGCGTTCATCTCCACCTCTAAATCCAATATCTGTTCAGCCACCGGTCAAGCCTATGAAATCAGAGATTTCTACAACTGTAGAAGCAAGGGCGCGGTATATCTATGCCAATGCCCTTGCCCCATGGACTATATAGGCAAAACCATCCGAGAGGTCAGGCGTCGTATCTGTGAACACGTGAACGACGTGGTGAAGAAAAAGATCACACCCGTCGCGTCACATGTAGTTGATATGCACGGCGGCGATCCTAAATGTCTACGATTTTCGGTCCTGGAAACCATCCCATTGTCACCAAGGGGCGATGACTGGGACCGAAAAATCCTCCAAAAAGAGTGCGTGTGGATTCACCGCTTTAGATCCCAGACACCACTAGGGATTAATGAGAGACTCACGTTCTCTTGTTTCCTATGATCCATTTTTCCCCCCTGGGGGAGCCTATCCATCTGGCTGAACGTCTCTTCTTTCTCTCTGTCAAAAATAATGCCACTTCGGTAATTTTACCAATAGCCACGATAAAAGAAGTAGGATACTACTTAAAAGTATCCAGGTTGCACATTGGTCATCCAATGTGCTTTAGGTGTTTTATCCATCAAAGTAATACACCTTAAGTGAAAAGTACATGATTGAACTAATAACAACTCTCACACCCCACTCCCCTTCCCTTAGTAGAACGCTATAAGAAACACCACTATACCAGATGAAACTATACCAGATTAAATCGGCTGGATTTATGCATATATTGAGCGTCGCCTGTCTTTATGGTTACTAGTTACTAGATATGTATCTAGTATAAGCGATTCGTCCGATGGACCGGATGGGGAGCGATTCTGCGTTCCATAGAACAGGATGTGGCTGCCCTATGCGTTCCACCTGGGTGAGGTGCCGCACGGACCGGAAGTGATGTGACTATGCGTTCCACGTAACCGGATGTCATGCCCGAGTGCGTTCCACTCGACCCGGCCGGCTCCGAGCGATCGGGGACATGTCCCTAAACACAGGAGGGACGAATCGCTACCTACACATACGGCTCTCGGGCCGGAAGTGACGCCAGCTACGATACCTCATCTTTGTGTATCAGCCGAACACATGCTAATCAGCGTGGATCAGTTACAGCTGGTAGGTGGATATTTAGGGGAACGGGAGTGAATGTGAGTGAGAGGAGGAACAGGACGCTACCAGGACACAGTTTAAATGTAAGTTTGGACCATCTATTGAGAATCGACATCATCATAGTATGTAGTGTGTTTCACACTATTTCTGACTCTTTGCTCACAGTTTCCTGGGTGAAGTATTGGCCCGTATCTTGTGGGCTCTGTATCATCCTGACTGCACAGGACACTAAGTAAGTGCTGACCTAAAGGAGATATAGGGGATACACATGTATTGTATTGTATCCAGCACATGAACTGAGAGCATTTTTGTCTTTTACAGGTGGGACATATCAATTGGGTCCCTTGGTCCTATGCTTAACATCATCTGCGTCTCTGGTCCTGTTGCCTCAACCATATCTTAAGTATCTTTAATTTATCCCTTATATGATGGTTGTATCTCTGACCATGTATGCCCCCTGATGAACCTAGTGATAGGGGAAACGCGTAGGGGCTTTTGTGGAACCAGCCTGGGAACGCACCAGTTTGATGCCCCAGGGTTTGGCTCCATAGGTTTAAAGGTGATATTTATCCAATTCACCTTGTGTATTGGTCTTTATCCATTCCGGTGGCCCTGTAAGTAATTTATTACCAGGGACTCATGATTACACCCATCAGCGTCTTGGGGAGCTTACTTTGTTATTTTTTTGAGAGAGGGGTAAACGCAGGGCAGTCAGCCCAGGAACGAGGACAGGGAGTCTCCACCACAAGGGGGCGTCCCTGGGCTGAGGTTATAGCTAGGGTGAGCATAGGGAGAGTACAGGTTTGCCCACTGCTCCCCTCAGCTGCCCCGTGTTCACTCATCCCTCTAGAAGTGGATTGACTATTAGCTCCCAGACACATCTTTTGTATCTATTATTATTGTTGTTCGTCTTTTCACTTATTCACTGGTGAACCACTACGGTGGTATTTTTTTATAATTCGAAGAGTAAAAGTTATGTTTTAAAGGGATCAATACTGCTGGACATTATATTATTCAAGGATACAGTGCTACAACATCAACATCTTTAACCTAACAATTTTAAATAATCAGAAAAATAAAAGCAGGATTGAGAACATGACCTGAACTGATTATTAGAAAAACCCACAGAAGGCCTTGATGTCAATTCACTCCAAAGTGAGTACAATATGAATTAGAATAGCTACAATTTCTGGGGAAATTGTGTGAAGTTTTCTTGCCTCCACCAGTAACTGGGCGGAGTGGCTTGAGTAACTGTTGTGTGGTTGGAGTGGCTGTAGTAACTGTGGAAAGGTTGGACTGGGCAGAGTAACTTTATGGAGTGGGCAGATTAACTGTGTGGAGTGTTTGGAGTGAGTAAAGATAGTAAAGTTTACACTAACCAATTGATTGATCAAATTTAAAAAATGCACATGGCAAGCTTGATCGAGTGGGAAATGCAATTCAACTTTTATTTATTTCTATAGCACATTTAATTTAAATGTTGTTGCCCAAAGTGCTTCACAGTTACATTAAAACATACATTTATAAAACCATTAGTAGGCGATTTGTGTAGTTGGGCTTGTAAATGAGGGAGTGGTGGCGGTTTAAAAATCATGTCCTGATTTTTCAGCTCACACTCTAGCTTTTGTCATTCTTCTGGCTGCTCACACACCTGGGTTCCCATGGAAAGTCACGCTACAGCAAGGGCAGAGAAGAGCAGTTAAAAACAAACTGCTCCAACTTGCTCACTTCACTGGCATTGCCATCTTCAAACGGTTGTAGTTACAGCGAAGAGCTTTATATTGTGAGAATCACAAGACCCATACCTACATTTTGATGCATAGTATGTCTCTGAAATATTAAAAATGAAGGTACAGTCGCAGTTTAGAAGTTGCCCTTCAAATTTGAGATTTCTAGAGTGGAGTTTCAATGAATGTCAATGGGCGGCGTGAGTTGCAAACAAAAGGGTCATATTGTGAAAACTATCAGGACTATGGCTTAGCCGTGTACATTTTTAGTGGCAGCAGGGATAGCTGATATACGATTTGTCTAGGTGGGCTTGAAAATGAGGGAGTTGTGGCAGTTTAGAAATCATGTCCTGATTTTTCAGCTCCCACTCTAGCTTTTGTCAGCTCCCACTCTAGTTTTGAACATTCTGTCATTCATTCCTATGGGACCAATTTCACCACAAAAACGCCGATATTTCATGAACCATTCGGCAAAATGTTCTACAAAGTAATAGCACACTAATTGGGAACAATCTGCACGTTTCAGCAGATTACTGTCTATGTAGTGTAAAAACTGTGGGAGGAGTTAGGGTGGAAATTTGGCTATAATAATAAGAATATATATGTAAGATAACAGTAAGTGGTCTTACCATGCAAGAACACTTAATAAGAGACATTGCAAATGTGTACACTATGTATTTGCTACTCAATGAAAGTAATGTTTGTCATTCACCACTTTTTTAGGAATTTGAGGAGGACCTTCTAATACACATTTGGACTGTCATGCCATTCTGTGTGGCCCACAGTCATCTGCTTGTCTGTTTGTGGCCTGTTACATGTAGCCTCTAAAAGGAGTGGAACACCGCTCAGGTGGCCATCTATGCATGTGGCTCTATATGGGAGTTGTAAAATACTAGACTGTTAATACAAAGACCATGGTCTTTAATGGAGAGATCCATGAGCAATCAATGTTGACCATAGCATGTAAGTGTGTAGAGAAAAGGAATGGGCTTTCTCACACATCACCCACATAAATGGAGAAGATCAGCGGCAATGCAACCAGGTAGGTCCGAACTTGGTAATTGAAGTGTAATCTTTATTGGAATAATTTATTTACAGTTAGTGCATTTCGGGGCCGCATCAGTCCCTTCTTCAGACCAAGAAACAGTCTGGCCCCAAAATGTGTTGCTTGTAAAGAAATTATTCCAATAAAGATTACACTTCAATTACCAAGTTCGGACCTACCTGGTTGTGCCGCAGCTGATTCAGTATCTTCTCTATTCATTTCCTGACCTGGCACCTTGTGTCTTGAGGGAGGAAGCCTCGCTGCACCATAAAGTTATATCCACTGCTCTTTTGGGTGTTGTGATTCTAGCACGACCCCCTCAGGTGAGCCCCTCCACCACCAGCAGACTTAACCCGTTGTTTTACTGTCCTACCTATGAGGACTGCTCTCCTTCTTTTCTCCAATAAATACATCACTCAATCGTGATTCAATTTTTGGATGCTAAGTGGTTGCTTTTGCAACCAGGGGCCTAACGATGGCAGGGCGTAATTGTCCTGGGCAGCAGAATAAAGGTAGTAAATTAGTTATGTTAAAGATCAAAACATAATAATGGAATAGAATTTTTTGCCATTCTCCCCAAGTAAGACTTAATTAAAATTAAGTTATTTGTACCCCGAAATGGTGTCACAGAAAAAATAAAAAAAACTCATCCCGTGAGAAAGCGCTCATAAGGATACATCAATAAAAATGAAACAACTCCACCAAAATAAGCCTGATAATGAAAAATGTTAAATAATTTGAGACTGAAATGTTTAAAGGCTATATACACTTTTTTTTATGATTGCAATTTATTCATTATGGGCTAAAAATAATTTTTTCTATTGTTTTTTATTTAAATATTCATCTGTTTTTGAGATACAAGGGTAAAAAAATCTGTTTGCAAGCTGTAACTTTCTGTTTTCTTTGAATCCCATCAGCTGATGCCTCATGTAGAGCTCTTACCTCTGATCTCCTGATCTCATAAACACTTATTTAAGCTATATTCTTAACAGTTTGACAAGTTCCACCTTGTAATAAAAGTAAATAAAAGCTGTATGATTGCTCACAGCAACTACTCCACATTTCCTTTGCATCAGGTTTAATGCATCTTTCCAGTTTTCTTTGTATAGATTTTCTTTTTAATTAAACAATGCAAATGAGATTAAAGGAACACTAAATAAGAAAAATATATACAACAAAAACCTTTTCTAGGAATTTTGGTATATTTAGTCCTCTCATCATCTCATTATCTGCATCATTTGGCAATAAAACTGTTAGTGGTCATGTACACAACCAAATTTTTCTTCAGCACGTTATCCACTAACCCCTACAACAAGTGCATGAGGCTATTCACACATCCATTTTATTTTTTTATTTTTATTTTTTTCACAAATCTGTGTTTGCAATCTGATAATTTCTCTACAAAGCCCTTTTCTTACCCATTTTAGGGATGAGAATATCCATTTCAACTGATGGGAGTGATAAAAAAAGCAGAATGCACATTGAAGCAATTTGTTTTTCAAGATCTTTTTTGTGGACAAAAAAAATCAGATATGGTCGTGTGGCTGAGGTCTTAGAAATATACAAATGACTCTTCTATAAGCATCCAAAGAGGTCACCTATTTCTCCATACTTTTCACCAACCTATATCTAGCTGTTAAAAACTAGTTTGATAGTAAAACGTCTCACTCCCTATAATCACGGCTCGGTGCCTGTGTCTAATATGAATCACCCTTTCAAAACAGTGGAAATTTTATTAAAATATAGACCAGCACTCAAACATATGGAATCACATAAGAGACTCAGGAGACGTGATAAAATACAATTTAATAACTTAATACACAGTAAAATCTAATAAAAATACAACATAAAATGCAGCATAGACGTGGGATAATATTAGGTACGCAGTCCCATTAAGAATCCGCAATACCGCGTGCGGAAAATTAAGTTGGAAAGTCTGCAGGTTGTTACAGCTGTTTAGATAAATATGCCAAGTTTAGCATGCAAATGTTGAAAAACCATCCCATTATAATGGTAGCTTCAGTTCCCGTTTCATAAGGTTTGTAGTAATAAATAACAATGTATGGCTCTTTAGTACTCACTGTTCGGTAGTGCGCGTACTTGTGGCGTCCTACGTGTAGAAGCGCTTACCTCGATGCAAAGTGGATCGGATACATACGGCAGAGTGTAGTGTCTCGCTGGTAGAATAAGTTGGAATCCTGATGACTTGTTCCTATTCTCACGAGATAATGGCTTTAATTCACAATTAATTTTCGTTCGTATTATCGCGAAAGTGGGAGGATACCTTTCTTTCGTATAATGCCGTGAATAACTTCAATCCATAGTGAGTCTTTGCTCGTTTTATCGCGAAGTAATACCTTTCCTTTAGTCCAAAGCAGCAGCACCCATTGGGATCTCTAATCCTCTTAAAACATAGGGAACAGAATAGAGGCACCTTTGCATTGGCTTGGGTAGCCATCAGATTTATCTGGGGTAGACCCCAACGCCTCTTGGGTTGAAGGAATATTTCTGGGTCCAAAGAACATTCCCCCGGGAGAGGCAAGTCACTGCTTAGCCTGCCTACGACAGCATTCTTCCTTCCTCTGGTGTGTACAGCTGACAACTGTTGAATATTGGCCTCCACCCATACCAAGATCCGCTCCACCTCTTTGAAGAGGGATAAGGATCTCGTATGTCCTTGGCGATTTAAATAAGCAATGGTGGTCATGTTGTCTGACTTGACTCTTATGGCTTGTCCCTGGACCAAGGGGTGGAAATGTGTTAGGGCATTGAATCCAGCTCTCATCTCTCTGCAATTTGAGGATAACAGTCTCTCTGTTGGAGTTCAGGCTCTTTTTTCCCTCCGGCCCCTCATGTGGGCACCCCAACCTGTAGCTGAAGCATCGGTAGTAATATTGGTCCATCTGGGAGGAGCAAAATTTGATGTGCCATTCTTTAAAGCCATCCACCACCTCAGGGATGTCCTCGTCTCCTTAAAGATGATTGTCATGCTGTCTAGAAAATTGGGGTCTCGATCCCAGAATTTTCGTTGCAGGTATCTTGTGTGCCAATTCGCCCACTCGTGTGCAAATTGTCTGACTGTCTTCATCATCTGACGAAAGGGATATAGGTCTGAACGGCCTCATTATCTGTACTTTCTGGCACAGACATTCCTTCTTTTCACTGGAAGGGAACCGGTCATCTCATTGGTGTCCAGAATAAACCCCAGGAACAGTTTCTGCTGAGATGGGACGATACTGGATCTTTGTCTGTTGACTATCTAGCCTAAAGACTGGATTATGTTGAAGATTAACTGGAGATGCGCTTTGAATCTCTCTGCGGTCTCCCCCCTTTACCAGCCAGTCGTCTAGATATGGGATTATAGTTATCCCCGATTCTCTGAGGCCCGTAACAACCACTGCTACCACCTTTGCGAATGTGAATGGGGCTGATGAAACCCCAAACGGTAGTGCGTTAAACTGCAGATTACATAACTGGCTGTATGCAGGAATTTTTGATTCTTTTTGAATGTGCAGATAAGCATCTTTTAAATCTACTGTAGCAGGGTAATCTCCTGGTTTTAGCAGGTTTAGCGCGGGCTGAACCTTTCCCATCTGGAACTTTTTCTTGTGTCTGAACATATTTAGATACCTTAGATCGACAATAGTCTACCACCTCATCTGAGGTTTTGGGACTAGGAATAACCTTGAGCCTTGAAAAATGTCTCTTTCTGGGACAGGCTGTATTTCCCAAGTCAACGGACCAGGGATGCCTAACCAGCCAAATCTGGTAATTGCCCGTCCTTAAGCTGTTTATATTCTGCGATCTGACGAGTGCAGGTACGTTCAGCTTAGAATAACCGTTGACCTTCATCACAGTGTAGAGGATCCTCTGCAGATGCACCTCTTGACACAGATGTCTCTCCTTCTACACTCCCTTCTTCTATTGGAAGAGCTAATTATTATTTTTATTTTTTTTAAATAAAGGTTCTGGAGTGGCCATCTCAGTTTTCAGACCTCAATATCATTGAGCCAATCTGGGGAGACCTCTTTCTTTTTAGGAAGAGTACCACTTCTTCTTAGCAGCATAAGGAAGGGACTTCTATTTCTATTTTATTTATTTATTTATTTTTTGACAGATTTTCCATAAGTGGGTCATTCTCTGGTACGAAAATCCTATTTGGATGATAGTCCATTGCACAGAGTGTATTTTTTGAGTGGACATCTGCTCCCCAAGCTTTTACCATAAAGAACTTCTACCAGCTGTACCGGGTCTGGCTAACGCCAATAATCGGGCCGCAAATCCAGCCCGCTATGAGAGGCAGCCTCCGCGCAAAGCACCATCCAATCTTCCATCCATCAGATCCGCAGAAACTAGACCCATCCTCACCAGGGACCAAAGTGCGTCTAAATAATTTTAATATGTTGACGTCCAAACAGCTGAGCATCGGTCCACACAGCTGAGCAGCGGCCCACACAGCTGAGCATTGGCCCACACAGCGAAGCATTGGCCCAAGCAGCGGAGATTCCACCCCCTAATCTCTCGCCATAAGCCTCTTCACCACAGGGCAATATTCGAATTCTTGATATTTTGCAAATATTTCGGCGAATATTCGCCATATGTTCGCAAATTCTAGAATTCGTTATCTCCAGTCATTATTTTCTTGATTGCGGAACTTGGCAATTGAAAAATTTGCAATAAAAATTAGCATTATGAAAATTCGCAATCAACACTACTCCTAAAGTCAAAGATATTGCAGCCTTCTCATTGGCCCACAAGCTAGAAGCAGGGAGGGATCATGTGTACTGATGGAAAAAAAATCTCGAATATTCAAAATTACGAATATATATCACTATATTCTAAATATTTGCGAATTCTTGAAGTGCTGATATTCGAGATAAAAATTTGCAATTCGAATATTCGTTATCAACACTATTCACCTTAAAGGCTCTAGATTATTTTTTTTTAAGTTGTTGCCTAGCATAGGTATTGATGAGACTCACACTTTTTTTATTACTTTGGTGCAATTGCTGGCTTCTCAGTGCACTGGCTGAAGTGGGATCTAAACCCACACCTCCATTTTTTTCAGTCGACTGTTTGAATCAATCATGATGGACATAATCCTTCATCCACAGCAATACATTCCTATTGGAAAGGGGCTGATCCTCCACAGGAAAGTTGTTAGCTCTGCTGTCTGAGCAGAAATAGAAGTCACTTCCAACAGGCAAAGGAGTGTTACATGATCTGCATGACATGTGTTTGCATTTCCCAGCAGACTTCCTTAAGGAGGGGTTTAAATTTTATAAGAGAACCAGGGAATCCCTTCAGTGTATTGTGCGCTCAATCCAACGATTATGAAGATCTAGCACTATTTTCCAGATCTTCACGAATTCTCAAAGTGCTGATATTCGCCATAAAAATTAGCAATTAGAATATTCGTGATCAACACTAAAGTGCAGATGCATTTTTATTTTATTTCTGTGGGGATTTGAACTCACAACCTTCTACATTAAGAACTTTAACCACTGGGCTATAAGAGCCCAAACTTCAGAACCCTGAATATAACAGTTACACCTAAGTGAGTTCATTTAACACGAACCACTTATAGAAAAAAGCCCCAACAACAAGAAATATACACGACACCCAGCATTAGAGACTCTGTCACAGAAGAACTGAAGGACTTAAGCGAGATGCCTAACAATCTGGACGCCATTGCGCCCCTTACCTTGTAGGGAGCACTGCGGAGCATGGCAGAGTGTGAAAGGTGGGCGCCATGTTTTATCCCTCTCTTCTCCCCACGTAGCGGTGCATGCGAGGTGAGACACACATGCAGCGCCGGCAGGGAGAAGGCGGAACCTCCAGAGGGAAGCGCCACTGAACCAAGAACGTAAAGTGGAAGAAGCAAAGTACTTCAGGGTCAGACACCTTCCAATAAGCCCTGCTCTGCAGTGTAATTTTCAGATTAGCTCCAGCATTGGAATAATCCAACTAAGGCAAGTTAACAGTAAATAATTTAGGCAGAACCTGCATACTTGAAACATATTTAAGTGAGTTTGCACCACACTAATAAAGAACAATAGTCCACAGTGCAAGCACTGCAACCCTTCATGTAGCAGACGAAACACAGAAGCGGTGTCAAATATCTGCTAAAAGAGGGCACAGACCTAGGAGTAATACAATATAAAATTAGTAATAATAAAAAAACGTATACTTCCCAATAGCTCTACCTCATTCATTAGAAGGAGGCTATGCAGGAAGGACAGAAAAAAACACAGTAGGAGGTTCTAACCTAGGAAGTATTAAAGGATCTGAGATTAATTGATTAATTTACATCTTCCTGTCCTATGTTTCAGGAGGATTATAAACATCACATAAAGCGCAACACCAAGCGATTAAAAAGGCGTATGCCCACCAAAATAGTACCTACCAATCAAACCGTCACCTCATCCCGCAAAAAATTAGACCCTACCTAAGAAAAAAATTAAAAAGCTATGGCTCTCAGACTATGGAGACACTAAAAATAGTATCAAGAATGCTATTATTGTGTAAAACTTAAATAAATAAGAAAAAGTATACATATTAGGTACTGCCTTGTCTGTAACAATCTGCTCTATTAAAATGTCACATGACCTAACCCCTCAGGTGAACGCTGTAAAAATAAATAAATAAAAACTGTGCCAAAACAACAAATTTTTTGGTCACCTTGCCCCATAAAGTGTAATAATGAATAATCAAAAGATCATATGTACCCAAAAAAAGTACCAATAAAAACATCAACTCTTCCTGCACAAACGAGCAGAAAAAAAATATGGGGTTCAGAAAATGTAGACACATAAACATAATTTTTTTTTTCAAAAATGCTTTATTATGTAAAACTGAAACAAAGAAAGTAGACATATTTGATATAATTGCAGCCCAAACAACCTGCTCTATAAAAATAGCACATGATCTACCCTGTCAGATGAATGTTGTAAAAAATAAATAATAAAAAAACTGTGCCAAAACAGACATTCGTTACCTTGCCTCAAAAAAAAATTATATAGAGAAATGAAAAATCATATGTACCCCAAAATAGTACCAATAAAACTGGCATCTTATCCCCAAATTTCCAAAATGGAGTCACTTTTTGGGAGTTTCTACTGTAAGGGTGCATCAGGGGGGCTTTAAATGGGACATGGCATCTAAAAACCAGTCCAGCAAAATCTGCCTTCCAAAAACCATATGGCGCTTCTTTTCTTCGGCGCCCTGCCGTATGCCCTTACATCAGTTTACAACCACATGTGGGGTGTTTTTGTAAACCAAATAATCAGGGTAATAAATATTGAGTTTTGTTTGGCTGTTAACCCTCGATGTGTTAAAGAAAAAATTGGATTAAAATGGAAAATGTGCCAAAAAAGTGAAATTTAGAAATTTTATCTCCATTTTCTTTTAATTCTTGTGGAACACCTAAAGGGTTAAAGAAGTTTTGAAAATCAGTTTTGAGTAAGTTGAGGGGCGTAGTTTTTACATTGGGGTCATTTATGGGCGGTTTCCACTATGTAAGCCCACAAATTGACTTCAGACCTGAGCTGGTCCTAAAAAAGTGGGTTTTGAAAATTTTCTTAAGTTTTTTTAGAATTGCTTCTAAAATTCTAAGCCTTCTGATGTCTTAAAAAATAAAATGACATTTACAAAATGATGCTAACATAAAGTAGACATATGGGGAATGTTAACTAATAAATATTTTATGAGGTATAACTTTATGTTTTAAAAGCAGAGAAATAGAAATTTTGAAAATTGCGATTTTTTTAAATATTTTTGGTAAATTTGGCATTTTTTCATAAATAAAGGTGAAATATATTGACTTAAATTTATGACTATCATGAAGTACAATGAGTCACAAGAAAACAATCTCTGAAAGGCTTGGATAAATAAAAGTGTTCCAAAGTTATTACCACATAAAGTGACACATGGGCAGGAGGGCGAAAACTGTATGGTCCACAACACGGGCAAGGGCTTCACACGGTCGTGTGAACGAGCCCTAACCCACAAAAAACAGATCCTGTCTGTGGAGCATACACCTTCACTCGGTCAGCATTTGCTTAATAATCCATCAGTATTGCTAATGCCCCCAAAAAACTGGAATGGATGTAAAACAGAGATGAAAAGTGAATGGAATATTTGCATGTCTTCTGTGTTTTCTACTCACTCCTGATTTTGGCCACCAAATCATCAGCCAATTCTGATGGGACCATACAGGCCTTACAGCTGATGCACAGACAGGATCCGTCTCATTTTTCCTTCCTTCTGACAGATCAGAAGAAAGGTCAAATAAATAATGATGTCAGCCAGGCCAAAAGCCAAAATAGTGGACCAGTCATGAAGTGGGGAAGGGTGGGAACAGCATGAGATGTCCACAGAGTGGACCTATGACATGTGGTGAGGTGGAAGCAGCATCAGGAGACCACAGAGTGGCCCAATGACAGGGTCTGGATTTGGCAGCAGTATGAAGAGGCTACCAAGTGGCACAATGACAGAGTCTGGAGGTGGCGGATGCAGTAGCATTAGGAGTAGGGATGAGCGAACTCGAACTGTATAGTTCGGGTTCGTACCGAATTTTGGGGTGTCCGTGACACGGACCCGAACCCGGACATTTTCGTAAAAGTCCGGGTTCGGGTTCGGTGTTCGTCGCTTTCTTGGCGCTTTTGTGACGCTTTCTTGGCACTTTTTGAAAGGCTGCAAAGCAGCCAATCAACAAGCGTCATACTACTTGCCCCAAGAGGCCGTCACAGCCATGCCTACTATTGGCATGGCTGTGATTGGCCAGAGCACCATGTGACCCAGCCTCTATTTAAGCTGGAGTCACATAGCGCCGCCCGTCACTCTGCTCTGATTAGCGTAGGGAGAGGTTGCGGATGCGACAGTAGGGCGAGATTAGGCAGATTAACTCCTCCAAAGGACTTCACTTGATTAATCGATCGATCTGCAGCTGTGCATCATTGAGCTGCTGAAATTCAAATGCTCACTCACTGTTTTTAGGCTGCCCAGACCGTTTGTCAGTCACTTTTTTCTGGGGTGATCGGCGGCCATTTTGTGTCTTGTGCGGTGCTGCGACCAAGTGCATCCAAGCTGCGACCAAGTGCATTTAACCCTCAATGGTGTGGTTGTTTTTTGGCTAAAGCCTACATCAGGGTGAAGCTGTCACACCAAGTGCATTTAACCAGCAATAGTCTGTTCATTTTTTGGCCATATACTAAATCAGGGGCAAGCTGCGCCTGTCACCAAGTGCATTTAACCCTCAATGGTGTGGTTGTTTTTTGGCTAAAGCCTACATCAGGGTGAAGCTGTCACACCAAGTGCATTTAACCAGCAATAGTCTGTTCATTTTTTGGCCATATACTAAATCAGGGGCAAGCTGCGCCTGTCACCAAGTGCATTTAACCCTCAATGGTGTGGTTGTTTTTTGGCTAAAGCCTACATCAGGGTGAAGCTGTCACACCAAGTGCATTTAACCAGCAATAGTCTGTTTATTTTTTGGCCATATACTACATCAGGGGCAAGCTGCGCCCGTCACCAAGTGCATTTAACCCTCAGTAGTGTGGTTGGTCAAGCTGTGACACCAAGTGCATTTAACCAGCAATAGTCTGTTCATTTTTTGGCCATATACTACATCAGGGGCAAGCTGCGCCCGTCACCAAGTGCATTTAACCAGCAATAGTGTGGTTATTTTTTGGCCATATCCCAGTCTAATTCTGTCACTAAATCCATACCGGTCACCCAGCGCCTAAATACTAGGCCTCAAATTTATATCCCGCTAAATCTCTCGTTACCGCTGTCCTGTTGTGGCTGGGAAAGTTATTTAGTGTCCGTCAAAGCACATTTTTTGTTCTGGGTTGAAATACAATTCCCAATTTAGCAATTTCATAATTTAGTGGTTTCTGCTATATCAGAGCTATTTGAAATCTATCCCTAAAAGGGTATATAATATTCAAGGTGCACATTGGGTCATTCAGAATAACTTCACACACACCCGCTACTGTGTATTTCCAAGTCTAATTCTGTCACTAAACCCATACCTGTCACCCAGCGCCTAAATACTAGGCCTCAAATTTATATCCTGCTAAATCTCTCGTTACCGCTGTCCTGTTGTGGCTGGGAAAGTTATTTAGTGTCCGTCAAAGCACATTTTTTGTTCTGGGTTGAAATACAATTCCCAATTTAGCAATTTCATAATTTAGTGGTTTCTGCTATATCAGAGCTATTTGAAATCTATCCCTAAAAGGGTATATAATATTCAAGGTGCACATTGGGTCATTCAGAATAACTTCACACACACCCGCTACTGTGTATTTCCAAGTCTAATTCTGTCACTAAACCCATACCTGTCACCCAGCGCCTAAATACTAGTCCTCAAATTTATATCCTGCTAAATCTCTCGTTACCGCTGTCCTGTTGTGGCTGGGAAAGTTATTTAGTGTCCGTCAAAGCACATTTTTTGTTCTGGGTTGAAATACAATTCCCAATTTAGCAATTTCATAATTTAGTGGTTTCTGCTATATCAGAGCTATTTGAAATCTATCCCTAAAAGGGTATATAATATTCAAGGTGCACATTGGGTCATTCAGAATAACTTCACACACACCCGCTACTGTGTATTTCCAAGTCTAATTCTGTCACTAAACCCATACCTGTCACCCAGCGCCTAAATACTAGGCCTCAAATTTATATCCTGCTAAATCTCTCGTTACCGCTGTCCTGTTGTGGCTGGGAAAGTTATTTAGTGTCCGTCAAAGCACATTTTTTGTTCTGGGTTTAAATACAATTCCCAATTTAGCAATTTCATAATTTAGTGGTTTCTGCTATATCAGAGCTATTTGAAATCTATCCCTAAAAGGGTATATAATATTCAAGGTGCACATTGGGTCATTCAGAATAACTTCACACACACCCGCTACTGTGTATTTCCAAGTCTAATTCTGTCACTAAACCCATACCTGTCACCCAGCGCCTAAATACTAGGCCTCAAATTTATATCCTGCTAAATCTCTCGTTACTGCTGTCCTGTTGTGGCTGGGAAAGTTATTTAGTGTCCGTCAAAGCACATTTTTTGTTCTGGGTTGAAATACAATTCCCAATTTAGCAATTTCATAATTTAGTGGTTTCTGCTATATCAGAGCTATTTGAAATCTATCCCTAAAAGGGTAGATCATATTGAAGGTGCACATAGGGTCATTCAGAATAACTTCACACACACCCGCTACTGTGCATTTCCAAGTCTAATTCTGTCACTAAACCCATACCTGTCACCCAGCGCCTAAATACTAGGCCTCAAATTTATATCCCGCTAAATCTCTCGTTACCGCTGTCCTGTTGTGGCTGGGAAAGTTATTTAGTGTCCGTCAAAGCACATTTTTTGTTCTGGGTTGAAATACAATTCCCAATTTAGCAATTTCATAATTTTGTGGTTTCTGCTATATCAGAGCTATTTGAAATCTATCCCTAAAAGGGTAGATCATATTGAAGGTGCACATAGGGTCATTCAGAATAACTTCACACACACCCGCTACTGTGCATTTCCAAGTCTAATTCTGTCACTAAACCCATACCTGTCACCCAGCGCCTAAATACTAGGCCTCAAATTTATATCCCGCTAAATCTCTCGTTACCGCTGTCCTGTTGTGGCTGGGAAAGTTATTTAGTGTCCGTCAAAGCACATTTTTTGTTCTGGGTTGAAATACAATTCCCAATTTAGCAATTTAAAAATTTAGTGGTTTCTGCTGTATCAGAGCTATTTGAAATCTATCCCTAAAAGGGTATATAATATTCAAGGTGCACATAGGGTCATTCAGAATAACTTCACACACACGCTACTGTGCATTTCCAAGTCTAATTCTGTTAGTAAATCCATACCGGTCACCCAGCGCTTAAATACTAGGCCTCAAATTTATATCCCGCTGAATTTGAATACAATACATTGGGCCAAATAATATTTTTGTTGTTGTGGTGAACCATAACAATGAGAAAAACATCTAGTAAGGGACGCGGACGTGGACATGGTCGTGGTGGTGTTAGTGGACCCTCTGGTGCTGGGAGAGGACGTGGCCGTTCTGCCACATCCACACGTCCTAGTGTACCAACTACCTCAGGTCCCAGTAGCCGCCAGAATTTACAGCGATATATGGTGGGGCCCAATGCCGTTCTAAGGATGGTAAGGCCTGAGCAGGTACAGGCATTAGTCAATTGGGTGGCCGACAGTGGATACAGCACGTTCACATTATCTCCCACCCAGTCTTCTGCAGAAAGCGCACAGATGGCGCCTGAAAACCAACCCCATCAGTCTGTCACATCACCCCCATGCATACCAGGGAAACTGTCTCAGCCTCAAGTTATGCAGCAGTCTCTTATGCTGTTTGAAGACTCCGCTGGCAGGGTTTCCCAAGGGCATCCACCTAGCCCTTCCCCAGCGGTGAAAGATATAGAATGCACTGACGCACAACCACTTATGTTTCCTGATGATGAGGACATGGGAATACCACCTCAGCATGTCTCTGATGATGACGAAACACAGGTGCCAACTGCTGCGTCTTTCTGCAGTGTGCAGACTGAACAGGAGGTCAGGGATCAAGACTGGGTGGAAGACGATGCAGGGGATGATGAGGTCCTAGACCCCACATGGAATGAAGGTCGTGCCACTGACTTTCACAGTTCGGAGGAAGAGGCAGTGGTGAGACCGAGCCAACAGCGTAGCAAAAGAGGGAGCAGTGGGCAAAAGCAGAACACCCGCCGCCAAGAGACTCCGCCTGCTACTGCCCGCCGCCATCTGGGACCGAGCACCCCAAAGGCAGCTTCAAGGAGTTCCCTGGCATGGCACTTCTTCAAACAATGTGCTGACGACAAGACCCGAGTGGTTTGCACGCTGTGCCATCAGAGCCTGAAGCGAGGCATTAACGTTCTGAACCTGAGCACAACCTGCATGACCAGGCACCTGCATGCAAAGCATGAACTGCAGTGGAGTAAACACCTTAAAACCAAGGAAGTCACTCAGGCTCCCCCTGCTACCTCTTCTGCTGCTGCCGCCTCGGCCTATTCTGCTGCTGCCGCCTCGGCCTCTTCCTCCGCCTCTGGAGGAACGTTGGCACCTGCCGCCCAGCAAACAGGGGATGTACCACCAACACCACCACCACCACCTCCGTCACCAAGCGTCTCAACCATGTCACACGCCAGCGTTCAGCTCTCCATCTCACAAACATTTGATAGAAAGCGTAAATTCCCACCTAGCCACCCTCGATCCCTGGCCCTGAATGCCAGCATTTCTAAACTACTGGCCTATGAAATGCTGTCATTTAGGCTGGTGGACACAGACAGCTTCAAACAGCTCATGTCGCTTGCTGTCCCACAGTATGTTGTTCCCAGCCGGCACTACTTCTCCAAGAGAGCCGTGCCTTCCCTGCACAACCAAGTATCCCATAAAATCAAGTGTGCACTGCGCAACGCCATCTGTAGCAAGGTCCACCTAACCACAGATACGTGGACCAGTAAGCACGGCCAGGGACGCTATATCTCCCTAACTGCACACTGGGTAAATGTAGTGGCAGCTGGGCCCCAGGCGGAGAGCTGTTTGGCGCACGTCCTTCCGCCGCCAAGGATCGCAGGGCAACATTCTTTGCCTCCTGTTGCCACCTCCTCCTTCTCGGCTTCCTCCTCCTCTTCTTCCACCTGCTCATCCAGTCAGCCACACACCTTCACCAACAACTTCAGCACAGCCCGGGGTAAACGTCAGCAGGCCATTCTGAAACTCATATGTTTGGGGGACAGGCCCCACACCGCACAGGAGTTGTGGCGGGGTATTGAACAACAGACCGACGAGTGGTTGCTGCCGGTGAGCCTCAAGCCCGGCCTGGTGGTGTGTGATAATGGGCGAAATCTCGTTGCAGCTCTGGGACTAGCCAATTTGACGCACATCCCTTGCTTGGCGCATGTGCTGAATTTGGTGGTGCAGAAGTTCATTCACAACTACCCCGACATGTCAGAGCTGCTGCATAAAGTGCGGGCCGTCTGTTCGCGCTTCCGGCGTTCACATCCTGCTGCTGCTCGCCTGTCTGCGCTACAGCGTAACTTCGGCCTTCCCGCTCACCGCCTCATATGCGACGTGCCCACCAGGTGGAACTCCACCTTGCACATGCTGGACAGACTGTGCGAGCAGCAGCAGGCCATAGTGGAGTTTCAGCTGCAGCACGCACGGGTCAGTCGCACTACAGAACAGCACCACTTCACCACCAATGACTGGGCCTCCATGCGAGACCTGTGTGCCCTGTTGCGCTGTTTCGAGTACTCCACCAACATGGCCAGTGGCGATGACACCGTTATCAGCGTTACAATACCACTTCTATGTCTCCTTGAGAAAACACTTAGGGCGATGATGGAAGAGGAGGTGGCCCAGGAGGAGGAGGAGGAGGAGGAAGAGGGGTCATTTTTAGCACTTTCAGGCCAGTCTCTTCGAAGTGACTCAGAGGGAGGTTTTTGGCAACAGCAGAGGCCAGGTACAAATGTGGCCAGCCAGGGCCCACTACTGGAGGACGAGGAGGACGAGGATGAGGAGGAGGTGGAGGAGGATGAGGATGAAGCATGGTCACAGCGGGGTGGCACCCAACGCAGCTCGGGTCCATCACTGGTGCGTGGCTGGGGGGAAAGGCAGGACGATGACGATACGCCTCCCACAGAGGACAGCTTGTCCTTACCCCTGGGCAGCCTGGCACACATGAGCGACTACATGCTGCAGTGCCTGCGCAACGACAGCAGAGTTGCCCACATTTTAACCTGTGCGGACTACTGGGTTGCCACCCTGCTGGATCCACGCTACAAAGACAATGTGCCCACCTTACTTCCTGCACTGGAGCGTGATAGGAAGATGCGCGAGTACAAGCGCACGTTGGTAGACGCGCTACTGAGAGCATTCCCAAATGTCACAGGGGAACAAGTGGAAGCCCAAGGCCAAGGCAGAGGAGGAGCAAGAGGTCGCCAAGGCAGCTGTGTCACGGCCAGCATCTCTGAGGGCAGGGTTAGCATGGCAGAGATGTGGAAAACTTTTGTCAACACGCCACAGCTAACTGCACCACCACCTGATACGCAACGTGTTAGCAGGAGGCAACATTTCACTAACATGGTGGAACAGTACGTGTGCACACCCCTCCACGTACTGACTGATGGTTCGGCCCCATTCAACTTCTGGGTCTCTAAATTGTCCACGTGGCCAGAGCTAGCCTTTTATGCCTTGGAGGTGCTGGCCTGCCCGGCAGCCAGCGTTTTGTCTGAACGTGTATTCAGCACGGCAGGGGGCGTCATTACAGACAAACGCAGCCGCCTGTCTACAGCCAATGTGGACAAGCTGACGTTCATAAAAATGAACCAGGCATGGATCCCACAGGACCTGTCCGTCCCTTGTCCAGATTAGACATTAACTACCTCCCCATAACCATATATTATTGGACTCCAGGGCACTTCCTCATTCAATCCTATTTTTATTTTCATTTTACCATTATATTGCGAGGCTACCCAAAGTTGAATGAACCTCTCCTCTGCCTGTGTGCTAGGCCTAAATATATGCCAATGGACTGTTGCAGTGGTGGCTGACATGAAGCCTGATTCTCTGCTATGACATGCAGACTAATTCTCTGCTGACATGAAGCCAGATTGTCTGTTACGGGACCTCTCTCCTCTGCCTGGGTGCTGGGCCTAAATTTATGACAATGGACTGTTGCAGTGGTGGCTGACGTGAAGCCTGATTCTCTGCTATGACATGCAGACTGATTCTCTGCTGTCATGAAGCCAGATTGTCTGTTACGGGACCTCTCTGCTCTGCCTGTGTGCTAGGCCTAAATATATGCCAATGGACTGTTGCAGTGGTGGCTGACGTGAAGCCTCATTCTCTGCTATGACATGCAGACTGATTCTCTGCTGACATGAAGCCAGATTCTCTGTTACGGGACCTCTCTCCTCTGCCTGTGTGTGTGATGGGCCTAAATATATGCCAATGGACTGTTGCAGTGGTGGCTGACGTGAAGCCTCATTCTCTGCTATGACATGCAGACTGATTCTCTGCTGACATGAAGCCAGATTGTCTGTTACGGGACCTCTCTCCTCTGCCTGTGTGCTAGGCCTAAATATATGCCAATGGACTGTTGCAGTGGTGGCTGACGTGAAGCCTCATTCTCTGCTATGACATGCAGACTGATTCTCTGCTGACATGAAGCCAGATTCTCTGTTACGGGACCTCCCTCCTCTGCCTGGGTGCTGGGCCTAAATATATGCCAATGGACTGTTGCAGTGGTGGCTGACGTGAAGCCTCATTCTTTGCTATGACATGCAGACTAATTCTCTGCTGACATGAAGACAGATTCTCTGTTACGGGACCTCTCTCCTCTGCCTGTGTGTGTGCTGGGCCTAAATATATGCCAATGGACTGTTGCAGTGGTGGCTGACGTGAAGCCTCATTCTCTGCTATGACATGCAGACTAATTCTCTGCTGACATGAAGCCAGATTGTCTGTTACGGGACCTCTCTCCTCTGCCTGGGTGCTGGGCCTAAATTTATGACAATGGACTGTTGCAGTGGTGGCTGACGTGAAGCCTGATTCTCTGCTATGACATGCAGACTGATTCTCTGCTGACATGAAGCCAGATCCTCTGTTACGGGACCTCTCTCCTCTGCCTGTGTGTGTGCTGGGCCTAAATATATGCCAATGGACTGTTGCAGTGGTGGCTGACGTGAAGCCTCATTCTCTGCTATGACATGCAGACTGATTCTATGCTGACATGAAGCCAGATTCTCTGTTACGGGACCTCTCTCCTCTGCCTGTGTGTGTGCTGGGCCTAAATATATGCCAATGGACTGTTGCAGTGGTGGCTGACGTGAAGCCTCATTCTCTGCTATGACATGCAGACTAATTCTCTGCTGACATGAAGACAGATTCTCTGTTACGGGACCTCCCTCCTCTGCCTGGGTGCTGGGCCTAAATATATGCCAATGGACTGTTGCAGTGGTGGCTGACGTGAAGCCTCATTCTCTGCTATGACATGCAGACTAATTCTCTGCTGACATGAAGACAGATTCTCTGTTACGGGACCTCTCTCCTCTGCCTGGGTGCCGGGGCCTAAATATCTGAGAATGGACTGTTCCAGTGGTGGTTTCAAAGGAAAGGACCGGCACTTCGCTGATGTAGATCACAATGTAGATTTATTCAGTCACATATTCAAAATGGCATAGTGACGCGTTTCAGCACAGATGTGCTTTCATCAGACTGCATAAAACATCTTACACTCCAGCTATTTATACATAAATGAAACACAAAGGAACTGACATCATCAAAGAAGCTCCGCCTCCCTCATTAAATAAAATTCGCATATCAAATAATCGCAATGAAAAATTCGCATTGAAAAATTCGCAATTGAAAATTCGCAACTGAAAATTCGCAATTGAAAATTGAAAATTCGCAATTGAAAATTCGCAACTGAAAATTCGCAACTGAAAATTCGCAATTGAAAATTCGCAAAAAACATATCCACTCTATACTGGCGAAGATTTTCAGTCACATAGTCCATTCTTGCAGTGATTAATCACGCTGAAGAAAAAAAGAAATATATTTATCAGATTGCATAAGGCCGAATGCCTTATAGGAAGCAGGACACATTGTACTCACGATTGAGGCCCCTGGGCTCCATTGTCTGAAGACGATGGATCCAGTAAGCCTCCCTTTTCAATAACAATTTATTTCTGTCACCCCCTCGACGGGGTAATGATACACCTTCAATAATCTGATACCTCAACTGCGAGATGTTGTGTTTTTTATCATAAAAATGAAGGGGTATTGGGAGTAATAAATTCTGTTTACGGATAGTAGATTTGTGTTTACTTAGTCTGTCCTTCATTCTCATTGAGGTTTCCCCCACATATAGTAATCCACATGGACATTTAAGAATGTAAACCACAAATCTACTATCACAAGTGAACGTGCCCCTTATTGGAATATTTTCACCTGAGTGAGGGTGGGAGAAACATGAACCCTTTATAACGCTGGAACAATTGACACAGTTTAAACAAGGAAAAGTGCCCCGTCTAGGTGTAGATAAAGTACTCTGTCCTCTTTCTATTTTATTACTTCCCACATCCGCCCGGACTATTTTATCCCTAATATTTTCTGCCCGTTTATAGCATATCATGGGTGGCCTCTGGAACTCTCCTATCCGTGGATAGGACTTAGATAATATGTGCCAATGTTGATTAACAATAGTCCTAAGGCGCTGGGACCAGGGATGGTATTTAATCACTAAGGGGATCCTTGTTTCTTTCTTAGTTCTATCTGGTGGTGTAATCTCAGCTTTATTACGCTGTATTTTCAATAGATCAGGGGGGTAGCCTCGCTCTCTAAATTTATTGGTCATATCGTCTAATCTTGTTTGACACATATCCCTATCACTAACGATCCGTCTAACCCTCTGGTATTGCCGCCCTGCTTCTTACTAGAATTGTTCCAGTGGTGGGTGACGGGAAGCCAGATTCTCTGCTATGGAACCTCTCTCCAATTGATTTTGGTTAATTTTTATTTATTTAATTTTTATTTTAATTCATTTCCCTATCCACATTTGTTTGCAGGGGATTTACCTACATGTTGCTGCCTTTTGCAGCCCTCTAGCTCTTTCCTGGGCTGTTTTACAGCCTTTTTAGTGCCGAAAAGTTCGGGTCCCCATTGACTTCAATGGGGTTCGGGTTCGAAACGAAGTTCGGATCGGGTTCGGATCCCGAACCCGAACATTTCCGGGATGTTCGGCCGAACTTCTCGAACCCGAACATCCAGGTGTTCGCTCAACTCTAATTGCGAGGCTACCCAAAGTTGAATGAACCTCTCCTGTGTCTGGGTGCCGGGGCCTAAATATATGCCAATGGACTGTTCCAATGTTGGGTGACGTGAAGCCTGATTCTCTGCTATGACATGCAGAATGATTCTCTGCTGACATGAAGCCAGATTGTCTGTTACGGGACCTCTCTCCTCTGCCTGTGTGCTGGGCCTAAATATATGCCAATGGACTGTTGCAGTGGTGGCTGACGTGAAGCCTCATTCTCTGCTATGACATGCAGACTAATTCTCTGCTGACATGAAGACAGATTCTCTGTTACGGGACCTCCCTCCTCTGCCTGGGTGCTGGGCCTAAATATATGCCAATGGACTGTTGCAGTGGTGGCTGACGAGAAGCCTCATTCTCTGCTATGACATGCAGACTGATTCTCTGCTGACATGAAGCCAGATTCTCTGTTACGAGACCTCCCTCCTCTGCCTGGGTGCTGGGCCTAAATATATGCCAATGGACTGTTGCAGTGGTGGCTGACGTGAAGCCTCATTCTCTGCTATGACATGCAGACTGATTCTCTGCTGACATGAAGCCAGATTCTCTGTTACGGGACCTCTCTCCTCTGCCTGTGTGTGTGCTGGGCCTAAATATATGCCAATGGACTGTTGCAGTGGTGGCTGACGTGAAGCCTCATTCTCTGCTATGACATGCAGACTGATTCTCTGCTGACATGAAGACAGATTCTCTGTTACGGGACCTCCCTCCTCTGCCTGGGTGCTGGGCCTAAATATATGCCAATGGACTGTTGCAGTGGTGGCTGACGTGAAGCCTCATTCTCTGCTATGACATGCAGACTGATTCTCTGCTGACATGAAGACAGATTCTCTGTTACGGGACCTCCCTCCTCTGCCTGGGTGCTGGGCCTAAATATATGCCAATGGACTGTTGCAGTGGTGGCTGACGTGAAGCCTCATTCTCTGCTATGACATGCAGACTAATTCTCTGCTGACATGAAGACAGATTCTCTGTTACGGGACCTCTCTCCTCTGCCTGTGTGTGTGCTGGGCCTAAATATATGCCAATGGACTGTTGCAGTGGTGGCTGACGTGAAGCCTCATTCTCTGCTATGACATGCAGACTGATTCTCTGCTGACAGGAAGACAGATTCTCTGTTACGGGACCTCCCTCCTCTGCCTGGGTGCTGGGCCTAAATATATGCCAATGGACTGTTGCAGTGGTGGCTGACGTGAAGCCTCATTCTCTGCTATGACATGCAGACTGATTCTCTGCTGACATGAAGCCAGATTGTCTGTTACGGGACCTCTCTCCTCTGCCTGTGTGTGTGCTGGGCCTAAATATATGCCAATGGACTGTTGCAGTGGTGGCTGACGTGAAGCCTCATTCTCTGCTATGAAATGCAGACTAATTCTCTGCTGACATGAAGACAGATTCTCTGTTACGGGACCTCTCTCCTCTGCCTGTGTGTGTGCTGGGCCTAAATATATGCCAATGGACTGTTGCAGTGGTGGCTGACGTGAAGCCTCATTCTCTGCTATGACATGCAGACTAATTCTCTGCTGACATGAAGACAGATTCTCTGTTACGGGACCTCTCTCCTCTGCCTGTGTGTGTGCTGGGCCTAAATATATGCCAATGGACTGTTGCAGTGGTGGCTGACGTGAAGCCTCATTCTCTGCTATGACATGCAGACTGATTCTCTGCTGACATGAAGCCAGATTCTCTGTTACGAGACCTCCCTCCTCTGCCTGGGTGCTGGGCCTAAATATATGCCAATGGACTGTTGCAGTGGTGGCTGACGTGAAGCCTCATTCTCTGCTATGACATGCAGACTGATTCTCTGCTGACATGAAGCCAGATTCTCTGTTACGGGACCTCTCTCCTCTGCCTGTGTGTGTGCTGGGCCTAAATATATGCCAATGGACTGTTGCAGTGGTGGCTGACGTGAAGCCTCATTCTCTGCTATGACATGCAGACTAATTCTCTGCTGACATGAAGACAGATTCTATGTTACGGGACCTCTCTCCTCTGCCTGTGTGTGTGCTGGGCCTAAATATATGCCAATGGACTGTTGCAGTGGTGGCTGACGTGAAGCCTCATTCTCTGCTATGACATGCAGACTGATTCTCTGCTGACATGAAGACAGATTCTCTGTTACGGGACCTCCCTCCTCTGCCTGGGTGCTGGGCCTAAATATATGCCAATGGACTGTTGCAGTGGTGGCTGACGTGAAGCCTCATTCTCTGCTATGACATGCAGACAGATTCTCTGCTGACATGAAGCCAGATTGTCTGTTACGGGACCTCTCTCCTCTGCCTGTGTGTGTGCTGGGCCTAAATATATGCCAATGGACTGTTGCAGTGGTGGCTGACGTGAAGCCTCATTCTCTGCTATGACATGCAGACTAATTCTCTGCTGACATGAAGACAGATTCTCTGTTACGAGACCTCCCTCCTCTGCCTGGGTGCTGGGCCTAAATATATGCCAATGGACTGTTGCAGTGGTGGCTGACGTGAAGCCTCATTCTCTGCTATGACATGCAGACTGATTCTCTGCTGACATGAAGCCAGATTCTCTGTTACGAGACCTCCCTCCTCTGCCTGGGTGCTGGGCCTAAATATATGCCAATGGACTGTTGCAGTGGTGGCTGACGTGAAGCCTCATTCTCTGCTATGACATGCAGACTGATTCTCTGCTGACATGAAGCCAGATTCTCTGTTACGGGACCTCTCTCCTCTGCCTGTGTGTGTGCTGGGCCTAAATATATGCCAATGGACTGTTGCAGTGGTGGCTGACGTGAAGCCTCATTCTCTGCTATGACATGCAGACTGATTCTCTGCTGACATGAAGACAGATTCTCTGTTACGGGACCTCTCTCCTCTGCCTGTGTGTGTGCTGGGCCTAAATATATGCCAATGGACTGTTGCAGTGGTGGCTGACGTGAAGCCTCATTCTCTGCTATGACATGCAGACTGATTCTCTGCTGACATGAAGACAGATTCTCTGTTACGGGACCTCCCTCCTCTGCCTGGGTGCTGGGCCTAAATATATGCCAATGGACAGTTGCAGTGGTGGCTGACGTGAAGCCTCATTCTCTGCTATGACATGCAGACTGATTCTCTGCTGACATGAAGCCAGATTCTCTGTTACGGGACCTCCCTCTTCTGCCTGGGTGCTTGGCCTAAATATATGCCAATGGACTGTTGCAGTGGTGGCTGACGTGAAGCCTCATTCTCTGCTATGACATGCAGACTGATTCTCTGCTGACATGAAGACAGATTCTCTGTTACGGGACCTCCCTCCTCTGCCTGGGTGCTGGGCCTAAATATATGCCAATGGACAGTTGCAGTGGTGGCTGACGTGAAGCCTCATTCTCTGCTATGACATGCAGACTAATTCTCTGCTGACATGAAGACAGATTCTCTGTTACGGGACCTCTCTCCTCTGCCTGTGTGTGTGCTGGGCCTAAATATATGCCAATGGACTGTTGCAGTGGTGGCTGACGTGAAGCCTCATTCTCTGCTATGACATGCAGACTGATTCTCTGCTGACAGGAAGACAGATTCTCTGTTACGGGACCTCCCTCCTCTGCCTGGGTGCTGGGCCTAAATATATGCCAATGGACTGTTGCAGTGGTGGCTGACGTGAAGCCTCATTCTCTGCTATGACATACAGACTGATTCTCTGCTGACATGAAGCCAGATTGTCTGTTACGGGACCTCTCTCCTCTGCCTGTGTGTGTGCTGGGCCTAAATATATGCCAATGGACTGTTGCAGTGGTGGCTGACGTGAAGCCTCATTATCTGCTATGACATGCAGACTAATTCTCTGCTGACATGAAGACAGATTCTCTGTTACGGGACCTCTCTCCTCTGCCTGTGTGTGTGCTGGGCCTAAATATATGCCAATGGACTGTTGCAGTGGTGGCTGACGTGAAGCCTCATTCTCTGCTATGACATGCAGACTAATTCTCTGCTGACATGAAGACAGATTCTCTGTTACAGGACCTCTCTCCTCTGCCTGTGTGTGTGCTGGGCCTAAATATATGCCAATGGACTGTTGCAGTGGTGGCTGACGTGAAGCCTCATTCTCTGCTATGACATGCAGACTGATTCTCTGCTGACATGAAGCCAGATTCTCTGTTACGAGACCTCCCTCCTCTGCCTGGGTGCTGGGCCTAAATATATGCCAATGGACTGTTGCAGTGGTGGCTGACGTGAAGCCTCATTCTCTGCTATGACATGCAGACTGATTCTCTGCTGACATGAAGCCAGATTCTCAGTTACGGGACCTCTCTCCTCTGCCTGTGTGTGTGCTGGGCCTAAATATATGCCAATGGACTGTTGCAGTGGTGGCTGACGTGAAGCCTCATTTTCTGCTATGACATGCAGACTAATTCTCTGCTGACATGAAGACAGATTCTATGTTACGGGACCTCTCTCCTCTGCCTGTGTGTGTGCTGGGCCTAAATATATGCCAATGGACTGTTGCAGTGGTGGCTGACGTGAAGCCTCATTCTCTGCTATGACATGCAGACTGATTCTCTGCTGACATGAAGACAGATTCTCTGTTACGGGACCTCCCTCCTCTGCCTGGGTGCTGGGCCTA
The DNA here is from genome assembly GCF_014858855.1 of Bufo gargarizans. NCBI lineage: Eukaryota > Metazoa > Chordata > Amphibia > Anura > Bufonidae > Bufo > Bufo gargarizans. The sequence goes on from NC_058082.1 coordinate 353,837,403, forward strand.
AATATATGCCAATGGACTGTTGCAGTGGTGGCTGACGTGAAGCCTCATTCTCTGCTATGACATGCAGACTGATTCTCTGCTGACATGAAGACAGATTCTCTGTTACGGGACCTCCCTCCTCTGCCTGGGTGCTGGGCCTAAATATATGCCAATGGACTGTTGCAGTGGTGGCTGACGTGAAGCCTCATTCTCTGCTATGACATGCAGACTGATTCTCTGCTGACAGGAAGACAGATTCTCTGTTACGGGACCTCCCTCCTCTGCCTGGGTGCTGGGCCTAAATATATGCCAATGGACTGTTGCAGTGGTGGCTGACGTGAAGCCTCATTCTCTGCTATGACATGCAGACTGATTCTCTGCTGACATGAAGCCAGATTGTCTGTTACGGGACCTCTCTCCTCTGCCTGTGTGTGTGCTGGGCCTAAATATATGCCAATGGACTGTTGCAGTGGTGGCTGACGTGAAGCCTCATTCTCTGCTATGACATGCAGACTAATTCTCTGCTGACATGAAGACAGATTCTCTGTTACGGGACCTCTCTCCTCTGCCTGTGTGTGTGCTGGGCCTAAATATATGCCAATGGACTGTTGCAGTGGTGGCTGACGTGAAGCCTCATTCTCTGCTATGACATGCAGACTAATTCTCTGCTGACATGAAGACAGATTCTCTGTTACGGGACCTCTCTCCTCTGCCTGTGTGTGTGCTGGGCCTAAATATATGCCAATGGACTGTTGCAGTGGTGGCTGACGTGAAGCCTCATTCTCTGCTATGACATGCAGACTGATTCTCTGCTGACATGAAGCCAGATTCTCTGTTACGAGACCTCCCTCCTCTGCCTGGGTGCTGGGCCTAAATATATGCCAATGGACTGTTGCAGTGGTGGCTGACGTGAAGCCTCATTCTCTGCTATGACATGCAGACTGATTCTCTGCTGACATGAAGCCAGATTCTCTGTTACGGGACCTCTCTCCTCTGCCTGTGTGTGTGCTGGGCCTAAATATATGCCAATGGACTGTTGCAGTGGTGGCTGACGTGAAGCCTCATTCTCTGCTATGACATGCAGACTAATTCTCTGCTGACATGAAGACAGATTCTATGTTACGGGACCTCTCTCCTCTGCCTGTGTGTGTGCTGGGCCTAAATATATGCCAATGGACTGTTGCAGTGGTGGCTGACGTGAAGCCTCATTCTCTGCTATGACATGCAGACTGATTCTCTGCTGACATGAAGACAGATTCTCTGTTACGGGACCTCCCTCCTCTGCCTGGGTGCTGGGCCTAAATATATGCCAATGGACTGTTGCAGTGGTGGCTGACGTGAAGCCTCATTCTCTGCTATGACATGCAGACTGATTCTCTGCTGACATGAAGACAGATTCTCTGTTACGGGACCTCCCTCCTCTGCCTGGGTGCTGGGCCTAAATATATGCCAATGGACTGTTGCAGTGGTGGCTGACGTGAAGCCTCATTCTCTGCTATGACATGCAGACTGATTCTCTGCTGACATGAAGACAGATTCTCTGTTACGGGACCTCCCTCCTCTGCCTGGGTGCTGGGCCTAAATATATGCCAATGGACTGTTGCAGTGGTGGCTGACGTGAAGCCTCATTCTCTGCTATGACATGCAGACAGATTCTCTGCTGACATGAAGCCAGATTGTCTGTTACGGGACCTCTCTCCTCTGCCTGTGTGTGTGCTGGGCCTAAATATATGCCAATGGACTGTTGCAGTGGTGGCTGACGTGAAGCCTCATTCTCTGCTATGACATGCAGACTTATTCTCTGCTGACATGAAGACAGATTCTCTGTTACGGGACCTCTCTCCTCTGCCTGTGTGTGTGCTGGGCCTAAATATATGCCAATGGACTGTTGCAGTGGTGGCTGACGTGAAGCCTCATTCTCTGCTATGACATGCAGACTGATTCTCTGCTGACATGAAGCCAGATTCTCTGTTACGAGACCTCCCTCCTCTGCCTGGGTGCTGGGCCTAAATATATGCCAATGGACTGTTGCAGTGGTGGCTGACGTGAAGCCTCATTCTCTGCTATGACATGCAGACTGATTCTCTGCTGACATGAAGCCAGATTCTCTGTTACGGGACCTCTCTCCTCTGCCTGTGTGTGTGCTGGGCCTAAATATATGCCAATGGACTGTTGCAGTGGTGGCTGACGTGAAGCCTCATTCTCTGCTATGACATGCAGACTAATTCTCTGCTGACATGAAGACAGATTCTCTGTTACGGGACCTCTCTCCTCTGCCTGTGTGTGTGCTGGGCCTAAATATATGCCAATGGACTGTTGCAGTGGTGGCTGACGTGAAGCCTCATTCTCTGCTATGACATGCAGACTGATTCTCTGCTGACATGAAGACAGATTCTCTGTTACGGGACCTCCCTCCTCTGCCTGGGTGCTGGGCCTAAATATATGCCAATGGACTGTTGCAGTGGTGGCTGACGTGAAGCCTCATTCTCTGCTATGACATGCAGACTGATTCTCTGCTGACATGAAGACAGATTCTCTGTTACGGGACCTCCCTCCTCTGCCTGGGTGCTGGGCCTAAATATATGCCAATGGACTGTTGCAGTGGTGGCTGACGTGAAGCCTCATTCTCTGCTATGACATGCAGACTAATTCTCTGCTGACATGAAGACAGATTCTCTGTTACGGGACCTCTCTCCTCTGCCTGTGTGTGTGCTGGGCCTAAATATATGCTAATGGACTGTTGCAGTGGTGGCTGACGTGAAGCCTCATTCTCTGCTATGACATGCAGACTGATTCTCTGCTGACATGAAGCCAGATTCTCTGTTACGGGACCTCCCTCCTCTGCCTGGGTGCTGGGCCTAAATATATGCCAATGGACTGTTGCAGTGGTGGCTGACGTGAAGCCTCATTCTCTGCTATGACATGAAGACTGATTCTCTGCTGACATGAAGCCAGATTGTCTGTTACGGGACCTCTCTCCTCTGCCTGTGTGTGTGCTGGGCCTAAATATATGCCAATGGACTGTTGCAGTGGTGGCTGACGTGAAGCCTCATTCTCTGCTATGACATGCAGACTAATTCTCTGCTGACATGAAGCCAGATTCTCTGTTACGGGACCTCTCTCCTCTGCCTGGGTGCTGGGCCTAAATTTATGAAAATGGACTTTTACAGTGGTGGGTGACTTGAAGCCAGATTCTCTGCTATGGGACCTCTCTCCAATTGATTTTGGTTAATTTTTATTTATTTAATTTTTATTTTAATTCATTTCCCTATCCACATTTGTTTGCAGGGGATTTACCTACATGTTGCTGCCTTTTGCAGCCCTCTAGCTCTTTCCTGGGCTGTTTTACAGCCTTTTTAGTGCCGAAAAGTTCGGGTCCCCATTGACTTCAATGGGGTTCGGGTTCGGGACGAAGTTCGGATCGGGTTCGGATCCCGAACCCGAACATTTCCGGGATGTTCGGCCGAACTTCTCGAACCCGAACATCCAGGTGTTCGCTCAACTCTAATTAGGAGAAGGCCACCGAGTAGCAAAATGACAGAGTCTGGAAGTGGCGGATGCAGCAGAAGCATCATGAGAAAGCCACCTAGTAGTACAATGACAGAGTCTGTAGATGGCAGTAGTATGATGAGGCCACCGAGTGGCACAATGAATAGAGGTGGCGGCAGCATCAGGAGGTTGTCATTGTTATTATGTACTTTTGGTATATTTGTTGTTTCATAATATATATTTTCCTCACACTTGGACGTCATACGACCTCACACGATGTCATTCGGTCCATACAGCAAAAGGAGTTTTTCAGTGACCCATAATTTTTACCGAAAAAAAACACTGAAAGAGTGGCACAATGACAGAGGCTGTAGATGGCAGCAGCATGAGGAGATCACAGAGTGGCAAGGTGACATAGTGTGGAGATGGCAGCAGCAGCAGGATACCACAGAGTGGCAAGGTGACATAGCTTGGAGGTGGCGGCAGCATGAGGAGATCACAGAGTGGCAAGGTGACATAGTGTGGATATGGCAGTAGCAGCAGCATGATATCACAGAGTGGCAAGGTGACATAGTGTGGAGATGGCAGCAGCAGGATACCACAGAGTGGCAAGGTGACATAGTGTGAAGATGGCAGCAGCATGATGATACCACAGAGTGGCAAGGTGACATAATGTGGAGATGGCAGTAGCAGCAGCAGCATCAGGAGACCACAGAGCGGCAAGGTGACATAGTGTGGATATGGCAGCAGCAGCTGCACCAGGAGACCACAAATTGATACGGTAACAGAGTGGGGTGGTGGGTGGCAATTCCAGTACCCGCTGGTGAAGGTGGGTGCAAGAGGGAGCACTTGGCATCTGATGTGTGGCATCAGGTGGGTTGCAGCATCAGAGTAGTAGCTGAGGCAGGTAGTCAGAAGAAACCGGTCTCCATCAAAGTGTTGGTGTGACACCATGGATTATCTAGCCGAATGCTTCAGGAATTGTTGGCTGGAAATCCTGGCTGATCCAGGCCTGATTTATCTTGACAAAGGTCAGTCTCTCCACATTTTGGGTGGACAGGCGAGTTCTCCTTGGGGTAACTATGGCCCCCACCGCACTAAACACCCACTTTGATGCCACACTACTGGCCGGGAAGGACAGCTTTTCCAGGGCAAATTCTGAAAGTTGCGGCCACAAATCCAGTTTGGCTACCCAGTAGTCCAGCAGATATTCAATGTGGGGTGGCAGGGTGCTGTCCAAGTATGCCATAACCTGCTGGTTCAGGTCCTGCTCCAGGTCTATCTGCTGCTAGTGAGTAGTTTCATCACTATGCTGATGAAGCTGGTACTGCTCCTGCCACCCCACCCCTTCCCAGCAGACATGGCAGTGGATAATTCACAAAAGATTTTACTGCATATAAATGCCATGCTTAATGCTGAATACAATTAGATTTTCCACCAAAATAAGTCACAAAAGATTTTAACACATATAAGTTTAGAACTGAACACTGAATAAAATTTATTTTTCCACCAAAATACTTCAATAAAGATTTTACTATATATAACGGAGCACGGAGATGGAAAGGGTCTGCAAATTCCCCCCGCACTATACGGAGTCTCAAAAATGAACGGCTGCTCCCGATAGCAGCTCCTGGGAAGGTCATGGAGCTTCCTGGTCATCCCGCATCTATCCGCTCTGCTAAAGGATTATTTTGAAAGTGTGTAGAAGCCACACGGGGCCCCCACGCTGCAGATTTATCATGGAGACATCATGGAGATTTAACCGCATATAACCGCAGCGCTAAATGCTGAATACATTTAGTTTTTCGACCGAAATACATTAATAAAGATTTTACAACATAAAACCACTGCACTGACTGACTGCTACCGCCGCTACTTCCATGAACCCCTGCTACTTCCCGGGTAGGTAGGCTGCTACGAAACAGGTGCTCTACCCCGGGCATGTTTGGCTCCCGACCTCCCACTGCTGCCATCCTGCTGACTCCGAGCCATGTTTTCAACACATATAACCGCCGCCGACGTGACCTGAGAATGCATTTTTCTGTTTGTACTGAAATAAGCCACTAAACGCTTTCAGCAGAATTAAATGCACCAGCGAAGTTCGTATATATTTTTCTTTCTGTACTGAAATAGGGCACTGAACGCTTTTACCACATATAACCGCCGCCGACGTGAACTGAGAATGCATTTTTTCTTTTTGTACTAGAATGCAAAATAACACATATAACCGCCGCACTGACTGACTGCTACAGCTGCTACTTCCGTGAACCCCTGTACCACTACTTTCTGGCCAGGTAAGCTGCTATGAAGCAGGTGGTCTACCCCGGGCATGTTTGGCTTCTGACCTCCCACTGCTGCACCCTTGCTGACTCCCAGCAATGCTTTTAGCACATATAACCGCCGACGTGAACTGAGAATATTTTTTTCTTTTTGTACTGAAATAGGCCAGTAAAAGCTTCAGCAGAATTAAATGCACCAGCGAAGTTCGTATATATTTTTCTTTCTGTACTGAAATAGGGCACTGAACGCTTTTACCACAAATAAGTGCACCAGTGAAATGCGTATATATTTTTCTTTTTGTAATACGCCCCTATACGCTTTTAACAGAAATAACTGCAGAAGTGAACTGAGCATATATTTTTCTTGTTGGACTGAAATTGGCCACTATATGCTTTCACCAGAATTAACTGCAGAAATACACTGAGAATATATATATATTTTTTTTACTGTAATACACCCCTATATGCTTTCACCAGAAATAACTGCAACAGTGACCTAAGAATATATATTTCTTGTTGGAATGAAATAGGCCTCTTTACGCTTTAACCAGAAAACAATTAAATAGTACAGTGCGTATACTGTATATTTGTCTTTTTTTAATGAAATACGCCCCTATATGCTTTCACCAGAAATAACTGCAGAAGTGACCTGAGAATATATCTTTCTTTTTGGAATGAAATAGGCCATTATACGCTTTAACCAGAAAACAATTAAATAATGCAGTGCGTATATATTTTTCTTATTTTTATGAAACACGCCCCTATACGCTTTCAACAGAAATAACTGCAGAAGTAAAATGTGTATATATATTTTTAGTCGTACTGAATAAGATACTAAGATATAAGCCACTAAAGGCTTTCCGACATAACACTTGCAGCCCAATAACAAAAAGCTGGAATGACAGAGCTGTCTAATGACTATTTGGATCCCCAAATAATTGTTCCCTGCACTTGTAAATCACTTTCCTATCAATGTCACTAGCGCCTACTGACGTCTCTCCCTGCACTAAGATGCTGTGAAATGACTCCTCTCTATCCTTTCCCTGCACTTATAAATCCTTTTTTCCTTTATTTTTTTTTAACATAGAGGTTTTCCAATAGCTGTCCCTAGCACCTTCACACATCTGTCCCTGCACTCTATATCTAAAATGGCTGCTGTATTTATAGGGCTGTGACATCACAGGGCTGGCTGGCTGCTGGTTGGCTGCACGTGTAGCCGCATTTTAGGAAAATTGCGATTCGTTTCCACCAAGCGCGTGGAAATTTGCATTCGGATCTTTGTCAGCTTCGATTCGCTCATCTCTAATCACCATATTCTGAGCCTTATCAGAATATGATGATTAGAGATTATGTGTACAGAGCTGTGTCAGCGCTTATTTTTTTGCAGGGTGATCTTACAGTATCCTTTCAGTCATACTATTTTAAAATGTGTGGGACTTTTTGATCACTTTTCATAAAAAACAGTTTTTGGGAGTTGAAGTGACAATTGCCTTATGGGATTAATATTGTTATATTTTAATAGTACAGGCTTTTTTGCACGCGATAATGCCCATGATGTGTATTTTTTTTATTCTTTAAGTATTTTTATTTTGGGGAAAAGAGGATGATTTGAACTTTTATATATTTTTTATTTTTTAAAAACTTTTTATTTTTTGTTACTTTTTCTTTAAGTCACCTATAACAATCATTAGATTGTCCATTGTGTTCATTGTTGGCTATATAGCCATCATTGAACACTTACTTTTCAATATAACAATACAGTGCTGCCACCTAGTGGCCTGTATTGGTATATTTCAGTAATAGCTGCTGAAACCTGCTTGAAGCTTTGGGCTATTAGTATAGTGTAACAGGCTCCCGATCTCAGCCGTGAAACATTGTTAGGAGAGTAGGAGCGTGCGGCTCCCGCTTCCATACTGCTCAGATGCCGTGGTCACATTTGACAACAGCATCTGAGGTGTGAAATGTATGCGGTCAGCCATATGGCTGATCGCATTCATGTGCCACAGGTCTCTGCTGTTTGAAACAGCAGAAACCTGGCAGCTATGTCGCCCGCTAAACACGTGAAGCAGACGCCATGTTTAAAGATGCAACTTCTGCTGTACATATAAAGTGGAGGTCGCAAAAGAGTTAAGCTACATTCCTATCAGTTAGATAAGAATTGAGCTATAATGAGTGTTTATAAGGTCAGAGATCAGAAATAAGGAGCTGTCAGCTGAGCTGTCTGATGGAATACAGTAAAAATACAGAGCATGCTACTAGAGGATCCCAAGGCTGTAGAGGAAGGGGCTTGACATTTTTCATAAAATGAGTACACTGCAATAATAATAATAACAAAAATGTCCCAGCGGTGTCCATAGCCTTTAAGCTGGGTTACCTTGCTGTCTCTCTCTCTCTCTTTTATTCTTCCTATGAAGCCAAGCAGATCCTCCTCTAGTTCTTGTTTACTCTCATCTTCTGGAACTCATGGAGTATCCAGGGCTTGGAGCTGGAGTATATGAGAGAGGAACACATGGAGACTGCTCCTTCTTCCTCCCTCTCTACAGCTACTCTCTTAGACTCTTCTGGAACTAGGGAGTAGAGACAGCCCACACCCTAAGCTCTGAAGAGGGCTGTGCCAGGATTATATAGAAAACTAAACTTTGGAGATACCCCCAGGTCTGAGGTACTATATCTTTGATATAGATTCTGAATGCAAATATGGGTCACTTTGCATTGTTTGACCCAGTCATTCTCTTAAAATTTCTGAGAACCTCCAGCTCGAGCTCCCAGTATTCATAAACTGTAGCTCCTTTCTGTTCTTCGGAAGAAAGCTGCCAATCAGTGGCAGAGGCAGGGAAAGCCAGAACCTCATAAATACAAGGGCAGCTAGACTCATTCATTGTTTTGTGCAGGCTTCAGCTCTGGGCTCAGGCCTGAGCTGCTCAATAGAGTTTTTGAGAAAATGACTGGTTCAAAACAAGTAGGTTACCCAGCACTTCCATCTAGGTCTCTGTAAGTAGTTTATGCTTGGAAATGGTATCACAAAACTGCTGACAAATTTCCTTTAATCATAACGTGGAAATGGTGAAGGAATAACCTAAATTCTGAAGGTAGTTTATATAAGGATAAAGTAAATTGGTCAAGTTCATTTATGCTTGCATGTCTATACAGAAATTGTTGAATTCATCTGTGTCAGGAAATCCTCAGGTTTGATATGTTATAGGCAAATGGCTATTTGCCACATTTGTGTGAAGGGAGGCGGGGCTATACTGCTTATAAGCCGCAGCCTCCTCCTCACCTTACTGGTGGCTCGTTTCTGAATTAATAATGTTGTGTTTTAGTAGGATGTCTCAAGAATCATTGATGGGCGATACATCATCATCCCGTGGGAGCGTGGTGTCACATTCTGCAAGAGACTCCAAACCATCATTAGGTTATGGACTGTGCCAAAGTTTATGGCAGTGTTATCCAAAAGAGGCATTCCATTTCCAGCTTCTCCAAGGAAGGCGGAACTGTTCCGTTTTCGGTCTTCAGTTCCGGAGGTCCAAAATCCGCAGGTGGTGTCCAAGGACACTATTCAGACCTCGCTTACGCAACTGCACGCGGCCATCAACTCCATGGCGTCATCAATGTTGAACTTTCAGACCAGGCTAGAGTTGGTCGAGGCAGGCAATACAGCTGCCCGTTTGGTGTGCCAAAGTCCGTCAGGTTCTTCTAGCCTCCAGGCTAATGTTGCTGGTGGGTCAGGTTCTGTACCCCCTATTGCACAGTTCCACTTCGTTCCAGCCAGTAGGAAATAATTGACAGCAAGGATGTCAACTTAGCGTCCTTACTCATAACAGCTCATGAGGCACCAGACAACAAGACCATAGTCTATGGGGAGGTCTCAGTGTTTCTCAAATCTAAGGACATGAGGATGAATAGAAACTCAGCATACCAAAGTTTGTCTTAGCCTTTAGTCTGTACAAGGATGTTGTCTTATCCTGTTAGTGTCCCATCCACATGCAGACTGGGTACAGTATGTTATCAATGGTCTTTCCGCAGGCTTCCATACAGGGCTATTGGCTCTTTTTGCAGGTCTCCACAAGCAGACTGCGTACCATCACCAGTGCCCAGGCTCAACCAGCTAGTGATGGACTAATGGTTCATCTCGCAACCGCCAGGTCCCTTATGACTAAAGCCCTGTCCTGTAATACCCTGAAGATATATAAGAAGGCATGGACCTCTTTCTGTAATTTTAAGAGAATCCATTCTTCGGCAGGAGTGGGCAACATCTCTTACCTACTGGCCTTTGCCGCATTTTTTGCCACTCTCACCACAAGCTGTCATTTAGCACTATTAAGTTATACCTGGCTTGGATTCAACATCATTTGTATCTACGGCATCTTAATTAACCCTCCTTGTTTTCAGCCCATCCAATTAGAATGCTACTGAAGGGTATCCAGAAGGGGTCTGCTGTGGCCCGCCCTACACGATTTACAGGGTCAATGTTCATATTGCTTTCAGATAAACTACCCAAAATCCCTTCAGTAAGCACACTAGTTTATTGATCAAGACAACCATGTACCTAGCCTTCTACGGCTTCCTCAGACCAGGCGAGTTCACCTGCGCCACAACATGCAAGAGCTATCTGAGGAAGGATCAGCTGTCATGGGATGGGTCATGCTAAGTTCTTACTTTAACGTCCATAAAGATGGCCCGAGCGGGTCAGCTCACAGAGGTTAGATACTTCCCCACTGGTTATGAGTGGTGCCCAGTTATGGCAGTGCAGGATTGGACGCGCTTTATCGAAGCAACCCCAGGGGATGCTCCTCTGCTAAGGCTGGGTTCTGCGCCTTTCAGTTGTCAGAACTTTCTCAAATTCATCCGAATATTGGTGAGGAATGTTGGGGTAAGTCCCAGTTCCATCACAGGGCACTCCTTTCGCACTAGTGCGGCTTTCGCCGCCTCCAAGCACAACATCTCAGTGCATGTTATTAAGAAGTTGGGCAGATGGCAGTCGGCTTGTTATGCGCGATATATACCAAATCCGCAGTGTGAAATGTTTAATGCTTTCAGGAACCTGGTATTGTAATTTTGTTAATAACACTATTGCCCTGAGCTATGTTTGTTATTTTTGGCCGCTTTAGCCTACCCTTCGTACAGCAGTCTCGGCATACCCCTACTGCAGGGGTCCTCAAACTACGGCCCGCGGGCCACATGCGCCCCGCCGAGGAATCTGATCCGGCCCGCCGGGTATGTTTTAACAGTTAACCTTTAAGCATGCTGAGGGCCTGCGCACCTCTGCTCTCCTCCTCCTGCGCCCTGGCTCCCTCCCTCCGATGTCAGCTCTGCTCCGGTGGTACGTGACTGCTCACTGACGTCACTCGCCTGCTTCTCTCAGGCGACGCAGGTGACGCTGGCGCGTGACCTACAGTGAGTGAGTTGCCGCCGCCGCCGCCGCCGCCCGCCCGCTGTCTGCTTCTCATATCACCGGCCGGAGCAGAGAGAAGAAGCCTCAGGCTCAGGGACAGCCTGGACAACTGTGGGTGCGTCAGTGTGGCACTTAACATTTTAATATTAACAATGGGGAGACAGTGTGTGGTGGGCATTTTTTACAATGGGGAGGTGGCGGGGACGATGCGGGGGACATGAAAATGGCGGCCACTTGTCTGTGGGGGACATGAAAATGGTGGCCACTGTGACAGTGGAAAAAAAAAAAAACGGGCAGTTAGCTGGGTTGGCATGCTCTCATTTCATACTCAAAGAGACTTGGATAACAAAATGCCAGTCTGCCTGTGAACAGGTCAGTCACAGTGACACTTGGATAATGAAATATCAGAATCTGACCTATTGAAATGCAGACTTGCAGCCTGATATTTCATTATCCAAGTCTCTTTGGGAAACAATTGAGAGCATGCCAATCCAGCCAACTGCCAGTTTTCTTTCCATGGGGCAACCATGATAATAAAATAGCATCCTACTTATATACGCATTTCCTTTCAGGCCCGTTATATAGGGAGAACCCCGTCCGTTATATAGGGAGAACCCCGTCAGGGACTGATCTGGTCTGCATAGAAAAGACTGCAAGAGGTAAGTGTCCACGTCGGGGGGCAGAGGCCTGTAAGTGGGGGTTCTGGTTTGGAATGGCTATATAAGCAGGTAGATCCTATTTTAGTGTCATGGTTGTCCCATGGAAAGGATCTTCCTGCTTATATAGCCATTCCAAACCAGAACGTCAACTGAAGTGTAAAATAGATTACTGATTAAAGGGGTCTCCTTGATAGAAATACTAAGATTTGATAAGCGTTTCCTTTTCAGTGTTCAGATTTAGAACATATCAATTTGGCCCGTTATATAGGGAGATATAACAGAACCCCATCAGGGACTGAGCTGGTCTGCATAGAAAAGCCTGCAAGAGGTAACTGTCCACACTGCCCCCATTGTCCTATAGGTGGAACCCGCACTGATATAGAGAACAGAGCCCCGAAAGTGAAGGAGGGCGCGCTGCGCATAAGCAGCCGCCGTCCATTCATTTCTATGGGGCTGCCGAAAATAGCCGAGCGCTGGCTCGGCTATTTCCGCCAGCCTCATAGAAATGAATGGGAGCATGGGGAGTGCATGCGCAATACACTCCTATTCACTTTTGGGGCTCCGTTCTCTATATAGGTGCGGGTCCCAGCCGTGGGACCTGCACCCAACGATATTCCCCTATTGTCCAAGATGGGAATACCCCTTTAAAAAATATAGTCCGGCCCTCCAATGGTCTGAGAGACAGTGAAGTGGCCCCCGGTTTAAAAAGTTTGAGGACCCCTGCCCTACTGTATAGCATAGTAGGTAGGTAGGTAGGTAGGTGTACTTATCTTGAGCCGACTCGAATACAACTTATAGGCAAATGGCCATTTGCCGCATTTGTGTGAGGGGAGGCAGGGCTATACTGCTTATAAGCCGCAGCCTCCTCCTCATCTTACTGGCGGCTCGTTTCTTCCCCACCCTCCCAAGTCCCCTTTTATTCTAACTACTCAATGGGGTGGTCCCCTTTAGCCTACCCTCCGTACAGCAGTCTCGGCATACCCCGATTTATTGATCATTAAAACTTTATTTTACCAAAGGGCAATAGAGAAAATAACATCTGACCTGGAGAATTCAAGAGAGACTAATTTTTCATTAAAGGGAACCTGTCACCTCAAAAACGCATATAAAACCACCAGCATTACCTCATAGTACCCTCAGTCTGTTCATAATCATATGTTTGATCCGGTAGTCTGATGCTCATTTGCTTAAAAAAACTATATTTTAAGCTCCATCAGCGCTATCTTGCCGATCAGCTTCAAGTCAAGGGGGCAGCGGCTTCCTTGCTTCAAGTCAAGGTTAGCACGCCCCTAACCATTCCCTCTCTTGTTTGATTCAGAGACAGTGAAATCCTGCGCATGCCCAGTACTATCTTCCTGGCATCAGCCTCATCTTGTCGCTCCGTGCCTGCGCCGGATAAGGTCCCCAACACCCTCTAGCTCCAGTAGAAGATAGTACTGTGCATGCACGGGATTTCACTGTGTCTGGAGAAAAAAAAGCCGCCCAGTGCAGTGAATACTAATGAGCTGGGCGGCACTAAGAGACAGCGTGTTGGGCACAAAGTAAGGTAATGTGCATATTGAAAAAAACACTTTTCATAACTAAAGGAAAGGCAGCGAGGGGTGATAATGGTATAGTTTAATTAAGCAATATTAAGACCAATAGAAGAATATATGTCACTTTATAGGCTCTAATGGCCTGTCAGTGTCCCTTTACTGGGGAGGAGGGGGGTCCACTGCCCACCAATGTAAACATTGTAGAAGGCACCCGACCTCTGACAGGGAGCTGCCGTCGCGCAATTAACCCCTCGGGTGCTGCGGATGGCAGCACCCTGTCAGAGGTGCATCCCCATCACCATGGAAACGCCTCCAGGTTAGAATATGCCATCAGATCGGAGTGTATGTGATGGAAGGAGGAGGGGGCATGTTTAAGTTACAAATTACAAATATTCCATCAGTAGCTACGACTTTAAAAGAAGGAACTGACAAATTATATATTTATTTCAATAACTAATTGCCCAACAAGGTGCTTCTATTTATAAAAGCATACATTCCTAATGCTCTGAATAAGAAAAGAAAACCAGAGTTATCAACCATTGGTCTAATGGTTAATGGGTTTATCTGGATTAGAAAATACACCGTCAAATTTTGTTTTAATTGGGCATAACAAATAACCCTTAGGCCCCACCGCAAAACTTAGGTGTGGGGGGGCGGGGGGGCTCTCCACCATGACCACCTTTAGCAGTGTACTACCACTCTATTCAGACAGGGGGTTTGGAGACCCCCATGCTCCTGACTGGTGGGTGTCCCAGTGGTCGGACCCTAAGCAAATAATACATATATCACCTATCCTGTGGAAACACTTACTGCACATAGTCATTTAGTAGCAATCTTTGTAGCAGTTCTGAGAGGACAATGATGCTTGTTTAAGCTTACTCTGTATCAATAAAATATGACTTGCAGGTTGGAACTCTTGGATCTGTGTCTTCTTTCGACCTTATTATGTTAAGGTTATGGCCACAAGGTCAGGTTTCTTGATGATGTACGGAAGCCAAATCCAGTATCCATTCCTGATTTTGGCTTTCAAAACTGTATCAACAAACCTGACTGTGTGGCTGTACCCATACATACTGTATGGTTAAATACATAGATAATGTATGGATAAATGAATAATATCGAGTCAGCTTTTCAGATATAAATTCAAGTCAATTTAAACTGTAGGCAAAGCCATCTGCACAGAAATTCCCACATCTTGCCTAAAGTTTCAGCCGAGAGTTTGTGGCTGGACATAAAATTGGCTGTTTACTCACAGCCCCCATGCAATGCAAGCAGTGTAAAAAAATCACCATGGAAAAGTTGCAGTATACACCTGTGTAAAGAGACCAGTCCACAAAGACTCCACTGTCAAAGGAACTTGAAGGAGCTGAATAGTTATGCATTTGGTAGTTTTCATTTAATTATAATGCTAGCGTATTATAATTACAATCAGATTTGAAAACCTTGCCTCCCTTTGCTGTCAATTGTGAATAATAATGTTTCAAATGGTAGCAGAGGCTTGATAAATAGTGCGTTGTTTTCAATGAAATTGTGCCAGACAACGGTCTTCATTGCATTGATAATTATACCCCAGTGTGTTAAATAACTACTCGCTATCAACAGCAGAATTTTTAATTGTTCAATGAAGAAAGTTTACACTGGTGGAATGATTGCCCTGTACCTGCTCTGTTTTTTAAATCGTTCACATTCAATGTCTGGTTCCTGAGTTGTTTTTGCAGAAAAAAATATTATTCCTACATGACCTTTATAGTGAAAGCTTATCAATAGCTCCGATTGTAATATGTGATGCTCCTAAAGCTACAGCAATATCTGTCAGCAGAGTAAGTTTCTTCACCAGCTGCTTCCATACTGTACAGTATGTCCTTCAGCAGTTCTTAATTGTTTAGATATAAAACACTTTCACTAATTGCTGAAGCTTGCATTGTACAACCGTGAATGTATTTTCTTTGTGTTTGTTGTTATTCATATTAAGCCAAGGTTGAATTTAATGCACACACTGTTTCACCAATTGTTACATAGTTGCATAGTTAATACGGTTGAAAAAAGTAATAAGTCTATCAAGTTAAACCAAGGCATAGGTAGGGACGCGAATTCCAGAAGGAAGTGAGACTCAGATTTCTACATGTTTTCATATGTATTAATGTTGTTTACTGTTAAGAATTTTTTTTAAATGTCCAGTGTTCCTGCTGCGACCCAGTTTTTCACCTTATTTTTTTATATGGCCCATTTATATATTTGAATAGGTTAATCATGTTCCCCTTAGGCTAGTTTCACACTAGCAGCAGCCTTCTCCAGCAGGCTGTTCCGGCAGGGGAACAGCCTGCCGGATCCTTGCTGCCGCTACAACGTAATTTTGTTTTGGCCGCCTCCCTGCATTTTTGCCGTGCTGTCATCGCACGTGTGCACTAGCGGAGCACGGATATGGCAGGCTGTTGACCCTCCGGAACAGCCTGCCAGAGAAGGCTGCCGCTAGTATGAAACCCCAGTGTTACATCACCTAGGACATATGAAGCACAGAGATTATTACTACCAAAATGCATAACTTTACATTTATCCTCATTGAACCTCATTTGCCAAATTGATTCCCAATCACTTAGGTTGTTCAAGTCAGTTTATAGTTTATGGATATCTTCCATAGACTGCACAATACTACACAGCTTAAATCAGCAAAAATAGAAATGGTGCTATTTATTAGTCTCGTCCTCGATATTATTAATACAGGTCCTTCTCAAAAAATTAGCATATTGTGATAAAGTTCATTATTTTCTGTAATGTACTGATAAACATTAGACTTTCATCTATTTTAGATTCATTACACACAACTGAAGTAGTTCAAGCCTTTTATTGTTTTAATATTGATGATTTTGGCATACAGCTCATGAAAACCCCAAATTCCTATCTCAAAAAATTATCATATTTCATCCGACCAATAAAAGAAAAGTGTTTTTAATACAAAAAAAGTCAACCTTCAAATAATTATGTTCATTTATGCACTCAATCCTTTTGCAGAAAATACTGCTTCAATGCGGCGTGGCGTGGCATGGAGGCAATCAGCCTGTGGCACTGCTGAGGTGTTATGGAGGCCCAGGATGCTTCGATAGCGGCCTTAAGCTCATCCAGAGTGTTGGGTCTTGCGTCTCTCAACTTTCTCTTCCCAATATCCCACAGATTCTCTATGGGGTTCAGGTCAGGAGAGTTGGCAGGCCAATTGAGCACAGTAATACCATGGTCAGTAAACCATTTACCAGTGGTTTTGGCACTGTGAGCAGGTGCCAGGTCGTGCTGAAAAATGAAATCTTCATCTCCATAAAGCTTTTCAGCAGATGGAAGCATGAAGTGCTCCAAAATCTCCTGATAGCTAGCTGCATTGACCCTGCCCTTGATAAAACACAGTGGACCAACACCAGCAGCTGACATGGCACCCCAGACCATCACTGACTGTGGGTACTTGACACTGGACTTCAGGCATTTTGGCATTTCCCTCTCTCCAGTCTTCCTCCAGACTCTGGCACCTTGATTTCCGAATGACATGCAAAATTTGCTTTCATCCGAAAAAAGTACTTTGGACCACTGAGCAACAGTCCAGTGCTGCTTCTCTGTAGCCCAGGTCAGGCGCTTCTGTCGCTGTTTCTGGTTCAAAAGTGGCTTGACCTGGGGAATGCGGCACCTGTAGCCCATTTCCTGCACACGCCTGTACACGTGCTGGATGTTTCTACTCCAGACTCAGTCCACTGCTTCCGCAGGTCCCCCAAGGTCTGGAATCGGTCCTTCTCCACAATATTCCTCAGGGTCAGGTCACCTCTTCTCGTTGTGCAGCGTTTTCTGCCACACTTTTTCCTTCCCACAGACTTCCCACTGAGGTGCCTTGATACAGCACTCTGGGAACAGCCTATTCGTTCAGAAATTTATTTCTGTGTCTTACCCTCTTGCTTGAGGGTGTCAATGATGGCCTTCTGGACAGCAGTCAGGTCGGCAGTCTTACCCATGATTGCGGTTTTGAGTAATGAACCAGGCTGGGAGTTTTTAAAAGCCTCAGGAATCTTTTGCAGGTGTTTAGAGTTAATTAGTTGATTCAGATGATTAGGTTAATAGCTCGTTTAGAGAACCTTTTCATGATATGCTAATTTTTTTAGATAGGAATTTTGGGTTTTCATGAGCTGTATGTCAAAATCATCAATATTAAAACAATAAAAGACTTGAACTACTTCAGTTGTGTGTAATGAATCTAAAATATATGAAAGTCTAATGTTTATCAGTACATTACAGAAAATAATGAACTTTATCACAATATGCTAATGTTTTGAGAAGGACCTGTAAATAAATTAAATAATAGAGGTCCCAGCACTGAACCTTGAGGTACACCACTTATAACCCGGGGCCATTCTGAATAGGAATCATTGAACAGAACTCTCTGGACACAGTCCTTCAGCCATTTTTTTATACAAATACAAAGTATACTTTTCAAGCCTATAGGTCTATATTTACATGTAATGGACCTAGATCCTTTTTTGAATATGGGCACCACATTTGCCTTGCGCCAATCACTTGGCACTGTTACCAGTACCTAGAGAATCTTAAAAAAAATTATAAACAGGGGCATAGCAATGACTGAACTGAGCTCTTTAAGCACTCTTGGGTGTAATCCATCTGGACCCGGAGCCTTGTTCACATTTGTCTTATTTAACTTATCTTGGACCATATAAACCTATAAACAATATGTGCGTATCCAGATTACAAAAATGCAAGCAACTATATAGAAGCAAAAATAGAATCTTTATTCAAACAACTCAATAAAACCCATATAATGGAGTCATACAAAATTCCATGGCATAACACAAACATAAGAGAGGAACTACTGGGAAAAATGGGGGAGGGGCCAGTAGATATTAAAATACGTAGGAGGAGTTGGAGATGCCAGAAATATAGTTAGCATAAACGTATGTATAAGGTATGTGTCCCAGTGTCCCTCACTTTTCGTTTCGCCTGATGACTTCCGGTCTATGCCCTGAAATGCTGCCCTCAACCCAGTTAATTTAGCTTTTTTTAAATTCAGTGTCTTTGCTCTGCCTGACAGAGTTTGCTTCTTATAGTTTAGGGGGAATATAATTATATTGTGGTCACTATTACCTAGTGTTTCTCGAACAGTAAAATTTCCAACAAGCTCTGCATCATTAGAAATTACCAGATCCAACAGAGCATCGCCCCTAGTAGGAGCTTCTACAAACTGGCCCATAAAGTGGTCCTGCAGCAAGTTGAGGAATCTTCTCCCCTTTGCGGTTGAAGCAGAACCATGACCCCAGTCAATGTCTGGGAAGTTAAAATCTACCATTATGACCACTGTACCACCCTGTGCAGCCCGCTCTATTTGGTTATACAGTTGTGTTTCTATCTCCTCTGTGATGTTAGGGGGTCTATAGATTACACCAAGTATAATTTTTTCAGTGTCTATATCCCTTTTAACTTCAACCCATAAGGTTTCCACATTCTCACCATCCGCACCCACAATTGCCTCTTTCACACTTGTCTTCAGATCACTCCTCACATACAGGCACACACCATTGCATTTTCTATTGACCATGTCTTTCCTAAATAGTGTAAAACCCTCAATATTTACAACCCAGTCATGTGAAGAATCCAACCATGTCTCAGCCACACCAACTATATCTATGTGTTCTTCTAATACCATAGCCTCCAGCTCCCCAATTTTGCTAGCTAGACTTCTGGCATTTGTGAAAATACATTTTAAATTGCTATTAACTGTAAAGTGAATATCTGGGATGTTTGGGTTACCTTGGCTAATGTTTGTATGTAACTGGTACTTGCTAGTTCTGCCCAGTCTTCTCCTTACTTTCCTCACTAACCCCAGCCCCCACTAAATCCCCAGTATCCACTCCTATATCCCACTCTCTATCTACACTATCTACCCTCTTATTATGATACCCCACCCACCCCCCAGATCCTAGTTTAAAAGCTTCTCCAGCCATCTAACCATTTTTCCCCCAGGGCAGTTGCACCCTCGCCATTAAGGTGCAGCCCATCCCTACTGTAGAAAGAAAGATATTTAATCACCAGTCCGCAAAAGATTCCGCTGAAGGTCCGAGGAGTGTTGTGGGGTCAATCACACTTTCATGGAATTTACATATAGGGTTCGGACCGCGCGTATCATAAATAGACGGTATACAAATAGTTTTTCTCCTCCTTTTAGAAAGGTACCGAGGTCTGCAGATGTCCTATTTGTGGATATCCTGCAACTTGTAAAAAAATTATAATAGTGTAAATCCGTATGGTTGTGCTATCCTGCAATGCGCAGATTGTACTTACACGGCACTCCACCAACACCAGGCGTATCAAAGGTATCCTCCGCGGCTTGTTTGATTTTTCGCAGCGAAGGTCCACGTTCACACGCCAGAGCACAGAGTTCCACCACAGACTTAATTCCAGCACACACCAGATGAGTATGCTAGTATTCCCAATTTCTTTTGATTTAAAAATTTCTATGGATACAAGTGGCTCCCACCATAGTGAAGCTCCGATAGCTAGTTTAAAAGGTTTATTCAGTACATACTTACAAACATGCACTTTAAAATCGCATTAAAAATCCCAGCGTCTTTTTCTTTGCCCGACCCAGGTTTCGCTCCTTGAGCTTCGTCAGGGGCACACATCATCTCTCCCCCCCCCCCTTCTTTTTTATTTGGTAGGCTAGCGTTAATCAAGCACCTGATGTGCTGCTCAAAACGCCTCCTCTTTTTTTTTTTTTCCTCAATCACTTAACCCTACACTTGTATCTCTTAGTTCTCAATGGGAAAAACCACACATCTTTAGGTCCTAATTCACATGGGAATAGTGGTTCAACCAACTTCTGTAATTAATTTAAAACAGCTTGCAGATCAAAATCTACATTCAGGCCCCCTGGTTGTAGCGTACTCAATTCATATATCCACCTACTTTCTTTTTTATTAATTTTCTCTAAAAAACTTCCTCCCCTCCAATGGTTTTGTACTAGTTCTACCCCCATAAATTTTTATCCCTCTGGGTTCTTTTGGTGATATTTTTTATAGTGCGCCGAAACACCATGACTTTCTAGCCCCTTCTTGATATTTCTTATATGCTCCTGTATCCGGACCTTGAGGGGTCTGATGGTACGACCTACATACTGGAGGCCACATGGGCACTCCAGTACATATACGACCCCTTTGCTATGGCATGTCATCTCTCCCACTACTTCCAATTGTTTGCCTTTCACAATACTGTGTACTGTAGTGCTATTTTGTTATCTTTCTGTTCTTTTTCTATTTTTACAGGCAATGCAGAAATCACACCAATTAAAACAATTTTTTCTTTTTTTATTAGTCTCCTCAGGTCGAATGGCACTATGTACTAATTTGTTTTGTAAATTAGGTGCTCTTTTGTAGATGACCAGTGGTTGTTCGGGAATTGCAGGTCCAAGTACTGGATCGTTTTTCAGAATGGGCCAGTTTCTTTTGATTGCGTTTTTTAGTTCCGCAGAACATTGTGTGAACTGGGTTATGAACGAAAAACGAAAGTCAGTTGTGTTTTTCGGTATTTTTCGATTATTTGGGGTCTCCTCCCTTTGTTTTATTGTATCTTTTATACATCTCTCCAATTTTTCGCTCTCATATCCTTTTTCCAAGAAACGTTCTTTTATTATTTTACTTTGTTCTTTAAACATAGCTGTGTCAGTGCAGTTGCGGTGGATTCTCTGGACCTGTCCCTTGGGTATATTTTGAAGCCAGGGGTCATAATGGCAGCTGGTTAAATCTATATACCCGTTGACATCAGTTGGCTTAAAATAGGTCTTGGTTTTGAGGTGTCCCTCATCCACATATATAGTTAGGTCCAGAAAATCCATCTGGTGTGTGCTGGAATTAAGTCCGTGGTGGAACTCTGTGCGTGGGAACGTGGACCTTCGCTGCGAAGAATCAAACAAGCCGCGGAGGATACCTTTGATACGCCTGGTGTTGGTGGAGTGCCGTGTAAGTACAATTTGCGCATTGCAGGATAGCACAACCATACGGATTTACATTATTATAATGTTTTTTACAAGTTGCAGGATATCCACAAATAGGACATCTGCAGACCTCAGTACCTTTCTAAAAGGAGGAGAAAAAAACTGTTTGCATACCGTCTATTTATGATACGAGCGGTCCGAACCCTATATGTACATCCCTACTGTAGAGCCTGTAACCGACAGAGAAGTTGGCCCAGTTCTAGATGATCCCAAACTCTTCCTTCCTGAACCAGCTTCTATGGTCTATGGTCTACAAATGCTAGGAGCTTGTGCAGTGTCCTGGAGCTCAGTGCAAATCTTTGCTAGTGTGTAAGTCATCGTATTTCATGCATTATGTTCATGGGGTGGAAGGTTGCTTAGTGGCTAGGCAGGGCTGACACCACCTGCTTTTCTCTCAAAGAGGCAGTGCAACTCATTTTTAAGTTAGCTGCAGGCCTGTGAGCAGCTAGCCGAGTTTCCTGTGGATTATAAAAGAAAATAAAAAGGTAAAAATTACATGTCAGCCCTGGGAAAGTAAGATTTTACAGAAGATCAAGCAGCCATATTAAAGGAGATTGTGGAATAATTTGCCTGAGAAAATTACTGAGTAAACAACCTTGGTATTGAGGCTTCAGACATCTCTGCATATGGTGAGAGAAAACAAACCTCAGGTTTCCCATCATACCAAATGCACAGAAAGGGTCCTCTCTTCAGAGATTTTGTGTTCTATGAAGGATACTGGTATACCTAACTATACCCAGAGAAACTACATCTATACACATGACAGCTGCCCCCAACACACCCAGCACTGCTATATCTCTATATGACAGCTGTCCCAGCACACTCAGCTCTGCTATATCTCTATATATGACAGCTGCCCCAGCAAACCCAGCTCTACTACATCTATACACATGACAGATGCCTAAACACACCCAGCTCTGCTACATCTATACACATGACAGCTGCACCAGCACACTCAGCTCTGCTATATCTCTATATATGACAGCTGCCCCAGCAAACACAGCTCTACTACATCTATACATGACAGATGCCCAAACACAGCCAGCTCTGCTACATCTATACACATGACAGCTGCACCAGCACACTCAGCTCTACTATATCTATATATATGACAACTGCCCCAGCAAACCCAGCTCTACTACATATATACACATGACAGCTGCCGAAACACAGCCAGCTCTGCTACATCTATACACATGACAGCTGCCCCAGCACACTCAGCTCTGCTATATCTCTATATATCTATCTACTGTATAGCAATACTTAGAGATATATAGATGTAGCAGAGCTGGGTGTGCTGGAGCAGCTGTCATATAGAGATATAGCAGTGCTGGGTGTGTTTGGGCAGCTGTCATATGCATAGATGTAGCAGAGCTGGGTTTGCTGGGGCAGCTATCATATATAGAGATATAGCAGAGCTGAGTGTGCTGGAACAGCTGTCATATAGAGATATATCTGAGATACTGCTATATCTGTATATGACAGCTGTCTCAGCACATTCAGCTCTGCTATATCTCTATATATGAGCAGCTGTCATGTGTAAAGATGTACACTTAGCCAGCTATAACAGTAGAAGTCTCATATTTTTTCAGTCAGCCGCAAGGCAGCTGGTATGATCTAGTGGTTAGCTGCTTTGCCTCTGAAGCAGAAGGTCGTGGGTTCGAATCCCAGCAGAATCTTTTCTCAAATACAAGCACTGACTCCATATAAGGACATACAAGGCGGGACACAGGAAGAGGCTGCATCGCATCGCTGACATGGAGGTAAGTAGAAGTGTTTATTATTTTTTTTTTAATACCCGACTGTTACTGCCATGGGGGAGCGGGAGGCACCTGATACTGGCAGTGGCACCTGATACTGGCACATGGGGGGAGGGGGGTTGGCACCTGATACTGGCACCTGGGGGGAGGGGGGTTGGCACCTGATACTGGCACCTGGGGGGGAGGGGGGTTGGCACCTGATCCTGGCACATGGGGGGGAAGAGGCACCTGATACTGGCACATGGGGGGGGAGAGGGGTTGGCACCTGATACTGGCATATGGGAGGGGAAGGGAGAGTGGCACCTGATACTGGCATATGGGGGGGGGGAGGGAGAGTGGCACCTGATACTGGCACCTGGGGGGGGAGGGGGGTTGGCACCTGATACTGGCACATGGGGGGGAGAGGGGTTGGCACCTGATACTGGCATATGGGGTGGGGGGGAGGGAGAGAGGCACTTGATACTGGCACTTTTTTTGTGGGGGGGGGGGAAGATGGCACTATGATACTGGGACATGGGGGGGAGAGGCACCTGATACTGGCACCTGGAGGGGAGAGGGGGGGTTGGCACTTGATACTGGCACATGGGGGGGGAGAGAGGAACCTGATACTGGCACATGGGGAGGGGGAGGGAGAGAGGCACTTGATATTGGCACTTTTTTTGTGGGGGGGGGGGGTGGCACTATAATACTGGGACATGGGGGGGAGGAGAGAGGCACTTGATACTGGCATGTGGGGGGGGGGGTAGCACTATGATACTGGCACATGGGGGGGAGAGGCACTTAATACTGGCACTTTTTTTGGGGGGGGAGATGGCACTATGATAATGGGACATGGGGGGGAAGAGAGAGGCACTTGATACTAGCACATGGGGGGGTTTGGCACTATGATACTGGCACATGGGGGGTGGGAAGGAGAGAGGCACTTGATACTGGCACATGGGGGGAGATGGCACTATAATACTGGGACATGTGGGGGGGGGGAGAGGCACTTGATACTGGCACATGATGGGGGGGCATCTATGGGGACACTTACTGGCACATTATTGGGGGGCATTATGGGGGACACTAGGCCGGCAGCCTATCAGAGGCCGGACACTGAGGGGCATCTACTGGGGCACTATATATGGGGCATTTTATACTGGTACATTATGGGGGGCACTAGCAGGAAGGGGGAGAGGAGCACTATGGGGGAATTTACTGGGGGCACTATATAGGGGTATTTTATACTGGCACATTATGGGGGCACTATGGGGACATTAGCTCAACTGGGGGCATTACAAGGGGGTATTTTTGCACTGTCACATTATAAGGAGAATTATTACAACTGGGTGGGCATTATGGTGGGTTTTATTACTCCCCCATGGTATGACCCCCTAGTAGCAGCACCAGCCTCTCCCTGCTCTGCTATCCCTCTGCCCCTTCTCCAAATCCTTATTATGAAATCTTTCTCATTAGGATAAAACACATCATCAGCTCCGCCGAGCCCACGGCGAAAGTGTGGAAGTGGTGTCCGAGATCCCCAAGGGCCAAGCCAAGAAATTGTAAGTGTTCATATGAAATATGTTTATGTTATACACATATGGCCTACACTGTGCCCCACAATGTACAGTATACCTCTACACTGGGCCACACATTATACAGTATACCTCTACACTGGGCCACACAATATACAGTATACCTCTACACTGTGCCACACAATATACAGTATACCTCTACACTGTGCCACACAATATACAGTATACCTCTACACTGTGCCACACAATATACAGTATACCTCTACACTGTGCCCCACAATATACAGTATACCTCTACACTGTGCCCCACAATATACACAGTATACCTCTACACTGTGCCACACAGTATACAGCTACACTGTGCCCCACAATATACAGTATACCTCTACACTGTGCCACACAATATACAGTATACCTCTACACTGTGCCACACAATATACAGTATACCGCTACACTGTGCCACACAATATACAGTATACCTCTACACTGTGCTGCACAATATACAGTATACCGCTACACTGTGCCAAAGGAGTGGGGTTTACACAGGAGGAGGGAGATGCGAAGCGCGCTGAGGGGGCCCTTACAAATATTTGCTGTGGGGCCCAGTCACTTCTAGTTACGCCCCTGACTACTACTACACCTATCCAGCCACTCACACATGCATAAGATCTCTGCAGCACGTCATTGTGCGACTATGCTGAGCTACTGACTTCAATAGGCCACAAGTGTCCTCAGCTATTCTGTTGCCAAGGGACTCGGTAAGGTTAGTATAACTTTCTGGGGACAATAGGGTTGCTATTACCTATTGGAGGGCACACAGGTAGGAATTGTTTACTTTGTGGGGCACATAGTTGGTGTTATTCCTGTTTTGAAGCAGAAACAGTATAATAATAATAATAATAATAATAATAATAATAATACTTTTTGTCCCAAACAGTAATAACAATCCAATGTATGTCCCCAAGTAATACAAATGCCCTAATGTAATGTTTTCTAGGGAGCACAAAAGGAGCATTATTGTTTTGTGGGGGCACAAAGATGGGCATTTATATATGTGGTGGACACAAAGGGTTTCATTATTATCGTGTTGGCCAGAAAGGGGGCATGATTACTGACAAAGTCACATTATTACTTTGTAAGGTGAACAACAATATGGTCAATATTGCTAGTTGGAAAGTTGGATGTTACTACTAGTGATGGACGAGCAAGTTTGCGGCGGGCGCCATTCACTTTAATGTCAGGCGATCCTGAAAAACCTTCATCTCATATTTGCAGCCTGCAAACACTTACTAGAAGTACACAAATAGTCCCACAACATGGACAGTGATATACCAGAGGGGAAACATTAGCAAAAATGCCCACAACAAATATGTATTTTAATCAGGAAAGCATTTTTATGCATCTTAAAGGGAAACTCTAAAAAATGTGCCCTGCTGGAGCCTAGAAATTTTTTATTTCCTATCGGTTTGATGTATACAAA
The DNA here is from genome assembly GCF_014858855.1 of Bufo gargarizans. Taxonomy (NCBI): domain Eukaryota; kingdom Metazoa; phylum Chordata; class Amphibia; order Anura; family Bufonidae; genus Bufo; species Bufo gargarizans. Next base: position 353,863,519 of record NC_058082.1, read on the forward strand.
TGTGCAGCACTCCACTTTTTTGCATCCTGCAGAGTCTATAAAAAAAATGCATACGTTAACGTGATTTTTTTTTTCTACCATGGAACTGTATGGTGAACGGACGCCACTGTACGGCCTCAATCGGAGGAATCTGTTAACGCATACATTTTTTGTATGCATTAAATGGATGGAAAAAATAGGATGTGAACCCAGCCCTAGTGTCATAATATAGTAAAAAAGATTCTGATCAGGCGCAAAATCACAGGTTCTAATACGTCTCTGTAGGTGGATCTTCTTTATTTACATAATAAGCAAAGGTGTGTAGAACAACGCGTTTTGGGGCTCAAATTGTCCCCTTCATCAGGATAACAGGTAGTCACCTTTTTACTACATGCACCCTTTGGGGGATTGGGCACCCGATCCCAAAGACACTTCTTCTGCGGCTGCATTCACGGATCCTAAGGCTGGGTTCACGCCTGAGCGTTTTACAGCACGTTCCTATGTGCTGTAAAACGCTCAACAGGCAAGAACCAATGATTCCCTATAGGAATGGTTCATACCTGAGCGTTTTACAGCGCGTACGATCTCGCTGTAAAACGCCCGACGCCCCAAAAAGTACATGAGCTTCTTTGGGGCGTCTTGTCGCGCGTTCCCGTACATAGACTTCAGAGGGAACGCGCGACAATGGACGTTCCCTTGTCTCTGTATGCGTGATTGCAAACGCCCGTACAATCGCGCATACAGAGCGCTCCATCGCGAACGCTCAGGTCTGAACCCAGCGTAAAGGTTTATATATACCTACATATCTACAATAGAGTTGTGTCTATTTTTGCACAACCCTTAAAAGGTGAGCACCTCTATTTGTCAAACAATTCAGTTTGTATAACCCGATGTAGTCGGACACCTAACGGTCTAGGCGTTCCCTGATGTTGGATCCGGAGAACGGCTGTCGATGGGTTGGGTGCAAGAATGATCTCATATCCGAAGTGACAATGACAAACATCTTCAAACTGCCCTCTTCTTGCATGCGCTTTTGGATTGGTACCTGACACTGTTTCTCTGTGAATGGAAATTCCTCTGCCAGTGCCCGCAAAAGCAGAATGCAGCATTTCTCGAAGCAAGGCCTGGAAGTGCTGCATTCTGACAGCCCTCTCTTATAGTGGTAACATTTCCGCCATTTTGTGTTTGTACTGGGGGTCTAAGTATGCTGCCACCCAGTACTGGTCCTTTCCCTTTATGATTTTTATACGGGGGTCCCTCTTCAAACACTGGAGCATGAAGGCTCGCATTTGCACTGAACTGGAAACGGTGGAATGGCTTGGCTCCTGCTCATCATTCAGGATAATGTCATCCTCGTTCTCCTCTTCCCCAGCTACGGACAACCGGACAACACCAGGTATCCCAGAAACGTTTAAAGCATGCTTTTATTTCTCCTCCTTCGCCCCGGCACCATCCTCCTCCGACTTCTCTTTAGGCTCCTGTTGTTGACTTCTCTCAGATGGAGTAGCCCCCCCTGGGAATTCATCCAGCATTGCGACTTTCTCATCTTCCTAATCCTGCTCCTCGAAGGCTTGGTCAATGACAAGACGCTTCAGAAAGAAGCGAAAGGTACGATGTCACTGATGGCGCTCTGGCTGCGACTGACCAGTTTGGTGATCTCATCAAATGGCCGCAGAAGTCTGAAAAAACATTCTCCCCAGAACCTGTCCTCGAGCCATGGTCGTGTAAGATCTTCTAAAATGGCCAAAGATTTTCCTGGCCTGCCGCAAGACATCCTGGATCCCGGGGTATTTGGCAACGAATCACTACACGACTAAGTTCAGGACATTTGCCTTGCACGGCATGTGTCATTTTGCCCTTTTTCAGCCCGCTCAGCAGATTGGCACAGTTGTCGCATACCATTTTACTAACTGTCAAATTGAGCGGGGTTAGCCACTGATCAGCCTGTGACCACAAAGCTGAAAGGAGTGCAGGACAGGTGTGACTTTTGGCTTGCAGGCACAACAGTCGCAGCACAGCATAGCAAAATCTCACCTGGGACAGTCAAATAGGTTCTGGGGAGCTTGGGGGACGCAGCAGAAGAGACGGTAGCAGCAGGAAAGGAGTCAGCCGAGGAGGAGAAGGAAGATGGAGGAGGAGAAGAAGAGGCAGGTCCTGCATGCAATTTGTGGCAGTAACACCAAATCAGAAGGTTCACCCAGTGGGCAGTAAAAGTTATGTACCTTCCCTGCCTGTGTTTTCTAGACCACGTGTCTGTGGTCAGATGTATCTTGGCACCGACATTGTGTTTCATAGATACATTCACTTGCCGCTGAACGTGGCCATATAGCTCTGGGATGCCCTTCTGGGAGAAATATTTCCTTCCGGGGACCTTCCATTGTGGTGTTCCAATGGCCACAAATTTTCTAAATGCCTCCGAGTCCACCAGTTTATATGGCAGTAGTTGGCGGGCTAGCAGTTCTGACAAGCCAGCGGTCAGCCATTGGGCAAGAGGGTTATCCAGCGTCATCATCTTTTTTCGCTCGAACATTTGGGGCAAGGAAGCCCGCCTTTTGCCAGATGAACGCGACGACGGCACTGTGGAAGGTGGAGTGGAGGACAACTGGGAGGAGAGAGGAGAAGAAGGAGAAGAGGCAGGACAGGGAGCGCCGGTAGTGTGGCTTTGTGGGTTCTGACGGTGTTGCTCCCACTGGGCTCGGTGATGGGAGGCCAGGTGCCTTCCTAAGGCGGTCGTCCCTAGGTGAGTGTTGGGCTTACCGCGACTTATGCGTTGACAGCACAGGCTGCAGATGGCAACACTATTGTCAGCAGCGGACATGTTAAAAAAAGCCCCACACTGCGGAGCCATGTGCCGGCATCCTGGGAGCGCCAGATGTGACCATGCATTGTCGATGGCTCGTTCCATATACATTAGCAGTCTGCTTTTTACCTCCTGTGCACTGTAAGTTATGCCTGCTTCTCCTCCTTCACCTCCCTATCTGCTGCTCCGTCTCTCCCTCTGAACTCCCCACCTCTTCCTAACTTGTGGGCACCCATGTGACATCCATCGACACATCATTATCGGATTTGCCTTCACTACCACTGAAATTAGAGATCTCGGACTAGGCAGCAACAGCGGGGACCACCCTCCTTGGGACTGATCTGGGTACTGTCGTCAGACTGCTGGGTGGCAACCGTTTACTGATCCTCTTACTAATCCGATGCTAATATTGGCTGCGCATCGGTAAGTTCTTGTAATGGGTGGGAAAATAATTCCTCTGACTCGAGCCGAGGGGATATGGTGGTGGTAGTGTCTTTGGAGGTGACCACAGCAGTGAGTGAAGAGAGCACAGATAGAGAGGATGAGGAGGGTGCAGAAGCAGAAGGCTGAGTGAACCATTCAACCAATTTTGGTGTGTCCTTTGACGTAATCATACGCACTTTCTGCAACTTCCCACTTAGGCTCTGGCCTGGTACACCTTTCCGTCCCCTAGCACCCCTGTGGAATGGCCTGCCTCTTCCTCTGACTGTCATTCTCAAAATGACCGTGTGGCAAAGAGCAGTATTTGTGGAAGAAGGTTGAAGCACACCCCTGCCTCAATCTTTTTTTTTTTTTTGGGGGGGGGGGGGCAAATGGTAAATCACACCAGTAGAAATGATTTCTTCAAATAGTGTTTTTCACTCTGTGTAGATGTGGTAACGAAGCAAAACCGCAAACAAATGCTGCACTACCTAAATGCATTATATAGAAGGTGTATTATTGGTATATAACACCCCTGCCTCAATCAGTTTTTGGAGTGGCAACTGGTAAATCACACCAGTAGAAATTATTTCTTCAAATAGTGTTTTTTACTCTGTGTAGATGCGATAACAAAGCAAAACCACAAACAAATGCTGCACTACCTAAATGCATTATATAGACAGTGTATTATTGGTATATAACACCCCTGCCTCAATCCGTTTTTTGGGGGGCAACTGTTAAATCACACCAGTAAAAATGATTTCTTCAAATAGTGTTTGTGTTTTTCACTCTGTGTAGATGCGGTAATGCAGCAAAACCACAAACAAATGCTGCACTACCTAAATGCACAATATAGAAAGTATATTTTTGGTATATATAACACCCCTGCTTCAATCAGGTTTTTTTGGGGGCAACTGGTTAATCACACCAGTAGAAATGATTTCTTCAAATAGTGTTTTAGTGTTTTTCACTCTGTGTAGATGCGGTAACGCAGCAAAACCGCAAACAAATGCTGCACTACATAAATGCACTATATAGAAAGTATATTATTGGTATATAACACCCCTGCTTCAATCAGTTTTTTGGGGGGCAACTGGTAAATCACACCAGTAGAAATGATTTCTTCAAATAGTGTTTTTTACTCTGTATAGATGCGGAAACGCAGCAAAACCGCAGCCAAATGCTGCACTACCTAAATGCACTATATAGAAAGTATATCTTTGGTATATAACACCGCTGCTTCAATCAGTTTTTTGTGGGGCAACTGGTTAATCACACCAGTAGAAATGATTTCTTCAAATAGTGTTTTTCACTCTGTGTAGATGCAGTAACGAAGCAAAACCGCAAACAAATGCTGCACTACAAAAAAGCACTATATAGAAAGTATACAGTATTAGTAGTATATAACACCCCTGCTTCAATCAGTTTTTTTTGGGGGGCAACTGGTTGATCACACCAGTAGAAATAATTTCTTCAAATAGTGTTTTTCACTCTGTGTAGATGCAGTAACGAAGCAAAACCGCAAACAAATGCTGCACTACCTAAATGCATTACAGTATATAGAAAGTATATTATTGTTATATAACACCCCTGTTTCAACCAGTTTTTTGGGGGGCAACTGGTAAATCACACCAGTAGAAATAATTTCTTCAAATAGTGTTTTTCACTCTGTGTAGATGCGGTAACGCAGCAAAACAGCAAACAAATACTGCACTAACTAAATGCACTATATAAAAAGTATATTTTTGGTATATAACACCCCTGCCTAAATCAGTTTTTTTGGGTGGCAACTGGCAAATCACACCAGTAGAAATGATTTGTTCCAATAGCTTTTGGCACTCTGTGTGGCTGCAGTATCGCAGCAAAACCTCACCCAACTGCTGCACAATACAATTGCACTATAATATATTTTCTATGTTTGAAAGTACAAACCGGATTCCAAAAAGTTGGGACACTATACAAATTCGTGAATAAAAACTGAATGCAATGATGTGGAGGTGCCAACTTCTAATATTTCATTTAGAATAGAACATAAATCACGGAACAAAAGTTTAAACTGAGAAAACTGTACCATTTTAAGGGAAAAATATGTTGAATCAGAATTTCATGGTGTCAACACATCCCCAAAAAGTTGGGGCAAGGCCATTTTCACCACTGTGTGGCATCTCCCCTTTTTCTTACAACACTCAACAGACGTCTGAGGACAGAGGAGACCAGTTTCTCAAGTTTAGAAATAGGAATGCTCTCCCATTCTTGTCTAATAGAGGCCTCTAACTGTTCAATCGTCTTGGGCCTTCTTTGTTGCACCTTCCTCTTTATGATGCGCCAAATGTCCTCTATAGGTGAAAGATCTGGACTGCAGACTGGCCATTTCAGTACCCGGATCCTTCTCCTACGCAGCCATGATGTTGTGATTGATGCAGAATGTGGTCTGGCATTATCTTGTTGAAAAATGCAGGGTCTTCCCTGAAAGAGATGAAGTCTGGATGGGAGCATATGTTGTTCTAGAACCTGAATATATTTTTCTGCATTGATGGTGCCTTTCCAGACATGCAAGCTGCCCATGCCACACGCACTCATGCAACCCCATACCATCAGAGATGCAGGCTTCTGAACTGAGCGTTGATAACAACTTGGGTTGTCCTTGTCCTCTTTGGTCTGGATGACATGGCGTCCCAGATTTCCAAAAAGAACTTCGAATCGTGACTCGTCTGACCACAGAACAGTCTTCCATTTTGCCACACTCCATTTTAAATGATCCCTGGCCCAGTGAAGACGCCTGAGCTTGTGGATCTTGATTAGAAATGGCTTCTTCTTTGCACTGTAGAGTTTCAGCTGGCAACGGCGGATGGCACGGTGGATTGTGTTCACTGACAATGGTTTCTGGAAGTATTCCTGAGCCCATTCTGTGATTTCCTTTACAGTAGCATTCCTGTTTGTGGTGCAGTGTCGTTTAAGGGCCCGGAGATCACGGGCATCCAGTATGGTTTTACGGCTTTGACCCTTACGCACAGAGATTGTTCCAGATTCTCTGAATCTTCGGATGATGTTATGCACAGTTGATGATGATAGATGCAAAGTCTTTGCAATTTTTCGCTGGGTAACACCTTTCTGATATTGCTCCACTATCTTTCTGCGCAACATTGTGGGAATTGGTGATCCTCTAGCCATCTTAGCTTCTGAGAGACACTGCCACTCTGAGAAGCTCTTTTTATACCCAATCATGTTGCCAATTGACCTAATTAGTGTTAATTGGTCTTCCAGCTCTTCGTTATGCTCAAATTTACTTTTTCCAGCCTCTTATTGCTACTTATCCCAACTTTTTGGGATTTGTTGACACCGTGAAAATTTGAATCAACGTATTTTTCCTTTAAAATTATACATTTACTCGGATTAAACGTTTGATCTGTCATCTACATTCTATTACAAATAAAATATTGACATTTGCCATCTCCACATCATTGCATTCAGTTTTTATTCACAATTTGTTTAGTGTCCCAACTTTTTTGGAATCCGGTTTGTATATTATAAGTGTAAAACACCCCTCAGTATGTCACATTTGCTGAAACATCTCAATTGGCTTTCCTGTACCAATTGATGGATGTGTCATGGGTCAAAGTTCTTCACAATTTAAAAGAATATTGCGGATGCGAATATCGGCATATAAAAATTTGAAAAAGGGTATAAAGCTGCCCAATGCGTCAAGATTCACGATGTTGTGCTCACAGTCAGATAGAATCACGCCTTCTACATAAGTTAAAAATTACAAAGTAAAAACTGGGCACTCACTGACAATGGATAAAAAGGCTAATTGCATCAGAAACACGTATCTGGGTTCATAAGAGTAATATTCATAATATTCGGATACTTTCGAAAGTTCTTACAAAACTATCTTCAACGTTCTAAAATATTGATGTGAGGAAATACCTTTGTATGGTTAAAAGAAGTCTGCACGAGTTAGCGGCGTCCCACTACTCTAGATCTACAAGTGGCGTCCTAATTTCAAGGTACTCTTACTTAACAGATTCCATTGCTTGTTCATTCTATATAATATCGAAAACACTCTTGAATAAAATGGCATGCGATATATGTTACTTTCGTGAGAGATATATAACACACTTCAGTGCAACCGTTTAACTCACTTTACTGATCTATTTACTTCATCCCGACTTATCACCCATCTCTCTTTACTACACGAAACCTATGGATTTCTAATAGTAAAAGAAAAGCATAAAATATATTTTGCTTCTTCAATAGTTTTATGATCCAAGTTTAATTAAATAAAAAATTATTCATAGTGGATCAAGATTCAGCAGGAATGTTATTATATGTTTCACCTGAATCAATTATTCTGCTTTAAGAATATTAATTCATATTCTGGATTTGGAGGAAATATGTTAAACAGCTTTTTTGGAGAGAGATCATTTGCTTTAGAAAGGGCCAGAATGGGTTAAAAATGTAAAAGTATTACTCTTACTGATCCTCTAACACTGCCTCTCCAGTCCTTGCTTCTCTCTACTTTTTGGTTCTAAGCTTGACAGAGATGAAATTGCTCTAAATAATCAGCCAATTACTGGCCTCAGTAATCAACCGCCTCTGGCAGTAATTGGCTAATTATGCATTGCCAAACATTTCCTTTGTGTCAAGTCGGAACCAGGAAGTGGAGAGCAGCAGGGATCGACCCGTGTCAGAAAGGCAACAAAATTTACCTACTACCACACTATTATGAGAAATCTGCCCCTGCTGATGCCTCACCTTCTTTTCAAAACGTGGCAAGGACAGCAGTAAAATTCCATTTGTGCAGAATTATTTTCACAAATGGTGTCTAAAAAGTCGCAACTTAGACGTTTGTGATTATTTAATACAATTTTTCTGGCATATGGAGATGATAAATCTCCACCTTAGTGACTACATAGTGCCTATAGTTCCTGGTGCCATAAATCGTTCATTTCAAATCAACCATCATGGTTCCCTTTGATGGTAGTCACTCCACAGAAACACTGTCACTAACATACTGTATCTACCATTCATTCATGTGATGTTTGCACTAAATATGAGAGTATAAAATTCGGTGTATAAGTTCCTCTCATGAACAGTGCTTTAATTACTTATCATCTGCATTTACATTTCATAAGTTTCAAGGGGGACCTGTCTGATTCAAGGGTGATGTTGAGGCCTCGGAGCGTCATTTGATTTAGCATGGATTTCATCAATTTCCTCTCTAGCTTCTTCTATCATTACCTCCTTCTGGAGGAGTATGATACTGGATTGCCAGTGCTGCTCAACTTTTCGAAGTAGTCACCATTCATGGGGATGACTGCTTAACCCCTTAAGGACCCTGCAATTTTTCACCTTAAGGACAAGGCCATTTTTAGCAAATCTGTCACTTTATGTGGTGATAACTTTAAAGCCACTTATCAGAAATGTTGAAAAATTTCCAAATTTCAATCTCTCTACTTTTATAATAGATAGTAATACCTACAAAAATAGAGGATAGAGGATCTCACCGAGCAGCTGGTGCAAGCCAATCTGGAGCATGAAAAGCTCAGGGAGGAGGCTAAACAAGAGCATATAAATTGGCAACTGGAGCATAAAAAACTCATGGGTGAGTTGGACAGACAAAGAGAAGTCCTATCCCAAGGAGTTTCCCACGGTAACAGTTGTGCTGAGGAACTGGGCAGTGACCTTGTGGCCAAGAGGTGTGCCACTGCCAAGGGCAACCGACGGGAAGAGAGTGAGATGGAGAGCGGTGCGGCTCTCAAGAGTTCCAGTGTTTACGGCCAGTGTGTACCGAGTCCCAGAGAGGAAGTGTGGAGGTGCCATAAGACCATTGCTGGGAGCAACCAACCATGACAACATGCAGCTGTCCCACAACAGAGAGGGTGCTGCTGGAGATGTTGTCAAGTGGGAAAGTGTGCAGCTGATTGTCCTATGGTCAAGGGTCAGGTGACCAGGAATCAAAGGCTGCAGATTCCTAACCTCCAGGAGAATAATGGTGACCGCTGTGAAGCTGTGCCTATAGCACTTAAGTGCGCTGAACCTGTGACGACAATGGGTAAGAGCGTTCCAGTTATTGCTTGTATAACAGATAATGTGACAGTGAGCCAGCGGCAGTTGCTACCTGCTGGGCCAAGAGACTGCACCTAAAATGTGGTGAATGGCAGTTCAGTCCAGGCGGTGTTGGATGCAAGGTGCCAGGTGAACCTGGTACATGTCAGCTTGGTAGCTTGGGACCATGCGATGGACAGGGATAGCAAGGACTATCCTGTGGTTCGCACTGAGGGTGAAACTCCAGTGAGAACTGGGACTTATAAACTTGATGTTAAAAATACACTCATGCCTGAGGGAATGTTCGGCTGTAATTTCCCGTTGTTCTAGGGAAAGGGAAACACTCCTACAGAACCTGAACCTATCCCTTTAAATGAGAGTGTGACGGAGATACACATTGCACACAGTGGTGTAAGTAAAATGACCATTGGAAACAATGGTGCAGATAAGGTGCAAGGTGATTGTACCAAGTTTACAGAACTGCATAATGGAAATGTGATGTCATATGAAATATGTGATAATAATGACGTGCTTTTCCCGCAGCAGGTTGTGATTGGGGAAGAAGCTCCCCCTGCTGGTAAAAATGTAATGGATGTAGAAATGCTGATAAATGTTGAGGGCATACAGCTGAGAGAACACACTGTAGACAACGTGGTGGGGCTAAAGCATGTACCACCCATGCCAGAAGTGGATATGCCGTATACACAGGGTTCTTTGGTTGTCTGGGGAAATGTCCAAGGTGGGGACTAGCTCATGTGTGCCCCTAGAGGATAGGATTAATTACATGAGCAGTATATGTGACATATGTGCTGTGACTGATAGCGACTGAGAGTGGGGCTACCATATCAAGACGCTGCTGAAATTCAGGTAGTCACTAGTAGCGACCTGACGACAGTTATACCTGACAGTGACGAGATCTGAGTGGGGAGACGGCAGCCTAGTGTCTGAGACCCATATGACACGTCAGTACAGCTGCAATCCTGAAGATTTCTCTCTCTTCACACTGTCCCTAGCTATAATAGAGAAGGGACTAGCTGTCTTTACAGAGTCACCAAAGAAGACTGCAGTAGACCTAAACAAAGTGCTTAAAGGGTCAAAGGAGGAGAGCCAGAAAGAGAATGGTGATACTCCTACATCTGCTGCAGCAGAGCCGAGCGAGGAGCAGCTGGAACTGGAGGCCCAAAAGAGGGGCACTTCCCACAAGCTTGTGCGAAAAGCTGAAAATAAACTGTGGGAAAACATGGAGTTGATGGTTCAGCGCCTGGAGAAAAAAGGGTCGGACATACGAAAAGTTAGAGAAAACCAAGAACAAACTTCAGCGAGAATTGGATGATCTGATGGTGGACCTGGACCACCAGAAGCAAATTATGTCTAACCTAGAGAAGAAATAGAAGAAGTTTGACCGGCTCCTGGCTGAAGAGAAATACATCTCGGCTCGATATGATGAAGAACGTGACCGAGCAGAGACTCATGCGTGGGAGAAGGAAACCAAGGCCCTCTCCTTGGCTAGAGCCGTTGAAGAAGTGCTTGAGGAGCAGGCTGAATTTGAGATGCTGAACAAGCAAATCAGAGCAGAGATAGAGGATCTCATGAGCTCAAAGGATGACATCAGGAAGAACGTCTATGAGTTTGAGAAGTCGAAGTTAGAGCCTATTAAGAATAAGTCTGGAGATGGTGGCACTGCAGTGCTGGCTGAGGCAGAGAAGATGGAAGATGCTTCTGCTGAACCAGTTGATGGGGCTGATGTGGATGCCGAAGACCACAGACCTGTGGTAGAGTGTAGCCCGGGCCTGGAAGATGTCCCCTCTGCCTACAAGGCCTTCCTAATAGCCAGCAGACAGTTGGGGAAGAAATACAAGGAGGTGAACGATCCGTTTTTGGATCCTGGCTATTACGATGGGCTGGCTCTGCTGACTCCTCCCCAAAAGGAGAACAGTGTCCTGAGTGAGCCTCTGGAGAAAATGCCAGAAGACGAGGAGTCTGCTGAAGACCCCGGTGCCTCCTGCCTTGATGAGAAAGAGGGGGAAGAGTTAAGAGGGCAAGTGTATAATGGCATGGCCGAGAAGGGTGAGAAGGCTCTCAAAGAAACTGGAGACTCCAAAGAGACTCAAAGGCTGAAGAAGCTAAGGGCGATGAGATGGAATGGGAGAAATCCTCAGATGTTCCAGAGACCAAGGATAAGGCTGAAGAGGGGTCTGCTGAAGTGGGGGGAGCTGCTGAAGAAGCAGAAGACCCTGAAACTGAGACCGAATCTGAAGAAACCACTGCTGAAAAAGAAGCGAGCTGGGGGCAAGCATGCTCTGCTGAAGGAGCGCCGCAAAGCCAAGGAGAAGGGGTCTGAACATGACCATGACTGGGAGCAACTATGCAAACAGTTCAGTCAAGAGCTGCAGCAGTCCAAGAAAGGACATGCAGAGCATATGCGGGAGCCAGAGATAGTTGTGGGAAATTCCTTACAAGTGTCAGTTATTGGTAGTAACCTGATGTATAACACTGTCAAGGAGGATGTCTATGACAGAGAAGGGTGTTTAGTAGAAATGCTGCCCCTTGCAGGACGTGAGTGGAATGTAGAAGTGGAGACCCTCCCAGAACTCACTCAGTCCCAGGTTGAGAGAGAAGCCACCAAAATGGATGGGAAAATTGGTCAGGTGGGTGCAGATGTAATGTGTGTCCCGGTTACTGATGTTGCAAGCAATGTAGACCAGATTGCCTGTGATGACAACGAAGTTGAGGTTATGAGGTGTGCGGTGGTACAGGTTGTGATAGAGGTTTCCCAACATAGGAGCTTTGACCCTGGAGGGCGGTTAAATAAGGTGAAAAGTCCTACGACCTTTATCGGGGGGGGGGGAGGGGGGGGATATGTTATGGAATATAATGGACACTTGTCCTAATGCTTGTCCGAGAGACAACCCCCAGTATGCATTCTATGATTGAAACTATTTGCAGCAAAGACTTGAAACTGTCAGGAATTCCTCTAAGTCTATCATACATATGCCTTAAACTTATTTCCTGTTTACATTCCTTCTTGCAAAAAGACCAATCATGTGAGCCCACTCCTCCCACTAATATGAAGGGTATATAATCTGAAGCCCCCACCTAATAAATTAGAGTTATGCTTTGACCTTATCTAGTGTCAGTCTCATTTCTCTCACCATGCATGCACGTATCTATCTATCTAATTTGAAGCAGTGTATCAACCTACCTGACCATTGATCAGAACCAGAACAGATATGTGGCAGTGGAGCTGCCAGAGGGCCACATGACTGGCCATTGAAAGGGTGTATCTCACCCAGAGGAGCCTGGGTGAGAACAGAAAAGTCTCGGCAAAGCATAGAAAGGGGGTGTTTTTTGCACCAAGAGTGTGTCACCAAGGGGCCCGGCCTTGGTGTAGTAAAGGCCCTAGATATAGGTGGCCACTAAGCTAGTTGGTGGAGACCAAGCTACTTAGCTTAGCTGGCTCCAGCTAGTCCAAAGCAGGCTTTTATTGGGAACAGGCAATGTGTTGGGTGGGTGCCTGTTCCCAATGCTCCACTCTGGGATTTAAGAATTTGCCCATGTCCAGGGATGCTATTTAATCCTGTTGCTGGACTTGGGTGGGGCTCTCTGAGCCTGAGGAAGGAGCAGGCTGTGCTAAAGCCTGTGGGAGCTGGAACCCTCTGACCCTGTGTGGGGGTAAGCACTGCAGCAGTTTTGGGGAGCTGGGTGGTAGATCCGGACCCTGCTAGAGAGGGACTATACTGTTTAGTCACTGGCCAGACGGCTGAGGATTTGTTTTGATTTATGTTTTGGTTGCTGTTTGTGGATGAAGACTGCACTATAATAAATGCACTGTTTGGACACTAAAGCCTTTTTCTGGAAGAAGTCGGTGACAATGACCCCCGAATAAAAAGACGATCCCTTACAGCGCACAGCAGGCTTAGAAGTGGAAGCAGCACCATATGGCTTTTGGAGAGCGGATTTAGCTGGAATAGTTATTGGGAGCTATGTTGCATATGAAGACACACTGAGGTGGCCCTACAGTGGAAACCCCCCAAAATTTACCCCATTCAGAAACTACACCCCTCAAGGAATACTTCAAGTTGTGTAGTGAGCACTTTGACCTATCAAGTGTTTTGCAGAATTAGGAAATGCTTGGCTATGAGAAGGGAAAAAATTTAATTTTTTCAGAAAAAGTTGCTTTACACTCACATTTTTCACTTTCGCAAGGGGTAACAGGACAAAACAAAATGCACACCCCAGATTTTGTTCCCTATTTCCCCTCCAGAATACGGCAACACCCTATATGTGCTGAAAAAATGATGTATGGGCGCACAGCAGGCTTCAGAGTAGAAGCAGCATAATATGGCTTTTGAAGAGCAGATTTAGCTGGAATAGTAATTGGGAGCTATGTTGTATATGAAGACACCCTGACCACATTCCAGAAACTACACCCCTCAAGTAATATTTCAAGGTGTGTAGCGAGCACTTTGACCCCTAAGGCGTTTCACAGAATTGGGAAATGCTTGGCTATGAAAAAGTTAAATTTAAATTTTTTCCAGAAAAAGTTGCTTTAAACCCCCATTTTTCACTTTCAGAGGTAACATGACAAAATCCACCCCTCATTTTGTTCCCCATTTCCCGCCGAATATGGCAACACCCCATATATTCTCAAAAAATTATGGATGAGCGCACAGCAGGCTTCAGAGTGGAAGGAGCACCATATGGCTTTTGGAGAGCAGATTTAGATGGAATGGCAATTGGGATCTATGTTGCATATGAAGGCACCCTATGGTGTCCCCTACAGTGGAAACTCCCAAAAAGTGACCCTATTCCGAAAATTACACCCGTCAAGGAATAATTCAAGGTGTGTACTGAGCACTTAGACCCATTAGGGATTTTACAGAATTAGGAAATGCTTGGCTATGAAAATAAAAAATTAAATTTTTTTCAAGAAAAAGTTGCTTTACACCCACATGTTTTACTTTTGAAAGGGGTAACAGGACAAAATTCACCCCACATTTTAGTCCCCATTTCCCCCTGAATATGCCAACACCCCATACGTTCTCAAAAAATAATGTATGGGCGCAAAGCAGGCTTCAGAGTGGAAGGAGCGCCATAAGGCTTTTGAGAGCAGATTTATCTGGAATAGTAATTGGGAGCTATGACGAATATCAAGGCACCCTGAGGTGGCCCTACAGTGGAAACTCCCCAAAAGTGACCCCATTCCAGAATCTACAATATTTCAAGTTGTGTAGTGAGCACTCAGGCTTTTCAGCAGAATTAGGAAACGCTTGGCTATGATAAGTGAAAATTTTTATTTTTTCCAGAAAAAGTTGCTTTCCACCCACATGTTTTACTTTCACATGGGGTAACAGGACAAAATGCACACAACATTTTGCTACCCATTTCCCCTCATATGTGCTAAAAACAATTATGTATGGGCGCATAGCAGGCTTCAGAATGGAAGGAGCACCATATGGCTTTTAGAGAGCGGGTTTAGCTGAAATGGAATTGGGAGCTATGTCACATATGAAGTACACCCTGAGGTGGCCCTTATGTGTAAACCCGCAAAAAAGTGACCCTATTCCGCAAACTACACCTCTCAAGGAATATTTCAAGGTGTGTAGTGAGCACTTTGACCCATCAGGCTTTTCACAGAATTAGGAAACGCTTGGCTATGAAAATTTTAAATTTTTTACAGAAAATGTTGCTTTGCACCCTACATTTTGTTACCAATTTCCCACTGAAATGCCAAAATCCAATATGTGCTCAAAAATTGATGTATGGGCACACAGCAGGCTTTGAAGTGGAGCAGAAACATATGGCTTTTGGGCAATATACTTAATTTTGCAGCCTTTGCTGCATCTGTCAATGTGTGAGTCACACTCATTAGATACTGTTGTTCTATTCTGTTATCACAAAAACACAAATTTTGGGCAAAATACTAAAATTTTCAGCCTTTGCTGCATCTGTCAATGTGAGAGATACACGCATTAGATGCTGGTGTTCTATTCTGTCATTAAAAAAACACCCATTTTGGGCAAAAAACTAAATTTGCAGCCTTTGATGCATCTGTCAGTGTGGGATACACGCGTTAGATACTGCTGTTCTATTCTGTTATAAAAAACAAAAATTTTGGGCAAAATACTTAATTTTGCATCCTTTGCTGCATCTGTCAATGTGAGATACACGCATTAGATAATGGTGTTCTATTCTGTTATTAAAAAAAATACCCGTTTTGGGCAAAAAACTTAATTTTCAGCATTTGCAGCATCTGTCAGTGTGAGATACACACATTAGATACTGGTGAATTATTCTGTTATAAAAAAAACACCCATTTTGGGCAAAATAATAAATCTGCAGTCTTTGCTGCATCTGTCAGTGTGAGATACAAGCTAGAAATACTGCAATAATATTATGTGTTTAAAAAACACCAATTTTTGGCAAAAAAATAAATTTGCAGCATCTGTCAGTGTGATTTACACGCGTTAGATACTGCTGTTCTATTCTGTTATCCAAAAGACACCAATTTTGGGTAAAATACTTAATTTTGCTGCCTTTGCTACATCTGTCAGTGTGAGATACACGCGTTTGACACTGCTGTTCTATTCTGTTATAAAAAATAAACACCCATTTTGGGCAAAAAAATAGATTTGCAGCCTTTGCTGCATCTGTCAGTGTGGGATACTGTCACGGACGGTGTACAGGAAACAAGGCAAAGCAACATGTATAAACGACTCGCTGGATCCAAAAGCTAAGGAACCAAGGGAGACCCCTGCAGAAGACCTGGCACTTTCCCTGGCTGCTCAGCCTATGCAAAGATCCGAATGGTGGATGTTTGCATATCCACGAACCTTGACTATAAAGCCCTGAGCACCCTACAATAGTGAGGGGACACGACCACCGGCTCCCTACACAAGATACGGAGGGAGTCAGGGTCACCTGGGATCCAGCAAACAGAAAATAACAGATAAAGGTACAACACTTAGCTTTGAAGCAAACAGGAGGACAGAGTCAGCGTGCACACACACTCCAGGAAGTAGTATAAGCCGCCCAGAAAAGCTTTCTGGGGAAGAATTTAAAGGGAAGCAATTAGTCCAACACATGACAGCTGAGATAGGCTAACGAGAGGAGGAGCTGAATACCACAACACAGAAACTCAAGGAGGAGGTTCTGAAAGGCCTCTGTCAGAGCTTCTCAGCTGTCTGGTTGTGACAGTACCCCTCCCTCTACGAGTGGACTCCGGACACTCAGAACCCACCTTCTCAGGATGGGACCTATGGAAAGCCCTGATGAGACGAGAGGCCTTAATGTCCGTCACTGGGACCCACATCCTTTCCTCAGGACCATACCCCTCCCACTGAACAAGGTACTGAAGAGAACCGCGGACAAGACGAGAATCCACAATCCTAGAGACCTGAAATTCAAGATTCCCATCAACCATAATCGGAGGAGGAGGCAAAGGCGAGGGTACAATGGGTTGAACATAAGGTTTCAATAAGGACTTATGAAAAACATTATGGATCTTCCAAGTCTGAGGAAGATCAAGACGGTATGCAACAGGATTGATGACAGACAGGATTTTGTAAGGCCCAATAAACCTAGGACCCAACTTCCAGGAGGGAACCTTCAATTTGATATTCTTGGTAGACAACCACACCAGATCACCAACATTCAGGTCCGGACCAAGCACACGTCTCTTATCAGCCACACGCTTATATCTCTCACTCATGCTCTTTAGATTATCTTGAATCTTTTGCCAAATAGATGACAAAGACGAGGAGAATCTGACCTCATCAGGTAAACCAGAAGACCCCTCTCCCGAGAAAGTCCCAAACTGTGGATGAAACCCATATGCACCAAAAAATGGTGATTTATCAGAGGACTCCTGACGACGGTTATTTAAAGCAAACTCAGCAAGGGACAAAAAAGAACACCAATCCTCTTGATTCTCCGCCACAAAACAACGCAGATATGTCTCCAGATTCTGATTGACGCGCTCTGTCTGGCCATTCGACTGCGGGTGGAAAGCAGAAGAGAATGACAACCGAACCCCCAAGCGAGAACAGAAAGCCTTCCAGAATCTGGAAACAAACTGCGTGCCCCTATCAGAGACTATGTCTGAAGGAATACTGTGCAATTTGACAATGTGATCAACAAATGCCTGCGCCAGCGTCTTAGCATTGGGCAAACCAGGAAAAGGGATGAAATGCACCATTTTGCTAAAACGGTCCACCACCACCAGAATCACAGTCTTCCCCGAGGAACGAGGCAGGTCCGTTATAAAGTCCATGGACAGATGTGTCCAAGGACGGGAAGGAATGGGTAAGGGAAGGAGAGGACCTGATGGCCGTGAATGAGGGACTTTGGCACGAGCGCAAGTCTCGCAGGCTGCCACAAAACCCTCAACCGACTTACGAAGCGCAGGCCACCAGAATCTCCGAGCGATGAGATCCAGTGTGGCTCTTACCCCCGGGTGCCCAGCAAGGACCGTATCGTGGTGTTCTTTAAAAATCTTGTGTCTTAAAGCGAGAGGCACAAACAACCTCCCAGGAGGACAAAGGTCAGGAGCCTCTGACTGGGCTGCCTGCACCTCTGCCTCCAATTCAGGAAAAAGAGCAGAGACCACCACACCTTCAGCCAAAATGGGACCCGGGTCTTCAAAATTCCCGCCTCCCGGAAAACAACGTGACAGGGCATCTGCCTTCACATTCTTAACTCCAGGGCGGAACGTGACAACAAAATTAAACCTAGAAAAGAACAACGACCATCTGGCCTGTCTCGGGTTCAGACGCTTGGCTGACTCCAAGTAGGCCAGATTTTTATGGTCAGTAAATACGGTAATAGGGTGTCTGGCTCCCTCTAGCCAATGGCGCCATTCCTCAAAAGCCAACTTGATGGCCAACAATTCCCTATCTCCCACATCGTAATTTCTCTCTGCGGAGGAGAGTTTTCTTGAGAAAAAGGCACACGGTCGCCAATTGGCAGGAGAGGAACCCTGAGACAAGACCGCCCCCACACCCACCTCAGAAGCATCAACCTCAACTATGAAGGGTAAAGAAACATCAGGTTGCACCAAGATGGGAGCGGAAGCAAAACTCTCCTTGATATCAGAAAAAGCCTTACGCGCCTCTACTGACCAAGAAGAAAAATCTACCCCCTTTCTGGTGATATCAGTGAGTGGTTTAAGAATAGAAGAATAATTCAAAATTAACTTCCTGTAATAATTGGCAAAGCCCAAAAAACGCATCAGCGCCTTTTGATTCTCAGGAAGCTCCCACTCAAGCACAGTGCGGACCTTCTCGGGGTCCATGCGAAAACCAGAAGCGGAGAGAAGAAACCCCAGAAATTTAATTTCTGGAACCGCAAACACACATTTTTCCAGTTTCGCATATAATTTATTCTACCGCAGGATGAGCAAGACCTGACGTAAATGTTCCTTATGAGTTTTGAAATCGGGAGAAAAAATCAAAATGTCATCCAAATACACCAATACAAATTTTCCCATCAAATGATAAAAAATGCTGTTCACGAAATGCTGAAAAACGGCTGGGGCATTCATCAAACCAAAAGGCATAACCAAATTTTCAAAATGGCCCTCAGGGGTATTGAAGGCCGTCTTCCATTCGTCCCCTTCTCTGACCCTGACCAGGTTGTATGCCCCTCTTAAATCTAATTTGGAAAAGACTTTAGCCCCAGCAACCTGGTTAAATAGGTCTGGGATCAGAGGAAGCGGATAAGGGTCACGAATTGTGATATTGTTCAGCTCCCTGAAATCCAGACAAGGTCTTAAAGAACCATCTTTTTTCTTAACAAAGAAAAAACCAGCGGCAACAGGTGACTTCGAGGGTCGTATGTGTCCCTTTCTCAGACTCTCAGAGATATAAGCACGCATAGCGATCCTCTCAGGTTGGGAAAGATTGTATAAACGAGATTTAGGCAGCTTGGCGTCTGGGATGAGATTAATAGGGCAATCGTACTCCCTGTGCGGGGGCAAATCCTGAACTCCACTCTCAGAGAAGACATCCGAAAATTCAGAGAGAAAAGATGGTACAGTCTTAGTAGCAACCTCAGAAACAGATGTCATGAGGCAATTCTCTCTGCAAAAGTCACTCCAACCATTTATTTGCCTCGCTTGCCAATCAATGGTGGGGTTATGCTTAGTGAGCCAGGGCAGCCCCAACACCAGAGGGGTGGGTAAACCGCTAAGGACGAAACATGACACATCCTCAACATGAGCATCACTCACAATTAAACGGATATTGTGAACTATGCCCTTTAATGATTTTTGAGAAAGTGGAGCGGAATCGATAGCAAAAACAGGAATATCCTTTCCCAAAGTGCGCACCTGGAAACCATGAGTTATCGCAAATTGACTATCAATGAGATTGACCGCTGCTCCACTATCCACAAAAATCTCACAAAAAATGTTCTTGCTCTCTAGCGCCACCCTAGCCGGCAGGACAAAACGGGAACTACAAGCAAATGGAAAACCTTCAATTTCCGCCTCAACCCTGCCAATAGTAACAGATGGAACATTTTTTAAAGATTTTTTCCTGTTTGTTTCTTTATTACTCCCAGAAAACTGCCTGAATCTCCTAGAGGGACAAATACAGGGAGTGCAGAATTATTAGGCAAGTTGTATTTTTGAGGATTAATTTTATTATTGAACAACAACCATGTTCTCAATGAACCCAAAAAACTCATTAATATCAAAGCTGAATATTTTTGGAAGTAGTTTTTAGTTTGTTTTTAGTTTTAGCTATTTTAGGGGGATATCTGTGTGTGCAGGTGACTATTACTGTACATAATTATTAGGCAACTTAACAAAAAACAAATATATACCCATTTCAATTATTTATTTTTACCAGTGAAACCAATATAACATCTCAACATTCACAAATATACATTTCTGACATTCAAAAACAAAACAAAAACAAATCAGTGACCAATATAGCCACCTTTCTTTGCAAGGACACTCAAAAGCCTGCCATCCATGGATTCTGTCAGTGTTTTGATCTGTTCACCATCAACATTGCGTGCAGCAGCAACCACAGCCTCCCAGACACTGTTCAGAGAGGTGTACTGTTTTCCCTCCTTGTAAATCTCACATTTGATGATGGACCACAGGTTCTCAATGGGGTTCAGATCAGGTGAACAAGGAGGCCATGTCATTAGATTTTCTTCTTTTATACCCTTTCTTGCCAGCCATGTTGTGGAGTACTTGGACGCGTGTGATGGAGCATTGTCCTGCATGAAAATCATGTTTTTCTTACCTTGCAGACTTCTTCCTGTACCACTGCTTGAAGAAGGTGTCTTCCAGAAACTGGCAGTAGGACTGGGAGTTGAGCTTGACTCCATCCTCAACCCAAAAAGGCCCCACAAGCTCATCTTTGATGATACCAGCCCAAACCAGTACTCCACCTCCACCTTGCTGGCGTCTGAGTCGGACTGGAGCTCTCTGCCCTTTACCAATCCAGCCATCTGGCCCATCAAGACTCACTCTCATTTCATCAGTCCATAAAACCTTAGAAAAATCAGTCTTGAGATATTTCTTGGCCTAGTCTTGACGTTTCAGCTTGTGTGTCTTGTTCAGTGGTGGTCGTCTTTCAGCCTTTCTTACCTTGGCCATGTCTCTGAGTATTGCACACATTGTGCTTTTGGGCACTCCAGTGATGTTGCAGCTCTGAAATATGGCCAAACTGGTGGCAAGTGGCATCTTGGCTGCTGCACGCTTGACTTTTCTCAGTTCATGGGCAGTTATTTTGCGCCTTGGTTTTTCCACACGCTTCTTGCGACCCTGTTGACTATTTTGAATGAAACGCTTGATTGTTCGATGATCACGCTTCAGAAGCTTTGCAATTTTAAGAGTGCTGCATCCCTCTGCAAGATATCTCACTATTTTTGACTTTTCTGAGCCTGTCAAGTCCTTCTTTTGACCCATTTTGCCAAAGGAAAGGAAGTTGCCTAATAATTATGCACACCTGATATAGGGTGTTGATGTCATTAGACCACACCCCTTCTCATTACAGAGATGCACATCACCTAATATGCTTAATTGGTAGTAGGCTTTCGAGCCTATACAGCTTGGAGTAAGACAACATGCATAAAGAGGAGGATGTGGTCAAAATACTCATTTGCCTAATAATTCTGCACGTAGTGTATTTGCCAAATGATTTATACCTCCACAACAAAAACAAACCCTCCCATGCGAGCTGAATCTTCTATTGTCAGAAGCAATCAACCCCAGCTGCATGGGCTCCTGCTCAGAAGGGGCTGACGGCGACTGAGACCCCTGCGCACAGAACGGGACCGCTGCACTGTCCTTGGACTGAGTATGACAGGAAGGGGACATCTCTCCTCTCTCTCTAAGACGCCTGTCAATACGAACTGCCTGAGACATAGCAGAGTCCAAAGAAATAGGCCTCTCATGAAAGGCAAATGCATCTTTCAATCCCTCTGAAAGACCATGGTAAAATTGACTTCGGAGCGCAGCATCATTCCAACCAGTATCAACTGCCCATCTCCGAAATTCTGAGCAGTATATTTCTGCGGATTGTTTACCCTGGCATAATAGACGTAGTTTAGACTCAGCCAGAGCAATACGATCCGGATCATCATATATCTGACCCAGGGCTAAAAAGAATTCATACACTGAACGGAGAGGCCGTGCCCCCTCCGGCAGCAAAAAGGCCCAGGACTGAGCGTTACCTCTGAGCAGCGATATAATGATCCCCACCCTCCGTTCCTCATCACCAGAGGAGTGGGGAAGAAGGCGATAATAGAGTTTGCAAGCCTCTCTAAAAGCACAAAATTCTCACTACCCCCGGAGAACGTATCCGGGAGCGAGATCTTAGGCTCAGAACAAACTCCATGAACGCAAGCTGAACCGGTCACTTGAAGCTGAGAAAAAGTCTTACGGAGATCAGCTACCTCCAATGAAAGACCCTGGAAGCGTTCAGCCAAAAGTGAAACCAGATCCATGCTTGAGACAGTTATGGCGGCTTATAATGTCACGGACGGTGTACAGGAAACAAGGCAAAGCAACATGTATAAACGACTCGCTGGATCCAAAAACTAAGGAACCAAGGGAGACCCCTGCAGAAGACCTGGCACTTTCCCTGGCTGCTCAGCCTATGTAAAGATCCGAATGGTGGATGTTTGCATATCCACGAATCTTGACTATAAAGCCCTGAGCACCCTACAATAGTGAGGGGACACGACCACCGGCTCCCTACACAAGATACGGAGGGAGTCAGGGTCACCTGGGATCCAGCAAACAGAAAATAACAGATAAAAGGTACAACACTTAGCTTTGAAGCAAACAGGAGGACAGAGTCAGCGTGCACACACACTCCAGGAAGTAGTATAAGCCGCCCAGAAAAGCCTTCTGGGGAAGAATTTAAAGGGAAGCAATTAGTCCAACACATGACAGCTGAGATAGGCTAACGAGAGGAGGAGCTGAATACCACAACACAGAAACTCAAGGAGGAGGTTCTGAAAGGCCTCTGTCAGAGCTTCTCAGCGGTCTGGTTGTGACAGATACACACGTTAGATACTGCTGTTCTATTCTGTTATAAAACAAACACCCATTTTGGGCAAAATACAAAATTTTGCATCCTTTGCTGCATCTGTCAATGTGAGATAAACGCATTAGATACTTGTGTTCTATTCTGTTATAAAAAAAACACCCATTTTGGGCAAGATCCTAAAGTTGAGAAATATGAGGAGAGTGTCAAATAAGGGACGTGGTCCCGGTCGTGGTGCTGCTGGTGGAGCTTCTGTTGCAGGGAGAGGACGTGGTCGATCTGTGCCAGCTACACGCACAAGTGAAACACCTTCCTCAAGTGTGAGTAGGCGACAGAACCTTCAGCGTTATATGGGTGGGCCTTCAAGCGATAGTAGATTGGGTTGCTGACAGTGCCTCCAGTTCCTTTACATTGTCTCCCACCCAGTCTCCTGCTGAAAGATCAGAGTTTGCACCTGCAGCCGATGTGATGATGTGGAGGATGATGAGGTCCTCGACCAGGCATGGAATCAAGGTCATGCAAGTGACCTGTGTAGTTTGGAAGAAGAGGCGGTGGTTGCACAGAGCCACCAGCAAAGCAGAAGAGGGAGCAGGGTGCAAAAGCGGAGCGGCCGTCCCCCAGACAGCAAGGGACGGCCCGCTGCAGCAAGGGACTGAGCGCGACAAAGCCATCTCCAAGGAGTTCCCTGGCGTGGCAGTTCTTTAGATAATGTTCTGACGACCAGACACGAGTGGTTTGCACACTGTGCAATCAGAGTCTGAAGCGAGGCATAAACATTCTCAATCTGAGCACAACCTGCATGACCAGGCATCTAAGTGCAAAGCACGAGCTGCAGTGGAGTAGACACCTCAAAAACCAAGAAAGGTCTCTGGTTCCTCCTGCTTCCTCTTCTGCTGCAGTCTTGGCCTCTTCAACCACCTCTGGAGTGACAGTGGCACCTGCCACCCCGCAAACAGAGGATCTGCCAGCAATGGGTCACCAAGCATCTCCACAATGTTCCACGTAAGCGTTCAGCTCTCCATCTTCCAAACACTGGAGCGGAAGAGGAAGTACCCCCCTACCCACCCGCGATCCCTGGCCCTGAATGCCAGCATTTCAAATTGACTGGCCTTTGAAATGCTTTCATTCCGTCTGGTGGAAACAGAGAGTTTTAAAAGCCTTATGGCAGTGGCTGTCCCACAGTACGCCGTTCCCAGCCGCCACTACTTTTCCAGGCGTGCCATCATTTCTCTGCACAACCAAGTAGGGGACAAAATCAGATGTGCACTGCGCAACGCCATCTGTGGCAAGGTCCACCTAACTACGGATACGTGGACCAGTAATCACGGTCAGGGACATTATTTCTCCCTAACAGCACACTGGGTAAATGCAGTAGCAGCTGGGCCTGGAGCAGATAGCAGTTTGGCGCATGTCCTTCCACCACAGAGGATTGCAGGGCGCTTCAGTTTGCCTCCTGTCGCTTCCTCCTCCTACTCCGCTTCCTTATCCTCTACCAGCTCCTCATCCGTTCAGCGTAACACCTTCACCACCAACTTCAGCACAGCCAGGGGTAAATGATAGCAGGCAGTTTTAAAACTTATCTGCTTGGGGGACAAACCCCACACCGCGCAGGAACTGTGGACGGGCCTTGAACAACAGACCGATGAGAGGTTGGTGCCAATGAGCCTCAACCCCAGCCTTGTGGTGTACGATAATGGACGACATCTCATAGCAGGTCTGGGACTAGTCGGTTTGACGCACATCCCTTGCCTGGTGCATGTGCTGAATTTCGTGGTGCAGAGGGTCCTTAAAAATTACCCCCGATATGTCAGAGCTGCTGCATAAAGTGCAGGCTTTCTGTGCGCACTTTCAGCATTCTGCTGCTGCTCGCCTGTCAGTGCTGTAGGGTAACTTCGGCTTTCCAGCTCACCGCCTCATATGCGACGTGCCCACAAGGTGGAACTCCACCTTGCACATGCTGGCCAGACTGTGCGAGCAGCAGCAAGTGATAGTGGAGTTTCAGCTGCAGCACGCACGGGGGAGTCGCTCTGCGGAACAGCACCATTTCACCACCAATGACTGGGCCTCCATGCGAGACCTGTGTTCCTTGGCCAGTGCCGCTAATGCCGTTCTCAGCGTTACTATCCCACTTTTATGCCTCCTTGAGGATGGAAGAGGATGTGGCATAGGAGGAGGAGGAGGAGGAGGAAGAGGGATCATTTCATAGGGTTTCTGGACAGTCATTCACAAGTGGCTCCGAGGGTGGGTTTCTGCATCCACAAACGCCAGGTACACAATTGCCCAGCCAGGGCACAGTTCTGGAGGATGAGGAGGTGGAGGATGAGGAGGAGGAGATTGAGGAGGAGGAACCGTGTTCACAGCAGGGTGGCACTCAAACCAGCTCATGGCCATCACTGGTGCATGGATGGGGGGATACAGAGAACACATATGATACACCTCCCACAGAGGACAGCTTTTCATTGCCGCTGGGCAGCCTGGCACACATGAGCAATTACATGATGCAGTGTCTCTGCAATGACCGCCAAGTTGCCCACATTCTAACTACTGCCCTTAATTCCATCACTGGAGCAGGATCGTAAGATGCCCGAGTACAAGCGCAGGCTGGTAGATGCGCTGCTGGTGGCATTCCAACCTGAGAGCGGTGGAAGCACAAGGCGAAGGCAGAGGAGGAGGAAGAGGTCGCTAACACAGCTGGGACACCACCAGCACCTCAGAAGGCAGGGTTAGCATGGCTGAAATGTGGACAAGCTTTGTCAGCACGCCACAACAACCAGCACCACCAGCTGATATGGAACGTCTTAGCAAGAGGCATCATTTTAGCAACATGGTGGAGCAGTAGGTGTGCACACGTGCAGTGTCCCAGGGGGTCAGTAGTGTAGCTTTAAGTATGGTGGGCTTTGTAGTGCAGAGTAACCCACTAACCTGGGATTCACTGTCGTCTTCAATCTGGGCAGATACTGGAACAGGCAGGTGATTAATGTTCGTGACGCCAGTGTCAATTAAACGGTGACACGCCGTGTGTTGGTAGCAAGAACAACGCAGAAGCCACGTGATTGCCAACCAAAACTGGAACTTTACTGGTATTCTGTATTGTCATGCATGGACATAATTGGAAGCGCAGTTCCATTGAAGACAGTTGGTTTGCATAAGTTACAGACAGGCCGGTTGTAGCAAGGTGGATTTCAGAGGGTTAATCACAGGAGTTGCAGTACAGGCGGCTTGCACTCTATTCCTGACTGATCCTGAAAATATGGAACCTATTCTCCAAGGTCTGATGCCCTGTTCCTGGCGTATCCTTGGGTATGTCCTTATCACGTACCTCCTCTGTTACTTTGAGTACCTCTTGCCTCATTAGGTTTGCCTCTGTCTCATTCCGTGTCCCGGCTGGTTAAATATGACGTTTCTGCTACAACAGCTAATGACTCAGGAGGGGAACCTTTTCCTTGGATCCGGAACCCGGTTACAGAGCCTACACTACCCTCTCCTAGTCCGCAGGCTCCAGGCCTGCTTTACTCTCACAGGCCCATGGCCTGGCCTTGACTCAGACACAGTATCATCTCTTACTCCTTCTCCCACTGTCTGCTGCTTTCTACTCCCTGACTGGGCCTTATATACACTAGGGTTCCCTAGCTCCCTCTAGTGACTTAGAGCTGGAATAACACCCCTAGCCGGCCTGCACATGCACATTTCACAGTAACAGGGAAGTACATAACATTACATTAGCAAGATGTTTTATACCAACCTCCCCATAAATACAGGGGGAACGACAGCACACAAGTGACCCTTCTGTAGTGACGGGGTATTACACTCCCGTACATTACATACCCCGCTGCTTTAAGCTGAGTACGACCTCGTACTCCATCAGGGCCCGCCCAACTGGAATCATTACCTGAAATAGAGAAAGACACATGCACGCATATATGTCATTTATACTCATATCAGACCCAATTGGCAAAGGTGAAGTGCGGTGACAAGGGGCGTCGTTCTCTTCTCTCAGGATAGTGAGTGGAACTGGGGCGCTGACCTGGCACAGCGGATGTTTAAAGAACCAGGATAGTCCATGACAATAACTAAGTCCATAGTAAAATTAACCTCTCAGAGGCTTGCACGTAGGAAGTCCATCTCTGGGCACATAGACGTGAATAAAAACCGGTTATTAAATACAGTCAGCAGCACATATATAAAATGACCATACAGGACTCTGACAATACCAGGGCCATGTTATCCTGGCAAGTCCTGCTTACCCTTTAAAATAGTGCTGACCTAAAAGAGCTTTTTCAACCTGAAATGGGGGTTAAAAGGGAAAACGGTGCAAACTTAAGGCACAACTGGGATATTTAGCAGCAGGCCGGGTGTCCCAAAAACAACATGGGCAGGCTGGGAGCAGTGATTTGACAGTGGCAACGTCACTTTACTAATATGCCACCGGCCGTGTATAACTGGCAGCAAGCTTCACCAGCTTTGCCAACAGGAGGGACAACTCAGCCATCATAAACACACGTCGGAGACATATAGCAAGGCCTAGCAGGCCTACTTACAGACGGGTATCATATTCTTCGTCAGAAGAGAATTCAACAAAGGGTTCTTGCAACAATTGTTCTGGCCTAGCAGGCCATATCTGGAATCCATCCCCTCTTACGATTTTCAAAGGAGGAGGCTTATCCATCATTGCCTCTATTTCAGCCTGCGTTCTGGGGAACGGGATGCACTGGACACATCCTGCGTATCCAAGGTCTTCTACCCAGTAAATCTTCTTCCGCAGGGACTCTATATCCACCAGCTCACTGGTAGGTGGTTCCAACGGAGGTGCAATGACTGTTGCCTCCAGTGTAGCTGTGGTAGCTGCCGCCAGACGCCGGGCCTTAGCGCAGTCCTCCGACCGCTGGCAGCTGTCTTGTCTCTCTTTTTCAACCTCCCGCTTTACTGCTTCGGGAGGGGGATATCGCTCAGCAGGCCCCTGCAAGACTATGGGCTCCCAGAATACATTGGGCCCGAGGTAGATCTGGCTGTGTAGGTGGGTAGACCGGGACGGTTCAGCTCTCGGCTCCTCTGTTTGGATCGGGTCAGCACCCTCCTTTTCTTGCTCCCAAGTCTCAGGCTGCACCCTGGGGCGGGTGACTGCGGTGGCGTAGGGTCCCCTTAAGCTCTCCGCTGGGGTATACTCCACTATCTCTCCCAACACTAGATTGCGGAGGCGCTCCGGCAGATAATGGCGCTTCACGGAACGCCTGTTAACAAAAAAGTCCCGGCCGGTCCCCAGTTCTTGGATAAAGCCAAACCCCCGCTCCTTATCGAAGGCCACCACGATCCCGCGGCGCCGTTCCAGCTGGGGCTTACCTGGGAAGGAGTCCCCCTGTATCGATTTGGCCATTTCCTCAAATCGTTTTTTCCGGGTAGTTGTCTTTGTTACCACGGCTCGCAATTCGGCCATCAATGTCGACCATTGTGCAGGCCGGCGACGGGTCACCCGTAGATCCACGGCTTGTTCCTGAAAACTGGCCGCCCAGGCTGGGGGGTCCCATGCCTCCAAAGCAGGAAAGTCCGGTGGAGTGGCGCCCCACTCACACGTGGATTCAAACTCGGGCCTCTCAGCGTCCGCCATCGCCATCTCCTCTTCCGCTGCACTCAGCGTCCACACTGACTCCTCCCTCATACTGGGCAGGTCTACCTCCGTCACAGGCCCGCCTCCTAGGCGTAACACTCCAGAGAAGGCAGCTGCATCATTATTCATCAAGGTGGGTGGCGCTCCAGGGCATTCTCCTCCTCCCTCTTGGAGGGTTTTGGCGCCAAATATTCGCGCCTCTGCACACCGTGATGGCGCAGTAAGAAGTTCCATGGCGTCGGCGGCCATTTTGGGTGTCCTGATGCCGCTATTCAGTGACAGCAAGCAGGATGATGAAAAGTCCAATAAATCACAGTCCACAAATACGATTTTCTCTCTGGGGGTAGCGCAACACTGCACAGGGCCTCCGATTCCTCCCAGGCACAGTTGTAATCCACCGACTTGGGAATAAAGGGTACAGTCCTTGCATACGGTGGTGGAATAGTTAAAGCACACAGTTCACACTTCTCTGCACTCCAGAAGCATGCGGATCCTGTTCGTGACGCCAAAAAGAGCGATGCAGTGTCCCAGGGGGTCAGTAGTGTAGCTTTAAGTATGCTGGGCTTTGTAGTGCAGAGTAACCCACTAACCTGGGATTCACTGTCGTCTTCAATCTGGGCAGATACTGGAACAGGCAGGTGATTAATGTTCGTGACGCCAGTGTCAATTAAACGGTGACACGCCGTGTGTTGGTAGCAAGAACAACGCAGAAGCCACGTGATTGCCAACCAAAACTGGAACTTTACTGGTATTCTGTATCGTCATGCATGGACATAATTGGAAGCGCAGTTCCATTGAAGACAGTTGGTTTGCATAAGTTACAGACAGGCCGGTTGTAGCAAGGTGGATTTCAGAGGGTTAATCACAGGAGTTGCAGTACAGGCGGCTTGCACTCTATTCCTGACTGATCCTGAAAATATGGAACCTATTCTCCAAGGTCTGATGCCCTGTTCCTGGCGTATTCTTGGGTATGTCCTTATCACGTACCTCCTCTGTTACTTTGAGTACCTCTTGCCTTATTAGGTTTGCCTCTGTCTCATTCCGTGTCCCGGCTGGTTAAATATGACGTTTCGGCTACAACAGCTAATGACTCATGAGGGGAACCTTTTCCTTGGATCCGGAACCCGGTTACAGGGCCTACACTACCCTCTCCTAGTCCGCAGGCTCCAGGCCTGCTTTACTCTCACAGGCCCATGGCCTGGCCTTGACTCAGACACAGTATCATCTCTTACTCCTTCTCCCACTGTCTGCTGCTTTCTACTCCCTGACTGGGCCTTATATACACTAGGGTTCCCTAGCTCCCTCTAGTGACTTAGAGCTGGAATAACACCCCTAGCCGGCCTGCACATGCACATTTCACAGTAACAGGGAAGTACATAACATTACATTAGCAAGATGTTTTATACCAACCTCCCCATAAATACAGGGGGAACGACAGCACACAAGTGACCCTTCTGTAGTGACGGGGTATTACACTCCCGTACATTACACACGTCTACACGTACTGACTGATGGGTCTGCCCCCTTCAACTTCTGGGTCTCCAGATTGGGCACATGGCCTGAGCTTGCCCTTTACGCCTTGGAGGTGCTGGCCTGTTCTGCAACCAGTGTATTGTCTGAACGTGTTTTTAGTACTGCAGGGGGCATTATCACAGACAAGCGCAGCCGCCTGTCCACAGCCAATGTGGACAAGCTCACGTTCATTAAAATTAACCAAGCATGGATCTAACAGGACTTGTCCGTACCTTGTGCAGAATAGACATGTATACGGGCCTTACCCAGCCATTGTTATACCACAGCACAATTGCTCATTGTTGTATTTTGGATATTTCCCACTCTTTTGGAGTGTACCCTAATTAAAAAAATAAATACAAATAAAAAATTAAAACCAAAAATTACTGTTGGCTACTTCGTCCTCCTACACTGCCACTTCCACCTACACAGCTTTGTCCACTGCCTTCTCAAACTCCTACTTCACATGGATCTCCACCTCATAAATCAAGATTATTTTTTTTAATTTGTACCTATTTTATTTTATTTCATCTTTTATCATGTGTGCACATGCCTACACCTACTGACTGATGGGTCTGCCCCCTTCAACTTCTGGGTCTCCAAATTGGGCACATGGCCTGAGCTTCCCCTTTACGCCTTAGAGATGCTGGCCTGCCCTGCAGCCAGTGCATTGTCTGAACATTTGTTTAGCATGGCTGGAAGGGGTTATTACAGGTTATATTTCCTAATGTTTTGGGGTGTACCCTAATTTTTTAAAAATATATAAATTAAAACCAAAAACCAGTGTTTTCTACCTCCTCCTCCTCCACCGCCGCTTCCACCTACACTGCCACATCCACTGCATTCTCAACCTCCTACTCCATTTGTTTGCAGAGCACTTGCCATGCTCTTAACCACTTTTTGCAGGCATTTGCAGCCCTCTAGCCCTTTCCATGACATTTTTAGAGCCATTTTAGAGCTCAAAAGTTTGGGACCACATTGACTTTAATGGGGTTCAGGTTTAGGGTCAAGTTCGGGTCCCGAACTCAAATATTTTTGTGAAGTTTAGCCGAACCCGTCGAACTCGAACATCCAGTTGTCCGCTCAACTCTTACCCTGAGGTGGCCCTACAGTGGAAACTTTGAAAAAGTAACCCTGTTCTGGAAACTACACCCCTCAAGGAATATTTCAAGGTGTGTAGTGAGCACTTTGACCCATCAAGGGTTTCATAGAATTAGTAAACGCTTGGCTATGAAAATGAAAAATTACAATTTTTTCCAGAGAAAGTTATTTTACACCCACATTTTTTATTTTCACAAGGGGTAACAGGATAAAATCCACCACAAATGTTGTTTATTTGTTCTGTTAAAAGGACAAACTGCACCCCTTATTTTATTACCCATTTCCCCCCCAATACGCCAACACCCCATATCATCTGCACAAAAAATGATGTATGGGCGCATATCAGGCTTCAGAGTGAATGGAGCACCATATGTCTTTTTGAGAGCGGATTTAGCTGGAATGGCAATTGCGAGCTATGCCGTATATCAAGGCAGCCTGAGGTAGCCCTATAGTGGAAACCCCAAAAAATTTACCCCATTCCGGAAACTACACCTGTCAAGGAATATTTTGAGGTGTGTAGTGTGCACTTTGACCCATCAGGCGTTTCACAGAATTAGGAAACTCTTGGCTATGAAAATGAAAAATTACTGTTTTATCCGGAAAAAGTGGTTTACACCCACATTTTTCACTTTCACAAGGGGTAATAGGACAAAATGCACCCCACATTTGGTTACCCATTTCCCCCCGAATATGCCAATACCCCATATGTTCTCAAAAATGATTTATGTGCGCATAGCAGGCTTCAGAGTGGAAGGAGCACTGAGGATTTGTTTTGATTTATGTTTTGGTTGCTGTTTGTGGATGAAGACTGGCAAATAAATGCACTGCTTGGACACTAAAGCCTTTTTCTGGAAGAAGTCGGTGACAATGACCCCCGAATAAAAAGACGATCCCTTACAGCGCACAGCAGGCTTAAGAGTGGAAGCAGCACCATATAGCTTTTGGAGAGCAGATTTAGCTAGAATGGTATTTAGGAGCTATGCCACATGTGAAGGCACCCTAAGGTGGCTCTACAGTGGAAACCCCCCAAAAGTTACCCCATTTCAGAAACTACACCCCTCATGGAATATTTCAAGCTGTGTAGTGAGCACTTTGACCTATCAGGGGTATTACAGAATTGCCAAATGCTTGGCTGTGAAAATGAAAAATTTAATTTATTTTCCAGAAAAAGTTGCTTTACACCCACATTTTTCACTTTCACAAGGTGTAACAGGACAAAATGCACCCCACATTGTGTTACCCATTTCCCCCCGAATATGACAACACCCCATATATGCTCATAAAATGATGTATGGGCACACAGCAGGGCTCTAGATGTAAAGTACAAAATATGGTTTTTGCAGGCCTAAATAAACAAACATGGATTTTAGGTGCCATGTCACATTTAAAATATTCCTGAGGTCTCCAGAAATTAATAACCCCAAAAAGTGACCCCATATTGGATAGAGCACCCCCTTACAAACATTTTAAGTGGTAGAAAGGGTACTTTTCAGCAAATAGGTGTCTCACAGAAGGCAAAAACACTTGTTAAAAGATTTCACACATTTGTGAAAGAAGAAAATACTAGCAAACCCCAATTTTTTTTTTCCGACAGGGGATAAAGGAGAAAATGCACCCCAGTACGTGTTCCCCATTTTCTCCCCATTCAGGAAACACCCCATATGAGTTTTTAGCCTGCTGTATTTGCGCACAGCAGGGAAACAGCACGATATTGATTTTGCTGACAGGCATGAAGTGGCAGACATGGATTTTAGGTGCCAAATCGCATTCAAAAATTTCCTGAGGTCCCCTGAAATAAAAAAAAAGAAGTGACCCCATTTTGTAAAGAGTACCCCCATACAAACAGTATTAGAAAGGGTACTTTTCCTCAAACAGGTGTCTTATATGTTCCCCATTTTCAGGAAACACTCCATATGTGCTTGTAGCCTGCTGTATGGGCTCATAGAAGGCAAACAGCTAAATGTGAATTTGACTGGCCTGAATTGGCAGACATGGATTTTAGGTGCCATGTCGCATAAAAAACATTCTTGAGGTCCCCAGAAATTAAAACACCCAATAAATCACCCCATTTTGGATATGTAGTGGTTGGTGAAAAGTGGATATGTAATCTATATGGACTAAATCAGAGATAAAACTACAGGGTACACCATGGATTAGATAAAATAGTTGTGGATAGCTTCACCGCCTTTCACAGTGTGGTTAAGGTGCTCTAGTCTAAGACTGATCCCCCAATCAGTCAAGATAAAATGGAAAATGTGAGTAAACGACTGGCACTCACTATGTGGGTCACAACGACAGCATTTATTAACATAAAGGTCACAAGGGTAATCACATCAAGTTAAAACATCATGATCGACACAAAAAATTATACATAAAAATATCCCTTTAAAAATTAAAATTCTAATAAAACCATTCACTGATATATAAAGAGGTCTGCTGCATATAGTAAGGACTATCCTTTGATGTTAGATAAAAGTCCCAATGTTCCACTTAGATGTTCAAAATGAATCTATAGCAGTGTTCCTTTAAGACAAGATGGTATGCATCCGGGTAGAATTATATATAAATTCGGATCCTAATGTCCACAGAATATGAGGCTTCAAATGCCTCTTCCACAATACTTAATCTCTGGTGGTCAGTGCTGTAGAGAGATGTATTGCTTACCGGTCTGTCCAAATGTCCGGTTCTCTCGTTATTCAGCTCTCCCCACCACGCTGCTGTGATCGCTGCCGGCGTCTCCGCTACTCTGGTCTGTGTCACGTGATTCTCCAGAGATATCGCGGGATTAGCTGGCTCTATTCCAATGTTGGCTCTATTCCAATGTTCAAATGCGATTCTATTCGCAGCAAGAGAAGAGAAAAATGGAGCGCTCCAAATTGTTTAAGTCTTCTTAGTCATATCCGAATTGAAGGTCGGAACAGGGATCCAACGCCAGACGCGTTTCAGGGACTTCACTCCCCTTCCTCAGTGGCTGAATCCCTGTTGTGATATCACATCCTTTTATATCCCCACAAGTCTCTTATAAATACCGGACTGGAATGCACGAATATTCACATTGCGATATTGTTGCGTTTCTGATGCGTTTTTTGCGCAACATATGCGTTTTTTTGATATTTTCATCCTAATATTGCGATAAATACAGGTGATAGAGGAAAAGTTTCTCTCAAGTTGCTTTCCATTAATAAATATAAAAAAGTGATGCAAATAGCTAAAAAAATATCTAAAATCTTATGACAACTCTATAAAATTACTAAATAGTCTAAAAGAGGGAAGTAGTCTTCATTTTGAGGTTTCTCACTGTAGAAAAAGCTAATTCATAGAACTGTCTGATCACAGAATCATCATTATGGTCACATAAATTCCCTTTAAAATATTTGGTAAGATTTTAGATATTTTTTAGCTATTTGCATCACTTTTATGCAGCAGACCTCTTTATATATCAGTGAATGGTTTTATTAGAATTTTAATTTTTAACAGGATATTTTTATGTATAATTTTTTGTGTCCATCATGATGTTTTAACTTGATGTGATTACCCTTGTGACCTTTATGTTAATAAATGCTGTCATTGTGACCCACATAGTGAGTGCCAGTCGTTTACTCACATACACCATAGATTAAATTAAATTAATACTCCATGGATGTGTGCTAGATTCTGAAACACCCCTGCATGCACAGGCCAGGTTTTTCAGGGCAGGTTTTGCAGTGGTAAATGGTGTCTTTTCTTATCCACCTTTTAGAACACACCCTGCATCTTTTTGGGCTCCTTCTCTTCCTTGCTGTCTGGGGGACTTGACATGGAAAATGTTGCCCTGGTACGACACGGGCACCATGACTTCAAGAAGTACTGGGACCCTCCCCGGCCTGGGTTTGAAAAATTAAGGCCTTGATAATCACCTCTTGGAACTGAAGGAAAGTTTCTGCGTGGCCTGCAGATTGAAATAGCATGTACGCATTGCACATTGCCATCTGTACAATGTGTACGGTCAGCTTTTTGTACCATACTTTAGTTTTTCTTGTGGCACTGTAGGGTTTCAGAAGTTGATCTGAAAGATCCACCCCTCCCATGTGCCTATTGTAGTTCAGGATACAAACTGGTTTGGGGACAGTGGTTGTGGTACCACGTACAGGGGCAGGGGTGCTGGCGTTAGTGTGAATGGTATTCAGTACAAGGACCATAGTACCTCTGGCAGTTAGGGTTGTGAATAGGGGTATGCTGGTATAATAGTTATCTACATAGAGGTGGTAACCCTTATCCAGCAGTGGGTGCAGTAAGTCCCACACTATCTTCCCACTAACTCCTAGGGCAGGGGTGTATTCTGGGGGTTCTATGAGGGACTCTTTCCCTTCGTAAATGCAGAACTTGTGGGTGTACCCGGAGCTACTCTCACAAAGTTTGTATAACTGTATGCCATTCCCTCCCTTTGAAAAGTAATAGGGACTCATCTACACAGACATTTTTATCTGGGTTGTACACCTCAGCAAACTTGGTGTTAAAGTGGTCAATGACAGGCCTAACTTTGAACAGATGGTCAAATATTGAGTCGTTTTGGCGTGGGCACTGTGAATTGTGATTGTAGTGTAGGACTTTCCAAACTCACTCAAATCGCTTCTGGGTCATGATGTTACTGTAAATAGGAGTCTGGTAGAAAATGTCCGAACTCCAATATTGCCTAACGTTTGGCTTCTTTACAAAGCCATATGTAGCATGAGTCCCCAAAACTTCATCTCTGCTGCACTTACTGGGGTCCAACTTAGGGGTCTAGCATATGGTGATGTAGGGTTCTGATCAATGAAATGTTGGGTGTATAAATTGGTTTGGGCCACCGTTAAATTTACAAAATCTTCAGAGAAGAAGATTTTGAAAAAATCCCTTTCTGTGAAGCCCGCACAAACTATCTGAATTCCTGAGTTGCCCACAAATTCAGGAATTTGGGGCTGATCATTTTCAGGGGGTGAGGTCCATAAGCTTCACTCTGGGGGGCTGCCTCCGCTGCTACCTTGGGGCGCCTTATAGAGGGTCCCTCATCAGCGGATAATGATGATGATGATGATGATGAGGGGGTAGAGGAGTAGAGCAAGGTGGCATTCTCTTTTCCCTCACTGGCAGACTCAGTATCAGAGGTAAGGATGGCGTATTCGTCTTCAGCTGAGTATATTCGTTGGGATGAATTACACATTTTTATTTTATTGGGTTGTGACGTGTGAAATGTGTACACCTTTATTTCGTGTGAGGGGAGTGTAGGTAGTGTTTTCACATGTGAAGGGGCTTGTAATAAATTTTAAATAAAATTTAGAATAAAAAAAATTGGTAAAAAAAAAGTCTTCTACACAGAAAAAGTATTTTCTGCACAAAACAAAAAGTATTTTCTGCACTAAAAAAATTGCAGTGCAAACTGAGCAGACGCGATTAGTAATGGACACTATTAATCGATGTTCAGTGGTTGCAAAATACACATACTCAGATGGTGCGTTCGTGCAAAAAACTAAAACTGACACTAACTGAAAATTATATATATTGTAGGAGAGTACCTGGGGTGGTGGTAGACGGAAGGTACATCCCACCGGGGGTCCTGGCCCCGGTGGAGTAAGAGCCGGAAAAGTGCATTTTGCAGCGGTTATGCTGTTAACACAGCAGATCCGGGCCAGCTCTTACTGGGAGCAGGCAGATATGCGGGCGGGTGCCTGTCTC
Source organism: Bufo gargarizans (assembly GCF_014858855.1). Lineage (NCBI taxonomy): Eukaryota > Metazoa > Chordata > Amphibia > Anura > Bufonidae > Bufo > Bufo gargarizans. The sequence continues at coordinate 353,900,180 of NC_058082.1, forward strand.
CCCACGGTCCAGGCCAGGTTTTGCAGGGAATGGTTAAAACCAGACCCGCAACAAGGGTGTGGTGTGCAATGTGGAGCTTCTGTGTTCTCTGGCTGTGAGAGTGAGAAGTGGAGGTGAGCTGAGCTGGGCTGTTTGCTGAGGCCTGTAAAGGAGTGTGCGGGAACCCGCAGCTGAAGTCAGGAGGGATCCGTGTTTCGTGGCTAGAAGCCGGACCCAGGGACTTACTTCACCATGGAGAAAAAGGTGACATTACTCCTGGCTTTAAATAGACTTTGCTTTATGTGATGGAAACGGGCCTCAAGTAGCCTGCAGCAGGGACTTGCTGTGTTTGAACTATTATTTAGCTGTTGTGTGTGACCACCCTATCTATGAACTGCACCGTCTTTCACTTGTATGCACCGTGTGAATAAACAAAGCAACGTGTTTTACACCAAGACCGGTCTGTGTTGCCTCTATACTGCACTCGCTACCACTGCCTACCAGAACGGATCCCCACTATATATACAGTACAGACCAAAAGTTTGGACACACCTTCTCATTCAAAGAGTTTTCTTTATTTTCATGACTATGAAAATTGTAGATTCACACTGAAGGCATCAAAACTATGAATTAACACATGTGGAATTATATACATAACAAAAAAGTGTCAAACAACTGAAAATATGTCATATTCTAGGTTCTTCAAAGTAGCCACCTTTTGCTTTGATTACTGCTTTGCACACTCTTGGCATTCTCTTGTTGAGCTTCAAGAGGTAGTCACCTGAAATGGTTTTCACTTCACAGGTGTGCCCTGTCAGAGTTAATAAGTGGGATTTCTTGCCTTATAAATGGGGTTGGAACCATCAGTTGCATTGTGGAGAAGTCAGGTGGATACACAGCTGATAGTCCTACTGAATAGACTGTTAGAATTTGTATTATGGCAAGAAAAAAGAAGCTACGTAATGAAAAACGAGTGTCCATCATTACTTTAAGAAATTAAGGTAAGTCAGTCCCAAAAATTGGGAAAACTTTGAAAGTGTCCCCAAGTGCAGTCACAAAAACCATCAAGTGCTACAAAGAAACTGGCTCACATGCGGACCGCCCAAGGAAAGGAAGACCAAGAGTCACCTCTGCTGCGGAGGATAAGTTCATCCGAGTCACCAGCCTCAGAAATCGCAGGTCAGATTAGAGACCAGGTCAATGCCACACAGAGTTCTAGCAGCAGACATATCTCTAGAACAACTGTTAAGAGGAGACTGTGTGAATCACGCCTTCATGGTAGAATATCTGCTAGGAAACCACTGCTAAGGACAGGCAACAAGCAGAAGAGACTTGTTTGGGCTAAAGAACACAAGGAATGGACATTAGACCAGTGGAAATCTGTGCTTTGGTCTGATGAGTCCAAATTTGAGATCTTTGGTTCCAACCACCATGTCTTTGTGCGACGCAGAAAAGGTGAACGGATGGACTCTACATGCCTGGTTCCCACCGTGAAGCATGGAAGAGGAGGTGTGATGGTGTGGGGGTGCTTTGCTGGTGACACTGTTGGGGATTTATTCAAAATTTAAGGCATACTGAACCAGCATGGCTACCACAGCATCTTGCAGCGGCATGCTATTCCATCCGGTTTGCGTTTAGTTGGACCATCATTTATTTTTCAACAGGACAATGACCCCAAACACACCTCCAGGCTGTGTAAGGGCTATTTGACCATGAGGAAGAGTGATGGGGTGCTGCGCCAAATGACCTGGCCTCTACAGTCACCGGACCTGAACCCAATCGAGATGGTTTGGGGTGAGCTGGACCGCAGAGTGAAGGCAAAAGTGCCAACAAGTGTTAAGTATCTCTGGGAACTCCTTCAAGACTGTTGGAAGACCATTTCAAGTGACTACCTCTTGAAGCTCATCAACAGAATGCCAAGAGTGTGCAAAGCAGTAATCAAAGCAAAAGGTGGCTACTTTGAAGAACCTAGAATATGACATATTTTCAGTTGTTGACACTTTTTTGTTATGTATATAATTCCACATGTGTTAATTCATAGTTTTGATGCCTTCAGTGTGAATCTACAATTTTCATAGTCATGAAAATAAAGAAAACTCTTTGAATGAGAAGGTGTGTCCAAACTTTTGGTCTGTACTGTATATATATATATATATATATATATATATATATATATATATATATACAGTGCTGCCCATAATTATTCATACCCCTGGAAGATTTAGAGCAAAAAGTGCCCAGTCCAAAATTATTCTTACCCTTCTCAATGATCAATAGAAAAGCCTTTATTTGCTATTACAGCAATCAAACACTTCCTATAATTGCAGACCAGCTTTTGCATGTCTCCACATGTATTTTTGCCCATTCATCTTTAGCAATGAGCTCCAAATCTTTTAGGTTGGAGGGTCTTTTTGCCGTCACCCTCATCTTTAGCTCCCTCCACAGATTCTCAATTGGATTCAAGTCTGGACTCTGGCTGGGCCACTCCAAAATGTTAATGTTGTTGTCTGCTAACCATTTTTTCACCACTTTTGTTGTGTGTTTTGGGTCATTGTCATGCTGAAATGTCCACTGGTGCCCAAGGCCACTACTTTGCACTGTAGCCACTGGAACTTGAAAACATTTAGAAATGGCCTTGTAGCCCTTTCCTGACTTGTGAGCAGCCACAATGCGCAGCCGCAGGTCCTCACTGATCTCCTTTGTCTTAGGGCTCTTTCACACTTGCATTGTCCGGATCCGGCGTGTACTCTATTTGCCGGAATTACACGCCGGATTCGGAAAAACGCAAGTGAACTGAAAGCATTTGAAGACGGATCCGTCTTCAAAATGCGCTCAGTGTTACTATGGCAGCCAGGACGCTATGAAAGTCCTGGTTGCCATAGTAGTAGTGGGGAGCGGGGGAGCAGTATACTAACAGTCCGTGCGGCTCCCGGGGCGCTCCAGAATGATGTCAGAGCGCCCCATGCGCATGGATGACGTGCCATGTGATCACGTCATCCATGCGCGTGGGGCGCCCTGACATCACTCTGGAGCGCCCCGGGAGTCGCACAGACGGTAAGTATACTGCTCCCCCACTCCCCACTGCAAATGAAAAAAAAAAAAGCATTACAGCAATTCCAGATGTTCTTCTTTTCTTCTTTTTTTTTTCTGCAGGAAAGGGTTAAATCGCAGTGATGGTGCACCACAAGTCCCAGCAAGCCACAAGCAGCACAGAACCTCTCTGCATACAGTCACCAGCTAGACTGCCCTTTCCTGTGCAGCTATAGCGCTGCCATCAGAGTGCTGGCAGAGGCCCCAAAACACCAGTGTCCCCTGCCTCACCTCAGAGGTGATCAGTGCTGACTAGTTCAGCACCAATCACCTCCCCCTGACCTCCCCCCTACCTACCCCGATGCCTGTGACAGCTTCCTGAGCTGCGATGTGCCAGTCTTCATTGACCGGCTAATCACAGTGCTTGGAGCTGCAGGGGGGGCGGTGCAGCACCATGGTGCCCTTACCCGCCATGGCTGCCTGCCTGTAAGAGCAGCTATGGTGCTGCGATTCTGCACCGATCATTCCCCAGATCCCTGTGGACCTTGCGCCATACATGTACGGCGCTGGTCCTTAAATCACGTTCGGTTGGGCCGTACATGTATGGCGCAGGTCTTTATGGGGTTAATAAAACCTGAAAAATTTGCCTTGATTTATGGTTAAAAAAAAAAGCATCATTACAGAAAAAAAGTTCTTTGCTTTATAAAAAGACAGTACCATTATGCAAGTATTGTACGACTTGCTGGCACTAACTTATGTATCTCTAAATCCACAGCACAATGGAGATTTCATACATGGCATCTTGTATGAAAAATAGGGCAATTTAAATACAGCTCATAAATGCATAGTAACTTTGTCAGATTTTAAAGAGAAAATATAAATGCCCTCTAAAATACTTCTTATGCAGCCTTACAAAAGTGCTGAGGTCGTTGCATTATTTGATGAATATTCAATATATTTTAGTTCAGCACTTCAAATGAAAACTGTGAGTTTTACAAGTACAGAAGATATTTGATTTATCTTTCTCATGAGACTTTTAAAGAACATTATGAGATTTATATAATGTAAAGTCTAAGAGATTGTTGCGCAAAATTTACAGTACCTTGAAATAAAAAAAATCTAACAAGGCAATCTTTATTTGATTTTTTTTTAACCCCTGCTCGACAGCTGCCTTTCAGTACAGCCGGCAGCAGTCTCCATGATCGGTCACAACTCTGATTATGAACAGTTAACCACCTAAGTTGCCACTATGGCATCAGAACAGTAATTTACTGGCAGGAGGCCCCACCTCACGACGAGATCCTGGAAGCCTGTTCAGTTTCTATAGCAGCTGTCATAGTAAAATTCCTATTAAGCCCTGCCTGTATGGAACAGTGGGATTCTGCTAGTCTGCAATATTAAACTATAGCAGTCAATGGTATAAGCAGTTTAACAATCACAATGTTCAAGTACCTTAGGCTGACTGAAAATAAAGTAAAGAAACAAAGTCTTTAAAAATGCAAAAAAAAAAGAATAAAAAATTCAAATAATCCCCTTTCTTAGTTTTACGTTTAAAAACAAACAAAAACATTTGAAAACTTTGTATCACAATGACAGAAAATGCACAAATCATTAAACTATAAAAGCATTTCTCCCCTACAGTAAACTGCCTTTTTGTGGTTGATTCACCTTCCCAAAAAAATTAACAGAAAGTGATCTAAAATAGATATGTACTGCTAAATGGTATCAATAAAAACTACACATTGTCATACAAAACAGAAACCTCTGTCTACAGAGCTCTGTAGACAGAAATATAATAAGTTATAGGTTCTAAATACAGTGATGCAAAGAAAACACTTTTTCAAACTTTAGTGTTTTTTAAAAGTATTTAAGCATAAAGAAAAGGTATATAAATTGGTATAATTGTAATGATCTGCACAATAAAGGAAAGGTGATATTTACTGCACAGTGAATGCTATAATAAGAAAAACCATAAAACAATGGCAAATTTGTATTTTTTTTTCCAGTTCCAGCACATTAGCAACTATTTCCAGCTTTCTTATAAATTGTATGAAACATTTTATTTTGCTATTAGAAAATACAACTTGCCCACAAACAAAAGCCTGTTATAGCTATTTGAAAGGAAAAAAAAAACATTTATGGAATTTGGGAGGCAGGGAGAAAATTAAAATGAAAAAGGGGAAGGGGATTAAGCGTTATTTGCATTTGCTTAAATTGGTGCTGGAGAGAAAATTTGTTTTAGTCATAATACATTTTTATTGGTTTTTCTTCATTAGTAAAGAGAACAATTCTTACATACTTGTTCAATAGCACAGTAAGGGATATTTTTGGTCAACAGGTCATGTGAATAATACTTATTACATGTATTATAGTTAACTTTACGTACAATAGGTCTCAGTTATATTGTTACTGATCAAAAATATAAAATAAGCCATTTTTACCTTCACTGATTCACTGCTGCTTCTGTCCTTGCCTCTATGCACTTCCTGGTCCTGGATAGTCACACCAGAAATGCCAAAAAGAGCCCAATCACTGGCTGACCCACCTCAGCCAGTAATTGACTGAGCAGGTGTGTTAAGATGGGACCAGGAAATGGAGAGCAACGTTTCAATGACCAGAGAGGGGGATTGATGAGGGTGAGCATGTTTTCTTTTTAAGTCATTGTGAGTCATATAGAAAAAAATCTATATAGCTGGACATCCCCTCTAAAGGCCCAAAGTCCTTTCGTTTTATTACACAGCTCAACAATGATTTTGCTACTGAGAGAAAACTAAAATTAGCGCGCTGATTCTAAATATGAACTCAAAATTTGCAGGACGATCTTTTATTTTCAGTTATACCAATTTGAAGTGTGTGCAATTTTTTTATTTATTTTTTTGATCACTTTATAGAAAAAAATTATTGGGTAGTTGAAGTGACAAAAAATGGCAAATTGGCTGTTTTTATTATTTTTTTCCCGTATGCCATTAATATTGTTAATATTTTCGCACGAGGTGATCATTTTTGCACGCGGCGATGCTCATGTTTATTGTTAAAGTATTTTTATTTTGAGGAAAGGGGATGATTTGAACTTTTTTTTAAATATATATTTGCAAACACTTCTTTTTTACTTTTTTTTTTACACTTTATTTGCACTATACCAATACAATGATGCCACTTAGTGGCCTGTATTAGTATAGTCATCTAATGGGCACGAAGCCTGCTTGAGGCTTCAGCCTATTAGATCAATGTAAGGTGGTTCCCCAATCTCAGCCAGGGCCGTGGTCACAGATGACAACAGAATCTGAAAGGGAAAATGTATGCGATCAGCCTTATGGTTGATCGCATACATGTGCCGCGGGTCTCTGCTATTTAAAATAGCAGAAACCCGGTGGCTATGGCACCCGCTTCACGTGCAAGCGGGCACCATGGTTGGGGACCTCCTTAAAGGGTTAAGTTATACATGCAAAGCCTATTAAGTTACAATATTAATGCATTATATTGGAGATATTCCAATGGACATGTCCAGACCTGTCCAGATGCACTCAGGCTGATGTCAGCAGTAAGTATATAAGGCAAGCTGGACAGATTTTGATAAAGTGATCTGTTATAGTGCTAACAGTTTTGAAACTTAAGATGGATAAATGCAAATGTGTTACCAATCCAGACAATTTCTGCTACATATGTGGCAAATACACTACTTATGATCAGTGCAAGAATCTGACAAAGCGAGTGCGTCTTGCAGCTTGGGATGCATTTGTGCTAGTAGTTCAGAATTTCCTTGGGAACAGACGAGCTGCAAACTATGCTGAATTAGTAGACAACATGCTTACAGCATATGAACAACTTGGCTGTCGAATGTCATTGAAAGTGCATTTCTTGCATTCCAATCTTGACTTTTTCCAACCAAATTTGGGACGTGTAAGTGACGAATATGGAGAGCGGTAAAGATATTTCTACAATGGAGAACAGGTGTCAAGGCCGCTTGAATCCCAACATGATGGGGGACTACTGCTGTTTTTTGCAATGGGAAAATATGACCGTTCACAAATGCAAAAGCAGATGCCCAAAGCACTTTTAACAGTACTGGGCCTTGCTCAAGTAAGACTTTTAAATTGAAAAACGAGACTTTGAAATGTTGTTATTCCATTACATTTTCATACACTGTTTACTACGCAAACTTTGATGTAGATCAGGTAATTGTTGGAGTAAAACTCGTTCTGTTCAAAATTATTCAATGCTTTCTAAGTGCTTAATTCATTTAGGCATACTTATGCATAGCAAAATTTTGTGACGTGTTACAACAATTCTGACTTCGGATTTGTAATCCACACTCTCAATTTAGTATAGGACAAATGGTTTTTGTCCAGTAGCAGACAAAAATTTTTTTTGGGGTTGAGTGGTGTTATTATCTTGTATTTATTTTGGCATTATTGCAAGTAGTTTTTATAAAAATTGTGAGCAGTTTCTCTTGCACAGCCTTCAGGCTTTCAATGACTTTGCAGACTTGTAACCTCTTGTAGAGGCATAGAAGGAAGTAAGTTATACTTTGACTTACAGCCATCTGAAATAGATCAAAAGATACTTTGAAAAAAAAAGTGGTGTTGAAACAGCTCCTCTTAAAATAAATCCCCCAAGATCAGAATTGGTGACACCAATGTGGCTTCTTGCCTTTAGGTTGCTAAGAGAGCAAGGTCCTGTAGTACCACATGTCTCTGACATGCATGTGCAGCAAGTTCATGAGCAGATGGTGCAGAGAATTGGAGTAGTAGTGGCCCTGATAAGGTGTGGTGTAGCTGTGTACTCCCTCAGGCCATTGCTCCTTGGGTATTGGTAAAGTGGAAAGGTGATTTGAGGAATCTGGCCAGAAGTAAACGTATAACAGACTATATTTACTTAGTGCAGAATATAACTTTTGGCACATCCAGCAGTATTATGTATGGTTTCTGGCACCAGATGAGGAGGTACAGTGGCTGTTTGGATGGCAATTAAATGGCATTAGCAGGCACTTGTGGATATACAGTCAGGGTCATAAATATGTGCTTTAACTGCAGACTGTCAGCTTTAATTTGAGGGTATTTACATCCAAATCAGGTGAACGGTGTAGGAATTACAACAGTTTGCATATGTGCCTCCCACTTGTTAAGGCACCGAAAGTAATGGGCAGAATAATAATCATAAATTATCAAAAATCATAAATAAATTCTTTGCAGTCAATTACAGCCTGAAATATGGAACGCATAGACATCACCAGGCACTGGATTTCATCCCTTGGTGATACTCTGCAAGGCCTCTACTGCAACTGTCTTCAGTTCCTGCTTGTTCTTGGGGCATTTTCCCTTCAGTTTTGTCCTCAGTAAGTGAAATGCATGCTCAATCGGATTCAGGTCAGGTGATTGACTTGGCCATTGCATAGCATTCCACTTCTTTCCCTTAAAAAACTCTTTGGTTGCTTTTGCAGTATGCTTTGTGTCATTGTCTATCTGCACTGTTAAGCGCCGTCCAATGAGTTCTGAAGCATTTGGCTGAATATGAGCAGATAATATTGCCCCAAACACTTAAAAATTCATCCTGCTGCTTTTGTCAGCAGTCACATCATCAATAAATACAAGAGAACCAGTTCAATTGGTAGCCATACATGCCCACGCTATGACACTACCACCATCATGCTTCACTGATGAAGTGGTATGCTTAGGATCATGGGCAGTTCCTTTCCTTTTCCATACTCTTCTCTTCCCATCACTCTGGTATAAGTTGACATTGGTCTCATCTGTCCATAGGATGTTGTTCCAGAACTGTGAAGGCTTTTTAGCTGTCGTTTGGCAAACTCTAATCTGGACTTTGACACACATACACCTACCTCCTGGAGAGTGTTCTTGATCTGGCCAACTGTTGTGAAGGGTGTTTTCTTCACCAGGGAAATAATTATTTGGTCATCCACCACAGTTGTTTTCCGTGGTCTTCCGGGTCTTTTGGTGTTGCTGAGCTCACTGATGTGTTCCTTCTTTTTAAGAATGCTCCAAACAGTTGTTTTGGCCACACCTAATGTTTTTGCTATCTCTCCGATGGGTTTGTTTTGTTTTTTTAGCCTAATGATGTGTCACAATAGGTAGGTAAGCACAGGAAAACAAACAGAACAAATGACTAGGCCCAAAAGCTATGGAGAAAAGGGTCACCTCCTAGCGATCCCTAAACGTTTTCCTTAAACTGCTGTGCCCATGTGCATACCCTAATGGTGGATATGCACATGCCCTCATGACTAAACCTATAAACCCTGAGCAAACCCTAAGCTGTAGGGAAAAGGGAAGAGGCAACCTGCTTCTTCGAACCTGGAGGAAGCAAGTGTCTCCCTAGAGGCCTAGATAAAAGACACAAGAGAGAGGACTTATCTAGAGAAGAGCTGGAGCAGACGATCCACCACACATCCAGAGCTCACAGGAAAGAACTATAACCCGCACAGGCCACTGGGGGAAGGAGGGATAAATAGCCTCACTAGCCATCAAACCCAGTACACCTGAGGTAAGGTGGATCCGTCTCAAACCCAAACCAAAATAAACAGAGAAGTCAGACAGTCTGACAGACCTCTGCACATTCACAGGGCAAAGCGTGACATGATCGCTTGCTTACTGATAGTGACAGCTCTTTAGATCTCATCTTGAGAGTTGACACCAACAGATTCCAAATGTAAATAGCACACTTTACTCTGGACCTTTCATCTGCTCATTTTAATTGGGATAATTCGGGAATAACACACACCTGGCCATGGAACAGATAGGAAGCCAATTGTCCCATTACTTTTGGTCCCTTAACAAGCGGGAGGCACATATGCAAACTGTTGTAATTCCTACACAGTTCACCTTATTTGGATGTAAATACCATCACATTAAAGCTGACAGTCTGCAGTTAAAGCACATCTAGTTTGTTTCATTTCAAATTTATTGTGGTGGTGTATAGAGCCAGAAATCTTAGCATTGTGTTGATGTTCCAATATTTATGGACCTGACTTTAGGTGTCCACCAGGGAGTAGCTAAAGGCTCATGGGCCCTACTGCAAGATTTCAGCTTAAGTCCCCCTTTCCTCAGTGCTTTGTGGCAAGGGGCAGAGGTGGCCCTAGCCTTTTTGATTCCTGAAGTAAAATTTGAAATGGCCCCCCCCCATGCCAAATTCTCAACCTAACCTCTTCCCTCCAGTCCTACTGTTACAGACATATTTGGAAAACATTACATACAGAGCTACAAAACATACAGGGTGATACAGCTCCACATACCTCTTACATCCAGTGACGTCTCCTCTGATGTAGATATTCTCTTTCCTCATCTTCTCCATTCAGAGCAGACCGCCAGGATCACTTCTTTCAGCTTTCTGTCATCTCTGCAAAGTTTGACAAACAGACATCTTAGTTTTCTACTTTTCAAATATCCTCACATCTTCTCAACATCACATCCTGCCACCCCCAATACTCTGTCCATTGTACTCCCCAATACTATGCTGTAGAAACAGTCCTCCTGGAAATACTAGTACCACACAGATAGTGGCCCTTCAATAATTATTGGTACACAGTGCCCTAAAAAATAACAGAGCCCAGCAAATAGGGTCCCTGACACTAATAATCTAAACATAATGTCTGATACTGTGCCATGTTTTCCCCCATAGTAATAGTGCTCCCCAAAGCCTCACCAATAGAAATAATCATCTGCAGTAATAATGCCCCCATTGTGCCCATATTAGTAATCATGTTCAATATAGACCATCAGTAGTAATAATTATTCTTATATTGTGTGCCAGTTAAAAAAAATACCTTGTTAAAGGGAATATTAATTATTGATATTTTGGGTAATCTCAATAATGAATATTCATAAATAGGCGATGAGTCGTCTATTGATGACTCCGCCTATTTATACCTTGCAAGAAACTACCTCTGTTGCCACTACCTATTTACTAAACTACGTGCGGAGGATTACTACTTCGGCGGCGACTATAAAAGACTATACACTGTGCCATGAACAATAAAGTATATTCATTAACAAATACGAGTCTACAGTTTCTTTGGTGCTATAATTACTGTATTTTTCGCCCTATAAGACGCACTTTTCCCCCCAAAAAGTCAGGGGAAATGGCAGTGGGTCTTATGGGGCGAATGCTGCCGTGTACACTGATACACCGCCGACCGCATGCTGCACAGCGTGGTCGGAGGTGTATCAGCGAGGAGGAAGGAGGGGCTGGGGGCTGGCATCTAGGTTTGTAAAGGCAGCACGGCCGGTGCAGTCATTGTATTCTATTGCACTGGGCCCCGCTCACTGTACTAATCGTATCAAATTGAAGGCAATGTTTAACTATAGAATATCTTCAATCCAGCAGCCTGTACTTACGTCCATAGCAGGCAGGAGGCTGGGCAGGTGGGCGGGCACTGGCAGCGTAACTCACTAGTCACGTGCCCGCGCCACATACTTTATGAATGAAGCAGGCGGCACGGGCACGTGATTAGTGAGTTATGCTGCCATTGACCGCTCACCCGCCCAGTCTCCTGCCTCCTGCCTGCTACAGACGTAAGTACAGGCTGCTGGATTGAAGATATTCTATAGTTAAACATTGCCTGCAATTAGATACGATTAGTACAGTGAGTGGGACCCGGTGCAATAGCATACAATGACTGCTCTGGGCCCCGCTGCCATTACAAAACTAGTGTCGATGCCAGCCCCCACCCCCTGTATTGGGGGTCATTCACAATACACAGGGACACTATTATGGGGGGGATCTGTGGATGACACATAGCATAATATGCTGTTATCTGTCATCCACAGATCCCCCCATAGCAGTGTCATGCCATCCACAGATGCCTCATAACAGTGCCATCCACAAACCCCCATAACAGTGTCATCCACTAGATCCCCCATAATAGTGTCATCCACAGATCCATCATAACAGTGCATCACCCACAGATCCACCATTACAGTGTCATCCACAGATCCCCAATAATTGTGTCATTCACAGGTTACCATTAGTTCAAAGCCCACCAAAAGCACACCTTTTGGTTCAAAATATTTTTTTTCTTAATTTCCCCCTCAAAAACCTAGGTGCGTCTTATGGGCCGGTGCGTCTTATAGGGCGAAAAATACTGTATATATATTTATATCAAAGGACATATAAATATTGTGACATCTCGGGGTCACTTAGCTCTCCTGGATCACAGTCTTCTCCGCTTAGACGGTGGTCACACCTCGAAGAAGCCACTCCAACATTGCAGATTTGGGTGCTAACTGCCCACGACCAGCTTTATGGTCACTTTAACAGCAGACCAAACATAAATCACAAACACAAATCCTAGGCCGTCTGGCCCCTGACTATGCAATAGTTCTCCCTCTCTATCGGGATATGGGTCTACCACAGAGCTCCCCAAAACACAGCACCGTGCTTACCCCACACAGGGTCAGAGGGTCCCGGCTCCCACAGACGTTTGGGTGATTGCAGTCGATGGCGGTTTTTCAGAAGCCTATGGTCGTGCTGAGGTAGTTCAGTGTCAGTAAGTGACCCAGAAAACAATGATTCTGCAGTGTGGGCCATTGTTGGCCTAGTAGGCTTTAATGATCACCTTAGATGATCACAAAGAAAATTAATGCTTTTTCTATGCAAAATTATCCAGCCGATCGCTTTTGGTCTGTTCACAATGAAGCAACGACCTTATCTCATCTGGGGTATGCCAACATTGCCATTGCCAACACACTCATAGAGGTGATCGCTTCATTGTGCTATGCAAGCCCCTTCCCAACAACAAGGTAACGATCACGAAGGGGAATTGACACATGTATGTGCCTTTTTTTGTTTGTTTTGTTTTTGCAGCCACAGTGCAGCACCAGAGGCCAGAAAAATTAGGCATGTACACATGCCTGAAAAATTTGGTATTGTTGCAGCCCCTGCTGTAGCAACGGCCGGAAAAATTGATGTTTTCCAGGCAGAAAGTGCACTAAAACATTGCGGCCTAAACCCTAGTTGGTGGCGGAGAAGTCACGCAAATCATCCGGCATGCAGAGATTAAATACAGCAGCGTGTGGACCATTTTATAGCCCAAGGCATCTCATCAGGCCTTTTTTAGTCAAATGCATCTTCCACTGTCAGTCCCTTCGGGATCCATGCCTCATTCATCTTAATAAAGGTGAGACTTTTTTGACCTAGGCGACTTCTCTTCTCAGTGACAATACCTCCTGCTGTGCTGAAGGTCCTTTCTGACAGGACACTTGAAGCGGGGCAGGCCTAGAAGTTCTATTGCAAATTGGGGTAGCTCAGGCCACAGGTCAAGCCTGCACACCCAGTAGTCAAGGGGTTAATCACTCCTCAGCGTGTCGATATCTGCAGTTAAGGAGAGGTAGTCTGCTAGCTGTCGGTCGAGTCGTTCTCTGAGGGTGGACCCCGAAGGGCTGTGGCGATGCGTAGGACTTCAAAAGCTCTGCATGTTCTCCATCAACAACACGTCTGTAAAGCGTCCTGTCCTTGGCCGCATGGTCGTGGTAGGGGGAGGATTACTTTCACCTCTTCCCCTGTTAGATTCCCGTTGTGCTGTGACATCACCCTTATATGCTGTGTAAAGCATACTTTTTAACTTGTTTTGGAACTGCTGCATCCTTTCCGACTTCTGGTAATTCGGTAACATTTCAGACACTTTCTGCTTAAACCGGGGGTCTAGTAGCGTGGCCACCCAGTACAGGTCATTCTCATTCAGCCATTTTATACGAGGGTCCCTCAACAGGCACGACAGCATGAAAGACCCTATTTGCACTAGGTTGGATGCCGAGCCACTCATGTCCCGTTCCTCGTCCTCACTGATCTCATTGAAGGTCTGTTCTTCCCCCAGCCACGTACAACACCACGGGTACCAGATAGGTGACAACGAGCACCCTGGGATGCCTACTGTGGTTGGTCTTCCTCCTCCTTAAAGCCACATTCCTCCTCTGACTCCTCTTCCTTAGACTCCTCTTCCAGCGTTGCCGCAGGTCCAGCAAGCGATGCTGATAATGCTGTTTCTGGTGGTGATGGTGACCACAACTCTTCCTCTTCACGCTCATCTACGGCCTGATCCAGCACTCTTCGCAAGGCACACTCCAGGAAGAAAACAAATGGGATGATGTCGCTGATGGTGCCTTCGGTGCGACTGACTAGGTTGTCACCTCCTTAAAAGGACGCATGAGCCTACAGGCATTGCGCATGAGCGTCTAGTAACGTGGCAAAAAAATACCCAGCTCCGCAGAGGCTGTCCTAGCACCCCGGTCATACAAATACTCGTTGACTGCTTTTTTTGTTGTTGGAGCGGTCGAATATTGGGAGCGTTGAATTCCAACGTGTCGGGCTGTCACAAATCAAGCGCCTCACTGGCATGTTGTTTTGCTGCTAAATATCTGAAAAGTGTGCCATGGCATGCTTGAGGACGTCCTGTAAGCCTGGGTACTTATGCACAAAGCGTTGTACGATCAAATTCAACACATGTGCCTATGCACGGCACATGTGTCAACTTACCAAATTCAAATTCAATGCCGCCAACAAATTGCTTCCGTTGTCACACACCACTTTGACAATCTCCAGTTGGTGTGGAGTCAGCCACTGATCCACCTGTTCATTCAGGGCGGACAGGAGTTGCTGGTCTGGTGTGACTCTCTGCTTTCAGGCAAGTCAACCCCAAGACGGCGTGACACTGTCGTATCCGGGATGTGGAATAGCCCCTGCGGGGCTGGGGGGGTGCAATTGATGTGGAACAAGACGCAGCAGCAGAAGAGGACTCAGCCAGGGAGGTTATTGAAGAGGGTGGAGTAGGAGGAGTAGAGGAGGTGGCAGCAGGCCTGCCTGCAAGTCGTGGCGGTGTCGCCAACTCCTCTGCAGAGCCACGCATTCCATGCTTGGCAGCTGTCAGCAGGTTTACCCAATGTGCAGTTTACGTGATATACCTGCCATGACCGTGCTTTGCATACCCGGTATCAGTGGTCAGATGGACCCTTGCCCCAACACTGTGTGCCAGACATGCCATGACTTCCTTTTCCACAATAGAGTACAGGTTGGGGATTGCCTTTTGTGAAAAGAAATTTTGTCTGGGTACCTTCCACTGCGGTGTCCCAATAGCTACACATTTTTTGAAGGCCTCAGACTCCACCAGCTTGTATGGTAAAAGCTGGAGGGCTAAGAGTTCCGACAAGCCAGCTGTCAGCCGCCGGGCAAGGGGGTGACTCTGTGACATTGGCTTCTTGCGCTCAAACATTTCCTTGACAGACACCTGACTGTGGGCAGATGAGCAGGAACTGCTGAAGGTGAGAGGCGGAGTGGCGGATGGTTGAGAGGGGGCAAGGAGGACAGCAGTGGTTGACGTGGCTGAAGATGCTGGACCAGGAGGAGGATGGTGGCTTTGAGTTTGTGTGCTGCTTGTACTCATCATGTGTTGATCCCATAGGCGTTTGTGATGTGAGATTATGTGCCTTCGCAAAGCAGTTGTACCTAGGTGGGTGTTGGACTTCCCACAACTCAGTTTCTTTTGGCACAGGTTGCAAATGGCATCGCTGTTATCAGAGGCAAACACACACAAAAAATGCCACACTGCTGAGCTTTGCAATGATGGCATTCTGGTGGGTGCAACAGCATGCGTTGATTGGAGTGCTGTCTGGCTGACCCCGGGTGCAGATACATGCTGTCTGACTGTGCTACTAGCTCCTTGCGACAACCTCCCCCAGCTTCCAACTCGTCTCCTCCTCCTCTCTGTCTCCCCATCTGAACTTTCCCCCAGTTCTTCTTCTCTTTGAGCGGGCACCCAAGTGACATCCACGGACATCATCGTCATCATCAACCGCTTCACTTGTATGACAACTCAGCAAAGGAAGCAGCAGCGGGTGCAACATCATCATCATCACACCGTACGTCCATCTGTGTAATGCTGCCTGACCGAGTCATATCCCTGTTATCTACATCCTCTGGAAATAATAGGTTGCGCATCACTCATTTCTTCCGACTGATGTGTAAATAACTCCTCTGACAGATCAAGTGAAGCAGCTGTGGTGCTAGTGTTGGTGGTGGCGGCAGGCTGGCGAGTGGTAACTTGAGAGGTGCCCGAAGCTGAGCTGGAGGAGGATGGTGCGTAAAGGTTCAGAGCGGAAGCTGTAGAAGATTGGGTGTCCTGTGTTAGCTAGTCAACTATGTCCTCAGAACTTTTCGAGTTCAGGGTACGTGGCCTCTGAACACTGGGCATTATTCTAGGGCCAAGGGAAATCACAGCACCACGACGGCCCCTGCGGGGTGTCCTGCCTCTGCCTGTCATTTTTTTCCGATTAGTTGTACTATGCGTGCAAGTTACAGTGACACCAGATATGAGTGGTGGCACTGGGCACTGGCAGTAGTGGGCAGAGTACACGCTGTAGGCCTGACACACACTCTTGCAGGCAACTGCAATTGTATTACAGTGAAAAAAAAAATATTATTTTTTTTAAATGCAAGCTACTGTGACACCAGATATGAGTGGTGGCACTGGACACTGGCAGTAGTGTGCACAGTATACGCTGTGGGCCTGACACACACGCTGGTATGCAACTGCAATTAGATTACAGAGAAAAGAAAAACAGCAGACTGATGTACTATAGCTAAAAAGGGCTTTTTGGGGTGCTCTCAGGACGCTGTCCTTACAGCAGATCAGATGAGTCTTTAAGGACTGGAGTGGACACTGAATACACTGGCCTAGCTATCGATTTCCCTATTAAATCAGCAGTAGCTGAACTGTCCCTGCTGTCACTAACACTGCAGCTGCCGAATGAATCTAAGATGGATGCTTACCTTGTTTTTTGCTAGGAGGTGGGAGGGTCTGGGAGGGAGGGTATGCTGCTGATTGAAGAATTATAAAGGGTGGTCCCTTAGGGGAGAAAAGGTGCAATGGCACCCACCCCCAAAACTGCTTGGTAATTTAGAACTATATGAAACAAAGGGGGCAGTAACGTATTAAAACCTAACTTATTGTCAAAAATTAAGATCCCAGAATTGGGAGAGAGAACCCCTTACAGACAAACAATACAGACAATGGCAGGGAACCTGGGGTAACAGGTCATCTTTTGGTCAAGTCCGCATTACTGCCTCTGGGCAGGGCAGAAGTAGGACTGATAGACCAATTAACAAACGAAATTAAGACCCAGGCGATGTGCCAGAGGTCTATAGACATGCCAATAGGCAACAGAAAAGGGTGGGTCTTACCTGTGGTGGCCGATCAGAACCTTCTAGTCCAGTACCCAAGCAGAGGATGTTCTCACGCCTGAATACGTCCTCCAGTGGGTGGTTACTTTATGCAGGAGGGCCACATGGAAAGTCTGTCCCTGTTTATGCCCTACTTGGCCTATTATGCCCTAAAGTAAACCTCCTAACACGGGGTCCTAATCCCCGCAAGGGGTGGCCCCGTCTGGAACCTAACCCTAAATAAATTACCCTAGGTGACCCTGTCAAGGAAGTGGCCCTATTAAGGGCAAGGAAAGTAACCCAGGGTGTATCAAGAAGGTAGAGGTAGTGAAGAACTAATGTGGAGATATACTCAATGTCCCTACGCTTTTCATATGAGAATATATCTTAATCTAAAGGAAAAGGACCTCTACCTGTGAAAGAGCCCTTAACTCACCAGGGGACAAGGGTCTTAGGTAGAGGAAGAGCCCCCATTCCCAAAGCAGCTGTGTAGTTATAACAGATGGGGGGGGGGGGGAGATGGAATTGTAGTGGCGCAGACTTAGGACGTTTTTAGTCCTATTCAACCTAGATACTATTTTCCATGGAGCGCGTGTGGCCTTTACCAGGAGGTGCGGCAGGGCAGAGGAGCGTACAGCCAGTCTGCCGGCGTCTGACCTTGCTGCTGCTGATTGGCTGGAATGTGTCTGCTGACTGAGGTACAGGGTCAAAGTTTGCTCAATGATGACATATTGGGGCGGAACATCGCATAACTTTGCCCACCGCGGCGAACGCGAACAAGCGATGTTCACCGGGAACTGTTTGCTTGCGAATAGTTCGGGACATCTCTAGAGTGAAATAGGAATATTTTAGATTTTATACTTGTTAGGGGACCCATGACGTACCGGTACGGCATGGATCCAGAGTCCTTAAGGACCCATGACGTACCGGTACGTCATGAGTTTACAGTGAGATTGCGGCGCTGCTGGGGTTAATCTGCACAGGATGCTGGCTGAAATCATTCAGCTGGCATCCTGTCACAACGCTGGGGGGGGTCATATGACCCCCCCCCCCGTATCGGCGATCACAGCAAACCGCAGGTCAATTCAGACCTGCGGTTTGCTGCCCTTTTGGCTGATTCTGATCCCCGCGGTCCCTGACCGCGGGGATCAAACTTCAAAATGCCACATATACATTTTTTTCCACCCCCCTCTGCACCCCTGGATGGTTTTATGGCGGCGGGTGGTGCAGGGGGGGTGTTGCGGGCGGTGCGGGAGGCGGGCGGTGCAGCAGGTGGGATCGCGATCCCCCGCCTGCCTCCCGCCGAATAATCGTTGGTGTACAGTGGTATAGCAGAGTGTCAGTACATTGCTGACACTCTGGTATAAACGTCTGACATCTGTGATGGGATGTCAGCCGTTTAACCCTTTCCATACAGCGGTCCGTACTGGACCGCTGTATGGAAAGAGTTAACAGTAAGATGCGTCTCCCTCCATTTCCCATCGGGGGGCTGCTGTGCCTTTGCAGCCCCCCGACAGGATGGGGTGACCGAGAGGAGGGAGCCCCAGTCCTTACCCTTCCCCGTCTGCGAAGTTGTGGCCACAACTTCGCAGACGGGGAAGGTTCCCATGGCAACAGGACGCCTTCTCAGGCGTCCTGCTGTCCTTGGTGCTGAACAGATCTGTGCTAAAGGCATAGATCTGTTCAGACAAAGTGTAAGTAAAATACAGTACAGTACAATATATATTGTACAGTACTGTATTATAAAGACATCAGACCCACTGGATCTTCAAGAACCAAGTGGGTCTGGGTAAAAAAAAAAGTAAAAAATGTGAAAAAAAAGTAAAATCAAAAAATACATTTATCACTGATTAAAAATGAAAAAAATAAAATTCCCTACACATGTTTGGTATCGCCGCGTCCATAACGACCTGATCTATAAAACGATAATGTTACTTTCCCCGCACGGTGAACGCCATAAAAATAAAAAAATAAAAACTATGAGAAAATTGAAATTTTGCCCACCTTACTTCCCAAAAAAGGTAATAAAAAAAATCAAAAAAGTCGCATGTACGCCAAAATAGTGTCAATCAAACCATCATCTCATCCCACAAAAAATGAGACCCTACCCAAGATAATCGCCCAAAAACTGAAAAAGTTATGGCTCTTATGGACTATGGAAACACTAAAACATGATTTTTTGGGTTTCAAAAATGAAATCATTGTGTAAAACTTACATAAATAAAAAAAGTATACATATTAGGTATCACTGTCCGTATCGACCGGCTCTATAAAAATATCAGATGAACTAACCCCTCAGGTGAATACTGTAAAAAAATAAAAATAAAAGCGGTTTAAAAAAAAGCCATTTTTTGTCATCTTACGTCACAAAAAGTGCAATAGAAAGCGATAAAAAAGTCATATGCACCCCAAAATAGTGCCAATAAAACAGCCATCTCATCCCGCAAAAAATGAGACCCTACTTAAGATAATCGCCCAGAAACTGAAAAAACTATGGCTCTTAGGCTATGGAGACACTAAAACTTTTTTTGTTTTAAAAATGAAATCATTGTGTAAAACTTACATAAATAAAAAAAATTGTATACATATTAGGTATCGCCGCGTGCGTGACAACCTGCTCTATAAAATTACCACATGATCTAACCTTTCAGATGAATGTTGTAAATAACAAAAAAAACGGTGCCAAAAAAGCTATTTCTTGTTACCTTGCCGCACAAAAAGTGCAATATAGAGCAACCAAAAATCATATGTACCCTAAACTAGTACCAACAAAACTGCCTACCCTATCCCGTAGTTTCTAAAATGGGGTCACTTTTTTGGAGTTTCTACTCTAGGGGTGCATCAGGGGGGCTTCAAATGGGACATGGTGTCAAAAAAAACAGTCCAGCAAAATCTGCCTTCCAAAAACCGTATGGCATTCCTTTCCTTCTGCGCCCTGCCGTGTGCCCGTACAGCGGTTTACAACCACATATGAGGTGTTTCTGTAAACTACAGAATCAGGGCCATAAATATTGAGTTTTGTTTGGCTGTTAACCCTTGCTTTGTTACTTGAAAAAAAATATTAAAATGGAAAATCTGCCAAAAAATGAAATTTTGATATTGTATCTCTATTTTCCATTAAATCTTGTGCAACACCTAAAGGGTTAACAAAGTTTGTAAAATCAGTTTTGAATGCCTTGAGGGGTGCAGTTTCTTAGATGGGGTCACTTTTAGGGAGTTTCTACTCTAGGGGTGCATCAGGGGGCTTCAAATGGGACATGGTGTAAATAAACCAGTCCAGCAAAATCTGCCTTCCAAAAACCAAACGGCGCACCTTTCACTCTACACCCCGCTGTGTGGCCGTACAGCAGTTTACGGCCACATATGGGGTGTTTCTGTAAGCGGCAGAGTCAGGGCAATAAAGATACAGTCTTGTTTGGCTGTTAACCCTTGCTTTGTTAGTGGAAAAAATGGGTTAAAATGGTAAATTAGGCAAAAAAATTAAATTCTCAAATTTCATCCCCATGTGCCAATAACTCTTGTGCAACACCTAAAGGGTTAACGAAGTTTGTAAAATCAGTTTTGAATACCTTGAGGGATGTAGTTTATAGAATGGGTTCATTTTTGGTGGTTTCTATTATGTAAGCCTCGCAAAGTGACTTCAGAGCTGTAGTGGTCCCTAAAAATTGGGTTTTCGTAAATCAGTGAAAAATTTCAATATTTGCTTCTTAAGTTCTAAACATTGTAACATCCCCAAAAAATAAAATATCATTCCCAAAATAATTCAGACATGAAGTAGACATATGGGGAATGTAAATTCATCACAATTTTTGGGGGTATTACTATGTATTACAGAAGTAGAGAAACTGAAACTTTGAAATTTGCAAATTTCTTCCAAATTTTTGGTAAATTAGGTATTTTTTATGCAAAAAAAATAATTTTTTGACTTCATTATACCAGTGTTATGAAGTACAATATGTGACGAAAAAACAATCTCAGAATGGCTTGGATAAGTCAAAGCGTTTTAAAGTTTTCACCACTTAAAGTGACACTGGTCAGATTTGCAAAAAATGGCCAAGTCCTTAAGGTGAAATAGGGCTGAGTCCTTAAGGGGTTAAGGACTATTGTTTTGTGTGGCAGCAATATGTATTTTTAGCGTAACCTGCACTAAATTGCTAAAATTTGTTAGAGACCCAAAAGTCCTTTTATGGACTATAATTGTATCTGGCAGCAATATATATTTTTAGCGCAACCTGCGCTAAATAGCTTGCAAATGTTTGGCCGCTGCAGACAGCGACATTATCTGCACTACATCTCCTGTCTAACGTGTGCGCAGCCTAAAAATATCTGTGACATCCAGTGTACTTTTTCCGGAGATGGTGTTCCCTGGGGACAGTTACATTACCTGCACTACATCTCTTGTATAATGTTTGCGTATACGAAATATCAGTGATATTCAGTGTAATTTTTTTTTATTTATAATTTTTTTTTATTTGCTCTACATTACCTGTGTAACGTGTGCGCATCCTAAATATCAGTGACATTCACTGTAACGTGTGCACAGCCTAAAAATATCTGTGACATCCAGTGTACTTTTTCCATAGATGGTGTCCGTTGCGGACAATTACATTACCTGCACTACATCTCCTGTATAACGTTGAGTGACATTCAGTGCAATTTTTTTAGCTGCTGGTGACAGCGACGTTATCTAAGCTGCATCTCCAGTGTAACATGTGCGCAGCTTAAAAATATCTGACATCCAGTGTACTTTTTCTGTAGACGGTGTCCACTGCGGACAGTTACATTACCTGCGCTACATCTCTTGTATAACATTAGCGCATCTGAAATATCAGTGACATAGTGTCATTTTTTTCGCCGCTGGTGACAGCGACATTATCTGCGCTACATCTCCTGTTTAACGCGTGCGCATCCTAAATATCAGTGACATTCATTCATTGTAATTTTTTATTAGGCGGTGGTGAGAGCGACATTACTTGAGCTATACCTCCTGTTTAATGTGTGTGCATCCTAAATATCAGTGACATTTATTCAGTGTAATTTTGTGACATTCTGTGTACTTTATTTGCGCATACACTTACAAAACCTGCGCAACTGTACGCGTGACATGCCTGTGCCTGCTGCCAGAGATCAAGAAACACACTCACCCACGATATCTAGCTTTATGTCCCAGTTTTCAGGGTAGCGCAGGACATCACTCTCAAAGTCAGACCAGTGCGACCAGGTGGTCGGTTGGATAGCAGCAAATAATGCTTCCAGTCTGTTAAGCACCACCCTGTCTTTCACAAAGTCCAGTCTCAGTAGCCAAGAGTCTGGTCTACAGAATCCTCACCCTGATACTCCTTCAATCCTCCATGGAGAGTCTTGGCAAACAAGTGATCCCACACTCGGATATTCCTAGGTGCTGTTTTCATCGCCATTCCTTAATTTGGGCCTCTCGCCAAGCCCACTTAAAGAGGGACATGAGGAGATCTTGTGCCCTGATTCCCAAACTCTGGAGCATCCACAGTCAGAAGAAGATGAAGGTGGGGAATGGCAATTAGTGTTTTACGAGGTGGATGATGATGATACAGTTGCCAATAAGTCAACCGCAATTAGTGTCTCAAGAGGTTCATGATGAGGATGAGACACAGTTGTCAATATCTCTGAGGTTGTTGTTAGGTCAACGAGTCAGGAGGATGACCAGAGTGAGGAAGTGGAAGAGGAGGCGCTGGACGATGAAGTCACTGACCCAACCTGGGAAGGTGGCAAGCCGAGCGAGGACAGCAGTACAGAGGGGGAGGGATCCGCAGCACCTCAACAGGCTGGAAGAGGCAGTGGGTTGGCAAAAAGGGAGAAGGCGGGCCACACCAAACAGGCCCACCACTGTTCCATGGAGCACCCCCTTGCGCAATCTCCCTTGCCAAAGGGGTAGGTGTTTCGCAGGCTGGCGCTTTTTTGAGGAAAGTGCAGACGATTAAAGAATTTATTCATTTGCAACATGTGCCGTACCAAAATGAGCAGGGGTGTGAATACTAGCAACCTCACCGCCACCAGCATGATCCGCCACATGGCAGCAAAGCACTCTAATAGGTGGGCCAAATGCCTGGGTCCTCAACCAGTGTCTGCTGGTCACACCACTGCCTCTTCTTCCCCTGTGTTATGTGCTGGACAATCCCCTGTCCAAGACGCAGGACCGGATGCCTCCCACCATGCACGTTGACCTTCATAAGCACCATCAACTAGCGCATCCACTTCTGTATCCCAGCGCAGTGTACAGATGTCTATACCCCAGGCCTTCGAACGAAAGAGCAAATACTCAGCCATTCACCTACAGACCATCTTTCCAAATTGCTGGCCCTGGAAATGTTGCCATTTAGGCTTGTGGACACTGAGGCTTTCCGCAGCCTGATGGCGGCGGCTGTCCTGCAGTACTCTGTCCCCAGCTGCCAATATTGTTCACGATGTGCAGTCCCACACCAGCATGTGTCCCGTAACATCACCCGTACCCTGACCAACGCAGTTATTGGGAAGGTCCAATTAATGACTGACACATGGACAAGTGCTTTTGGCCAGGGATGCTTCCCGTACGGCACGCTGGGTGAACGTTGTGGAGGTCGGGAGCGAGTCGTACCCTGGTGGCACAGGTGCTACCGACGCAAAGGATTGCAGGCCCTACTTCCATCAGGGTTTCCGCCGCTACCTCTGGTAGTAGCTGCAACCCCCCTTTCTCCTTCTCCGCCTCTACTGTCACCTCTGAATTATCATCTTGCTGCACCAGTCAGCCATCAGTCAGTAGCTGGAAGCAGTGTAGCACTGTAGTGAGGAAGCGGCAACAGGCCGTGCTGAAGCTGATATGCATTGGGGATAAACGGCACACCGCCGCAGAGCTGTGGCAGGGGATAATATACAAGAATAATCTGTTGCTCTCGCCATTCAACCTAGAACCAGGCATGGTTGTGTCTGATAATAGCTGTAACTTGGTGGCAGCTTTGGAGCTTGGCAAGCTCACACATATAACATGCCTAGTTCAACCTAGTGGGTCAGCGGTTTATCAAAACCTTCCCCAATTTGCCTGAGCTACTGGTGAAGGTGCACCGTGTGTGTGCCCATTTTCGCAAGTCATCGACAGCTGCCAATCTGTCAATGCTGCAGCAGCGATTGCAATTGCCAGCTCACCGACTGTTGTGCGACGTGAGCATGCGCTGGAACTCGACGTTCAACATGTTGGCCAGACTTTGTGAGCAGCAGGGGCCAGTAGTGTAATACTAGCTGCAACATGGTTGTTGCCTTTCCAGTCAGCTTCCACACTTCACAAGCAACAAGTGGGCATTGATGTCTGACCTCTGTGAGGTTTTACGCAACTTTGAGGAATCAACACTTATCAGTATAATCATCCCACTTCTGTGTCTACTCAAACACTTGCTGCTCACAATTAAGGCAGACTCTTCCACATGCAGACTCTGCATGTGGAAGAGGTGGAAATTGGGGAAGAAAGTACACAGTGTGATAGCCAGACCATCAGCACAAATTGGGTGATAATGATGAGGAGGAGCAGGAGACGGTTGCCTCCACTACAGAGGGTAGTACCCATGGAAGTTTTATTCCATCTGTTCAGCGTGGATTGGCCAAAGAGGAGGAAGAGGATGAGGAGATTGAGAGTCATCCTCCTGATGAGGACAGCAAAGTCTGGTCTGTTGGGACTCTAGCACACATGGCTGACTTTATGTTAAGCACCACCCTGTCTTTCACAAAGTCCAGTCTCAGTAGCCAAGAGTCTGGTCTACAGAATCCTCACCCTGATACTCCTTCCACTCACCATGGAGAGTCTTGGCAAACAAGTGATCCCACACTCGGATATTCCTAGGTGCTGTTTTCATCGCCATTCCTTAATTTGGGCCTCTCGCCAAGCCCGCTTGAAGAGGGACATGAGGAGATCTTGTGCCCTGATTCCCAAACTCTGGAGCATCCACAGTCAGAAGAAGATGACAGTGGGGAACGGCAATTAGTGTTTTGGGCCCTCACCCATAATGTTTTTGAGGGTCACCAGCAGGCCCTCAACCATAATGTTTTAGAGTGTCAGCTCGGCAGCAGGCCCTCGCCAACAATTTTTTTTAGATGGTGTGGGGTTTTGCTCTGGTAGACAGGCTAGCGGACGCAGTATAGAGGCAATCATAAAGTCTTTAACTTTAACAGTTTGGTGTTTATTCACACATAAGGAAAAACAAAATCACTGTTCAGAGTCTGGGTGTTTGTTCACACCATGCAATGTCCATAGAACAAAATCTTCACTTGGTTAGCAGTTTCCCCCCCACAGTCTACAGCAGGCTTAGGGGCCTGTTTCCCAGCATGCGACTCACAGCCCTTTAGCACAGCACAAATTCACAGGTTCCAAAACAAAGAGACTCCTCAGCTTCTCTGTCAGATGGAGGATAAACCACACACAGCTGAGACTGCTGGCTGGGTTTTATATAGGCCAAAAATAAAAACGTCCTGGAGCAGGGAGAGAAGCCACTCACCCAGCACTTTGGCTACTCCCAGTAAGAGCCGGCCCAGATCGGCTTTACAGCCATACTAACAACAAACAGTGTCATTCAGCACTAGCATTGTGTAAAAAAGATTTGATACATATACAAATTAACCTGAGATGAGTCCTGTCCCTGAGATGAGTCAGGGACAGGACTCATCTCAGGTTAATTTGCATATGTATCAAATAGTTTTTTGTTTTTTTTACACAATAAAAGCACACAGAGCTATGGGGACTGGGTATTGCGGATGTGCTAGCGGCCATCTAGCAGCCCATGTCCTCAGCTCTATACACAAAATCCCAATGACAAGTTCACTACTAGTTCTTACCTCACTGAGGCCAGGAATCTCGGTGACACATACCTTCCATCAATGATGGCCCCTTGGGCCTGCCTACAATGATCAGCTCTGCAGCAGGCCCTCGCCTGCAACATTTTTTAGATGGTTGGCTCGGCAGCAGGCTCCTGCCCACAACATTTTTAAGATTGTTAGCTCGGCAGCAGGCCCTCATCCACAACATTTTTTAGATGGTGCGCTTAGCAGCAGGCCCTCACCCCCAATGTTTTAGATGGTCAGCTCAGCAGCAGACCCCTTAACCTAATGTTTTAGAAAGTCACCAGCAGGCCCTTGCTCCTATGGTTTTTGAGGGTCACCAGCAGGCCATCAATCATCATTTTTCAAGGGTTTTTATGATGCCCTCCTTTATGTGTAATAAACGGTGTATTGGAGTGCCGGCTTCTTGCAATTTTTGACAGCCCTTTCCCTTAGTGCATAGGCTTTATGAGTGTAGAAGTTGCACTACCTGAACAATTGTACCACAATGTGAATGAGACCCTCCTTTATGAGATATACAGGTTGTATCGGAGTGCCTCTTCCTTGTAATTCTTAGCAGCACTTGCACTTTATATACAAGCAAATGTACAGGAAAGAATATTTCTTAACAATTTTTCCTCCAAAATCAATTTTATCTTCGGTTTGGTGGGTATTATTATCAGTCTGTAAAAGTGGCGTACTACTCGGACAACATCGTTCCCAGCAGCGACCTGGGAGTCCAAGATGCATCCAGACATCCTCCCCATGTTGTTCCCGAACCCTTTCAGTGGTGTTTCCATCAATTTCTGACCTTTTCATGTTAACTAGACACCCTCCCCTCTCCAGAGCAGAAGGTGCCTGGTTTAATGCTCGGGTTCCCCCATTGACTTTCATTGTGCTCGGGTGCTCGGTAGAGCCCCCGAGGTGTTCTACTCAAGCACCCGAGCACTTTGGTGCTCAACCAACACTAGTAGGCAACTTTCCTATTGGTTGCTAGGGATGTTGCTAAGCTCAGACAAAGACATTGCAGCCTTCTCATTGGCCTACAAGAAAGAAGCAGGGAGGAATCGCGGTTTAGAATATCTAGAATAATACGAATATTTGCGCCCAACACTACTTCTAATGTGCGCCAGTACAAAGTATCGCCTTATAATGTGTGCTAATACAAAAGTACCCCTTTATCATGTGTGACAGTACAATAATAACCCCTTATCATGTGTGCCAGTGCAAAAATAACCCCTTATCATGTGTGCCAATGCAAAAGCTACCCCCTTATAATGTGTGCTAATACCAAAAATACCCCCTTATCACATGTGCCAATGTAAAAGATACCCCCTTATAATGTGTGCCAATACAAAAAAAAACCTCTTATATTCTGCACCAGTAAAAAAATTACCCCTTACCTTTCAGATCAGACCTCCATATAACACCTCAGATCAGACCCCCATATCCGATCCTCGAATCAGACCCCCATATCTGATCCTCAGACCCCCATAACAAATCCTCAGATCAGACTGCCATATCAAACCTCAGATGAGACCCCCCCATCAGACCTCCATGTTAGACCCCGCATATCAGACTTCAGATCAGACCTGCTTGTCAGACCCTCATATGAGAACTCAGATCAAATCCCAATTAGACCTCCCCCCAAGTATCAGACCTCAGATGAGACCCCCATTAGACCTTCATGTCAGACCCCATAGTATCAGACCTCAGATCAGATCCCCATTAGACTTACATGTTAGATCCCCCAAATATTAGACCTCAGATCAGACCTTAAAATAAATAAGTTTACTTCTCCCCTGCAGGTCTGGCAGTCCCCCTTGCTTTCTCAGCTCCCAGTCTTCTGAGCCTGTACTGCACTGTCATCTAACTGCCTGCAATGCCAGATCATGGTGTGTGCACTATGTCCTGGTGCTGTATCAGTCAGAACACAGCAGCATGACCTAGAGAAGACCACAGGGGAGTACAGGGCTCACTGCAATTCACTACCCCCGCCTCTTGCAGACTAGTGAGTGCTTCCATAATGGAAAAGCTTACTAGTATTTACTTTATAAGATGCATATTATAAACTGAAAAATACAGACTCATAGGCATGGGGGGCACTGTGGGCCCCCTGGCTATCGGGCCAGGTAGCAACTGTGACTGCTTTACCTCTATAGTCACTAGTGTCCACTGTGAGATATAGGCTTGAAGTTAGCATGGCCTGGTAGTTGTTCTTCGTGATAGGTGTCTGACCTGTTTCCTTCATCTGCAGCAGTATCTGTGAAGGTGTAGTTTTTTTCTGATCACTCTGCTGTCTAGCCACACTGATGCTTTCTGGAAGCAGTGTTTTGGATTCTGATAATCTCTCTGGAATGATGGTCTCACAGGGGAAGTGGATAGCAGTCCTAAGAGTAGGAGCTCTAGCAAGTGCTTCCTCTCCCTTTGCTGTCTGAATTGGAACTCCACTTCCTGGCAGTAAGTAGGACAGTCCACTCTTGCCAACCATTGGCAACTATTACCTCCTCTGCTGGAATAAATGGTGGACACATTGTATTGTATTGAAAATACATAACAATACATAATAATATACAATAAACCATTTGTAGATACCCCCAGAACTGGGTTACTGCAGATGTTTTTTTTCTTTTTACCTTCTGGGTTAAACATTCAAAAGCACAAAAATTTTGCACACTTGCGGCACTAACATGCCATTGCATAGGTAGAACATTAGGAGTTTCCAACTCCCCTCCTTCGCTACGTTAAAATCAACAGCTAGAATCACTTCAGGGCACTTGTAGTTAGTTTGTGCTGATGCATTGACAATATGTGACCATGGCACCCTGTCCATAACTAACAAGTTGAATTTAGTAATGTCAGTCATGTGGAAAATGTTTGGTTGTCAAGGTCATTATGAGGGTATGTCATTGCTGTAGCATTGTAAACAAAGTACAGGGGTGAATGGGCATGGATGAGTAAATCATTGTTTATTATTTTAATGCATATCCAGCTTACTGGGATTTTTGAGCATGAAAATCCCTTTTAAAGCATAGCAGAAATATAAATATAATTTAATGTTTAGTGTCAACTAACAAAATTGTATGCATTTAAACTAATAATTTATATAGATGTTAAAGGGTTTCTACCACTTCGGTGTCACATATTTAGCTGTCAGACACTAGCGATCCGCTAGTGTCTGCTCTGCCCAACCATCCTAATATAATTGCTTTTGGGGCAGCCGTTTTGCTAAAAAAAGAACTTTTATTAATATGCTAATGAGCCTCTAGGTGCTATGGGGGCGTCATTAGCACCTAGAGGCTCCGTCTACCTTCAGAAACTGCCGCCACCCAGCGCGTCCCTCCAGCCCGCCCATCTCCTCCTGAATGCGATCCTCCTTGTGAGCGTATGTATTCTGCGCATGCGCAGTAAATGTCTGACCGCTTCCTTGCTCAGACATCTCCACTGCGCCTGCGCGATGACGCCATAGTGCTCCGAGGAACAGGCGCAGTGGAGATGTCTGAGCAGGGAAGCTGTCAGACATTCACTGCGCATGCGCCGAATACAGGCGCTCACAAGGAGGATCGCATTCAGGAGGAGATGGGCGGGCTGGAGGGACGTGCTGGGCGGCGGCAGTTTCTGAAGGTAGACGGAGCCTCTAGGTGCTAATGACGCCCCCATAGCACCTAGAGTCTCATTAGCATATTAATAAAAGTTCTTTTTTTAGCAAAACGGCTGCCCCAAAAGCAATTATATTAGGATGGTTGGGCAGAGCAGACACTAGCGGATCGCTAGTGTCTGACAGCTAAATATGTGACACCGAAGTGGTAGAAACCCTTTAAAGGAAACTTGTCACCATGAAAATACAGTGTAATGTGCATGTAGCATGTTATAGAGCAGGAGTTGCTGAGACTGATGTATAGATTTTTAAGAAAATATTTACTTGTATTTCATTTATTTAAATCTCATTCTGGATTTTGGTGGTAATATCAGTGATTGACAGCCAACTGTGTATGCACAGTTGGTTGATAGAGAAGGCTGTCAATTCATGTATAGAACAACCTCATTGACTTCAAAGCAGAGATTTAAAGGGGTTGTGCCATGGTGGTGCTCGTGAGAGTACTACTTCACTTCACTTCACTTCACTTTTTATCTTCACCCCGTCTAGATCACAGTGGCTAGAGATGAGCAAATCGAACTTGATGAAGTGGAATAATTTCAGGAAAAATTTGATTCGCACCGAAGCTGAATTTCCTCGCACTTCATGGTAACAAATCACATTTTTTCCTAAAATGGCTGTTGTACATGTGAGCACATAGGAGAAAGGAACTCTGGGACGGCGGGATCACCCATAATGCCATACATGCAGCCAATCAGCAGCCAGCCCTGTGATGTCACAGCCCTATAAAAAGCCTCAGCCATCTTGGATTCTGCCATTTACCAGTGTACTTAGTGCAGGGAGAGACATCAGCAGGCGCTAGGGACAGTGTTAGAAAAAAACGTGCTAAATAAAACGATTTACAAGTGCAGGGAAAGATTAAGGTGTAGGGAAAGATAAGGAGGAATCATTCCACAGCATTTATGTTGAACAGTAGGGGAGGTTACAGCGTCGGTAATAGGAACAATCCTATTACACTGACTGGGCACCGAAATTGCCATTATACAGCTCTAATTCCAGCAAACTATTCTTGTTATTGGGGTGCAAGTGCTGTTTGATACAGCCATTAACAAGGTTTATTACAAGGAAATATTTCTATATCTTATTTGCCCTTGTGCAGTGCAGTTATATGTTGTACAGCCCTTTTTGCTGTGTATTAGTGGCACACAAAAAAATATTTGCTGTTCAGTGGTGCAGTTATATGTTCTAAAGCCCTTTTTTCTTTGTTTTAGTGTAAAAAAAAAGGGCTTATTAGCCATTGAAGTGAGAAAATTCCAGACTTTTTTGGGATGTTTTAACTTCCTTTTTATTTATTTATTTAATCTAACAGTATGTCAGACAGAGAAGTGCCAGGCCCCGCAGAAGGCAGAGGTCGCAGAAGAATAAGGGCCATGGAAGCAGGGGGTCGCTTTGAGAGGCCTGACCAGCAACCCAACGGTTCTTGAATAGTCGACTCGATCATTCGACTTTATCGCAAGTGATATCAGACACCCCCAGCCAAGTGTCAGTGGGTACGTCAGACACAACCCTTAGTTGGCCTTGCCTGGGAGCAGGCCCTGTTCCCTCACCTGTCCTTAACCTGCCTCTGTCCTTTTCTGTTCCCTCAGCCAGAGAATTATTGTATGCTGTGGGCTCCACTATACAGTGAGGACGAGCTACTAGAAGACAGTCAGCAGCCACTGGCAAGCCGAGATGTGGAGAACACATCCGCCACTTCCTCCACTAGGTGGAGAAGTAGTGATGAGGAGAGTGGGAGCTAATCAGGCTCCTGACCCAGAGACGGTTGAGGAGGACATCGGCGATGTGGAGACAGTACTCGATGATGATGTAGATTATCGCACTTGGGAGCCGGGTAACGAAGGGGCTTAATTCATTTTTTTCTTTATATAATGTAATATTATAAAATCCAGTGTCTTCATGATAAATCTGCAGCGTGGGGCCACATGTGGCTTCTATACACTTTTAAAATAATCCTTCAGCGGGGTGAATAGATGCCGGATGACCGGTATGCTCCAAGACCTTTCCAGGAGCTTCTGTCGGGAGCAGCGGATCATTTCTGAGACGTCCGTATAGTGCGGGGGGAATACGAAGACCCTCTCCATCTCCGTGCACCACAGGATGTCATCCTTCCTATCCATGATGAATGGGAACTCGTGATGTTTTCCCTGACGAAGAGACCAGGGGCTGGTAGTTATGGTTTGAATCTTGATGAACTTAGCAATTCTTCCAGGCTCCCAGCAATCTTGAAGCTTTGTCTTTTCATTGTCTGTAGCTACTAGAGGCCTGTTCATGCCAGGCAGGTTCCCCCAGAAGTATCTGGCACGATGAGCAGCCGATACCGCAGTTACATCATTCTTGACAGGGTTAATCTTCAGGTGGAGAGAAATTGTTTTTTGGAATGCTTTCCCCATTGCAGCCACGTTCTCGAATAACCAGAAGACTGGCCTATTCATGTCTTAGGCAACACTTTATTGAGTAATCGTGGAAAGTCAAAAAACTGTTGTCCACTGCCCCCATAAAGGCCTCTCCGGGGCAGGTTAACCACAAATAAGTCATTACAAGGACTGCCGCCAATTATCAGATCGAATGGTATCCATTCTTCAATCTGTTTCCTGATTATATTCTATATGTCGCACCACATATACAATCTGTCCTGGATGGCATACCCGTCCTATAGTGATGGCGTCCTCACGCACCTCTGATGCCATATATTTTTCAACTTTGATTCTAAGATTTTTGAGAACCATTAATCCTGTCTGTCCTTTTCAACACAACCAGCACACTCCTGAAATACTCTGTGCTGCTGGGGACCCTGCTCTTTCCACCTTGTAACTCTTAGGCCACAATCTTCAACAAGATCTGCACACTCCTCTCCTGAAATACTCTGCACTGCTGAGGAATCCTGCTCCTTTCACTTAGTGTGTTCTATGCTACTCATTTTTTTATTAGAAATTCAAACAATACAATTCACCAAAAACAAAACATTATTATATTATTTTTCCCCTAATAAACCCTACCTCCCTGTTCATACCCAACCAACCCTCTTCCTTCTGATGCGTCTCCCATCCCCCCATCAATAAGCTAAAAGGGGGGGATAATGAGGGAGCGTAGGCAGAAAAAAATCTTATTAACCAGGTTAACCCATGAAGTAATACTTGGAGTATTTTGAGAAAACCAAACCGTAGCAATCAAAAGTCTTGCCAAGAACATTATTTTAATCAAAAGAATCCGTTTATATTTTGGACATTTTACCTTGGTGAGGTCACTCAGTACCAAACATTAGACAGTAAACGGAATCTCAACTTTCAATTCCCTGATAATAAAATTATAAATTGCCCACAATATTGTTTTAACTCTATACATGACCAAAACATGTGCAAGGGATCCGCCCCAGATAAATCACACTGTGGACAATTAGAAGTATCCCTTCAACCACATTTATTAAGCCATAAAAGTGAGATATAGATTCGGTGAAAAATATTAAATTGAACCAAAACGTGATTAAAATTATAAGAAACTAAACTTAAATTCGCCAATATATTATCCCAATCTTCGAGGGAAATTCCCGACCATTCAATTTGCCAAGCCTTTTATCCCAGAGAACATGTATTATTAAATCGTGTTTTAAGCATCACTTTATAAAGTTGAGAAATTTTAACCTTGTGTCCCATATTCCCTATAAATGAATAGACGAAGCAGGGAGATGAAGAAAACGATTACACAGGGCATGGAAGAGGAGTGGTCAAACATGGAGGCAGAGGAGGACACGAAGCAACATATTTTTGATACTTCAAACCTGTAAACTGGGTCCCAGTTGACACCGAAGATCCAAGGAGGGGGCGGAAGGAATCAACATCAAAACAGAAGGAGCGAGGCAGCAAGCAGACACCGCCAGACAAGGCTGACAAATGCAGGGGATCCGCCGAGAGTCTGGTCCATCAGAACACAAAGGGCTCAGAGGTAGGGGCGCCCCGCAGTTCAGATAGAGAGGCTCACGTCTTACATAGTGTGGCGGAATAGAACAGTCAGAGGGAGGAGAGACGTAGCAAACCTACGTCATCATGTATTCACCCCCTCTGACAAAGGGTCTTCATCATCAGTAGAAGAGGGTGGCAGCTTGCCCGTTAGGCAGTGGTGGAGCCAGCAAGTCGTTAGCTAAGCCAGGGTGGCAGCAGTGGGAGCTCAGTAGCCAAACATGCTCAGGGTAGACCACGCGCTTCGCAGGAGCCAACCTGCCTAGGAAATAGCAGTGCACTGGTCACGGAGGCAGCGACGGTAGCAGGCAGTTAGTGCTTAGTTTTGGGGGGAGAATCACCTACTTGGAGGTGTGGCAGTTTTTTGTTAAGCCGCTGGAGGAGGTGAACATAACCATATGTAGAATCTGTGGGCAGAAGGTGAAGAGTGGCCAGTGTGCCAATGTTGGCACCACGACCCTGCATCAACATATGCAGGATCACCATAAAGTGGCCTGGGAGAACCATGGCTCCGATGTGGTTGTCCAGCCTGCCGCAGCAACCGTTGCATCACCCAGTGGCATGCAACTGATTTCAGGCAGTCAAGGCTCCACCACCTCAGCCAATGGAGCTGTCTGTCCTTCCCATCATCTACCGGTTCTTATGCTTCTGCTCCTTGTCCTCCTACTTCACGTCACTTATTCCATCAGCAATCGATCACTGAAGCAATTGCCAAAAGACAACAGTATGTGTGCACTCATCCAATGGTGCAGAAGCTAAACATGCTCCTGGCCAAGTTGCTGATGCTGCAGTCCCTCCCTTTCCAAGTGGTGGACTCGGAGGCGGAGAGTCCTAAGCCATCATTTCTTTGCCAAAAAGGCAGTACCAGCCCTACACACGTATGTAGAACAGAAGGTAGGCCAGTCCTTGAGCCTGTCAGTGTCTGCCAAAGTGCACGGCATGGACAATACAATACATGTCCTTTACGGCCCACTTTAGTTCCTGCACAGCCACACCAGCAACTGGGCCAGGTGACGGTGCTTCCGCCTCCACATTGTCACGCCATTAGTCCTGGAACAATGTCCACCTCTGCCTCCTCATCCTCCACCGTGTCCTCAGTCTCCACTGCAGGGACAATTCACAGTGCCTCTCCAGCATACCACCTGTGCAGGGCACGGCGGTGTCATGCTGTTCTGCAGCTCCTTTGCTCCACAGACAGGATCTATATTTTGGGGGTTATTGCTCTGACGGATCAGAGGAAGGGCAAAATAATTAGTGAGGTCAACAAAAACTTACTGTTGACACCCTCTCCACTCTGTCAGGGGGCTCTACTTGTATAAGCGTTTAATAGAACAGGTTCTGTAGACATCTATGTGGAATCAGCTGACAACGGTGTAAATGGAGTGCGCTTCTTCTAAGCGCTAACATTGACTTGTAAGGCCGAGTTCATACTTGAGTTATTTGGTCAGTTTTGGCCGCCATGACTGCCCAAACAAGTGAAGTGTGCAGTGATTCTAATAGTGACACTTGTCATCTGCGTGTCATTCTGACTCACAGTATTATTTCACTACCACAGCAGACTCCCTATGCATGTTACTGCAAGAGACAGTGTTCTACACCACTATAAAGGCTCTCTGCAGCCAGGAAATTGTTTTTTTAAATAGATTTGCCACGAATAAATTTGGATCGAAAGGAATTTTTTTTTTTTATTCAGCGAACAGGCCGAATTGAATTTTTGAAAAATGTGCTAATCTCTAATAGCAGCAGAAACAGTGTAACTACTATTGCTTATCATATTCAAGTGTCCACAATGGGCAGTAGTAGTTACACTGCACCTTCACTATGATCTAGATGGTGTGTAGTAAAACAGCGAAGAGGGCACAGCGAACTTGTCAAACAGTTGATCAACAGGGTTGCGGGAGTCAGACCCTATCTAACTGCACAACCACTTTGAATTAATTAAATACAGGTTATTCTGTATCTGTTCTTACATATATATCAATCTGTTCAGCACCTCCTGCTTTATAATATCCTTCCTTCAGCTTTGCTTTTTAGACATTTTTTATTAGTACATTATATACAGTAGAAATAACATTTGAGAACTTTAGGGTAGAGGAATGTGTAGAAACGACAAAGGAAACATTCCAAATTTTGTATTCAGAAATATTTATTGAACGTTTCAATATAAAAACCTTTAAAAGATTTAAAAAAAAATTTTGTCAAATGAGCCATTAAGAACATTTGCTCAATTCTCTATCAAGGGAAAATGTAATTCTAGCTCTGTAGAGAGAATCTTTATTGCAGACTAGCTGATAAGTGTGTGGGGGTGTTGTACAGTATTTCTGAGAAAAGTGACATCGGTAAGTTTTAATTTTCACTTTGTTTCATTGGAATAATGGTGGGCATTTACAGCTTACAGCTGTTGACTGATAGTTATCAAGTGCATTATTAGCATTTGTATAAGACGTATATGAATAAATCGTTTTTTGCTGTAGGTGCATTTGCAGCATATGCTTCAAATCATGTTTAAAGTACACCTACGCTCAAAGTACACATTCATTTTAGTAACTGTCTCTACGTTACTATTGTGTGGACTCATGTTCCTTTCAGCTTCATCTGTAAGTATTTATAAGGTATGAAATCCCCATAAAATGTGTTCAGTGGAAATGTTCTCTATCTTAAAATCAGCCTGATGTGATTCCAAGACACTGATTGTGCAATTATATTAATTGCAAACTACATTTCTGTTTAACTTGTTCCAGCTGTGTGCTCATATATACATACCTTTAAAGAATAATTGCTCTTAGAAAATCATACCCTTTGCACTATTTTCCAAAGCTACATTTTGAGAAAGCAATTAGATCTTTTCTATTGGCTTGCATACTTAAAATGCTGGGGTGGCATGAGACATAACTTAAAAGAATCTCCCAGTCCATCAAAATTGGTGGTAGTGGGTTCAGAAAGGCATAAAACCATGACAGAACTGATACTTATCTCCATTAATGATGAACAAATCAATTGTACCTGTTTGGGATTGGGTGGGGGGGGGTAACTCTTTGGGGTGCTCTTTATGATTAGGAAGACCAACAAATTATGCATGATGACTATTGTATGCCAGGTGACGCTACTCTTGGCTTCTAAGAAGAACATATGCAAATTCACACAACTTAATTCATCTGGCATCAGATAAGATTTAGGTTGTATTTCTTTTTTCTTTTACCTTTTTTTGGGGGAAGAAAAGCTAATTTGAATATCTTTCCTAGAAACCCAAATGAAAAACATACTATTTATAGCCAGCAGAATTAAGATATGCAAATTTGCATGTAATCTTCCCAGCATTACCTGGCATACAATACCCATCATGAATATTTTTGGTCTCCCTAATGATAAAAAATAAATAAATACTGCAACAGTTTCTCTACAAGGACAGTCAGCTAAGCAAGGCAATTTTCTCTTAAGACTTTTTTTTTTTCCTCTTCCCCCTTCTGGATATAAAACTGGATTTAATTTGAATATTATGAATATGGAGGGGGGGATAGGTGCTCTATTTTATTTTTTATCTAGACTCACATTTATCTGCTTAGGTTAATTACAAAAGATTTGAGTCTTAGGAGACTGGACATATTTGATTATTCCAGAATTGATTTTAGTCTGGATTGAACTTTTCAAAAAGTTTGGCAAGTCATATCTGAACAAACTTGGAGAAGTTTGCCTAGCTCTAGTTAAAATCCTTTTTTTTTTAAACTCTAAATTCCAAAATCATAGAACTGATTAGCTTATCTCTACTGTGCATATTTATACATATATCCTTGTGCTTCATAGATCAATTTTCTCTTAATATTTTAATACCTTTTTGATGGGAACCTCATACTGTTTTATCAGTGTTTTTTTTTTTACAAAGATTTCCCCCTGGTGGTAGCCTCAAACTGTTCAATCAGTGCTTTTTCATAAGAAGTTAGTTTTTATCTATTCCTGTGTTTGCATCTCCACATGGTGTTCCCCTGGAAAAGAGTAATGCAAGCTAGTCCCCTTTCCAAAAACAAAGGAATACTGAGTGTCTCATATCAGGATCCCAGCAGTTTCTTGGTAATTATCCTTTAGCAGAGCTGAGCAAAGAAAACTATGGAGTGTGCTGAGTAGGCAAGAGGAGTATTGTAAGCCAGTCAAAGCTCTTCTGGGTTTCTGGGAAACATATATAAATATTAACACATCTTACTTCTGCTGAATATCTTTCCCAGAAACCCAGTGAACTGTTGTCTGACCTACAATACTCTGCACACATACTATGAATACTAGGAGGTCTCCACAATGAGAAAGAGTATACTGTAGGTATAACAGGTCGTTACAGCAAAAAAAAAAAAAAAATTACGGCAAAAACAGCATTATTATATCCATGTTATTAAATACATTGCATATTGCTGCAAGATAATGGGTAGTTAACGCAAAAGCATTTTAAGACAATGATGCCATTATCATACCTATGTTATTAAAAATGTTGCATATTAATGCAAGATAACAAGTAGT
Source organism: Bufo gargarizans (assembly GCF_014858855.1). Lineage (NCBI taxonomy): Eukaryota > Metazoa > Chordata > Amphibia > Anura > Bufonidae > Bufo > Bufo gargarizans. The sequence goes on from NC_058082.1 coordinate 353,938,280, forward strand.
TACAAAGAGGGCAGGTTTTCTGTTGTGTGTGAAAGTGAAAATTGAAAAGGTGCCGAACCCTAACCCTACTGCCAAAGACATATTTGGATTACATTCTGTGTTAGCAAACATACTGGAGAACACAGCACCACATACCTCTTACATACAGTGATGTCTTCTTTATTGTATATGCTCTCTTTCCTCATTTTATCCACTGGGAGCAGAGACCATGATAAGTTCTTTCAGCCAGTTCTTATTATTTTTTTTAATTGTATTAAAGTTTATGGTACAGCATATGACATTACATATATAGAGATTCATATCACTTAAATGACAGTTACAGTGGTCATAGAGTCACACCATTTTATGTCAATCATTTAAGGAAATAGAAAGAAACAAAGAGTAAAAAATAAATCAAAACAGTACCATCTAACTAAACTGTGTGCCAGTGTCTTCTTTCAATGTAGACAAAGAAAATCACTCCTCTCACCCCTTCCCCTCCTCTGGACCCCCTCTCGTGCTATCCTATAATTAACAGAAATTGGTAATTGTTTCCTTTAAAGCTAATAGTATAGTGATGGCACAGTAAGGGAATAAATAGAGAAATACCTATACATCTCCTCCTCATCTCTATTGCCTGAATTGAAAGGGTTGCTTCACACCCATAGAAACCCCAGCGTACCTATTTTTCTCCCTCAAATACCATTGCGTGTCCACAAATGGGTAGATAATGATGTGTATTTCTGGGACAGGAAATTGAGATTCTAAAAACATACACCACTTTCCAAAGAAGCGTTTAGAGGTGTATTCTTTATGATGTTTAGCTTCTCTGTATTCCAGAAAAAAATTGTTTTTTTAAGATATTCTATTACCTGAGTGCGGGTTGGAACAGAAGCCTTTAACCAGTCGGTCAGCAAACATTTCTTAGCTGTCATAATAGTATAGGCTAAGGAGGGCAAAATGGGCTCTAGGTTTAGACAATGCTCCTACTTCTTGAATACTGTGAAACAGGGCTTCAATGGGGCCAATAGACCTTAGTATCCACTAGGTGAACTAATCAATTCCCCAACTAGTTCTAAAAGGGCTGAATGCTTGAGAAGGACCACAATCCATGAAATTAGTCAGATCTGGGTTCATCACACTTTGGGCAAGCAGAGAGTCTGTTTGGCCTGATCCGAGGGTGGTAAAATAAAGGCATATACTGTATATTGCCCCATGATATTTTATGTAACGTCTAAAGTCTACCATACCATTCAGTATATAATAAGTCACATGTGGACTATCTATCCATGCCTTCCATTTCCTATACACCACTGTTGAGTTCACGGGACTCAGTCTATTCTTCAGGATAGCATATAATTCTAAAATGGACAGGTTTATTTTTTTTGATCTGTCAAAACATCAAAAATATTATGGAGGGCCTCACCAAATATGTTCTGAAGTTTTAGATTGCAGAAATTTCTTAGTTTGGTAAAACTAGAAAGAGAATAACCTTTGAAATTGGAAGCTCTCTTCAGTGTGGAGAAGATCTTGCAATTTATTAGTGCCCTTCCTACGCAACTCTGTAAAAAAGCCACTCTGACCTCCCGGGAAGTTCCAATTACATCGTAGAGGCATATATTTAGAGCATTGGTAGGGCAATTTAAATGCCTGAGGGAGTACTTTCCACGTGACCAAAGCATCTCTAATGAGAAAAGAACCCTTAATGTTGGGAGGAAGAGAGACCAATTTGGAATGCACTAAAGCAAAAAGGTTCCAAGAGGAAACCAACTGTCTCTCCAGCGCCAGGTTGGAATAGTGAGACATATCGTTAGCCCAATCTCTGATATGGCGGAAAATGCAAGCCAAATTGTAGCTTCTGATACATGGGAAGTTTACTTCCCCTTCTTCTGGGTTCATAATAAGTTTGAAGAGCTCTATCTAATTTTTTTTTTACCTGGCCAAATGAAAGATAGAAAGCTAGAACATAGATGATTTATATTAGTATGCCGTAAAAATATGGGTATAGTTTGTAAGGGATACAAGTGACACCTGCCTAGCATAAACAAAGGAAGATTGCACCATTGCAACAGGTCAGATTTAATGTGATTAATAAGCAGTGGGTAGTTTAGATCAGTGGGTAGTTTAGATTGTAAAAGGAAGAGGGTGACCTGCCTATCTTAATCCCTAACTAGGTAGCGTATGCTCTCTCAGCTTATCATTATCTCTGTCTTCACTAATGCTGGGTGATGTAAAAGCAACTACCCCCCCCCCCCCCCCGGCAACCCTAGGAGCTCACACTTAAAAATATTAAGTCTAAATCCAGAGTATGTTCTAACGTCTGTTAACCAACTCAATATCTAAGGGATGCTATTTATCGGGTCAGAGAGAAATAGCATAATGTCCTCTACGAACAATGTGATTTCTATCTCGATGTTTCCTACTTTAAGTCCTTTAAAGAGTGAGGAGGTAGAACTATATCAGAATAAAGGCTCCATGGCTAGATTAAATAAAAGCGGAGATAGTGGGCATCCCTGTCTCGTTCCCCTGAATAGCCAAAAAGGGGGGGGGGGGGGGGACAAAAAGCCAGTGGTGTAGATACTAGCTGATGGTGATATATACAGTCAGGTCATCACACAATTCTAAGATTTTTGGCTCTATACACCACCACAATGGATTTGAAATGAAACAAACAAGATTTGCTTCAACTGCAGACTGTCAGCTTAAATTTGAGGGACCAAAAGTAATGGGACAGAATAATAATCATAAATTAAACATTCACTTTTTAATTCTTGGTTGCAAATCCTTTGCAGTCAATTACAGCCTGGCGGCTGGAACGCATAGACATCCCCAGAGGCTGAGTTTCCTCCCTGGTGATGCCCTGCCAGGCCTCTACTGCAACTGTCTTCAGTTCCTGCTTGTTCTTGGGGCATTTTCCCTTCAGTTTTTGTCTTCAGCAAGTAAAATGCATGCTCAATCGGATTCAGGTCAGGTGATTGACTTGGCCATTGCATAACATTCCACTTCTTACCCTTAAAAACTCTTTGGTTGCTTTTGCAGTATGCTTTGGGTCATTGCCTATCTTCACTGTGAAGCGCCGTCCAATGAGTGTTGAAGCATTTGGCTTAATATGAGCAGATAATATTGCCCGAAACACTTCAGAATTCACCCTACTGCTTTTGTCAGCAGTCACATAATCAAAAAAAACAAGAGAACCAGCTCCATTGGCAGCCAAACCTGCCCACGCCATGACACTACCACCACCTTGCTTCACTGATGAGGTGGTATGCTTAGGATCATGAGTAGGGATGAGCGAACTCGAACTGTATAGTTCGGGTTCGTACCGAATTTTGGGGTGTCCGTGACACGGACCCGAACCCGGACATTTTCGTAAAAGTCCGGGTTCGGGTTCGGTGTTCGTCGCTTTCTTGGCGCTTTTGTGACGCTTTCTTGGCGATTTTTGAAAGGCTGCAAAGCAGCCAATCAACAAGCGTCATACTACTTGCCCCAAGAGGCCATCACAGCCATGCCTACTATTGGCATGGCTGTGATTGGCCAGAGCACCATGTGACCCAGCCTCTATTTAAGCTGGAGTCACATAGCGCCGCCCGTCACTCTGCTCTGATTAGCGTAGGGAGAGGTTGCGGCTGCGACAGTAGGGCGAGATTAGGCAGATTAACTCCTCCAAAGGACTTGATTAACTGATCGATCTGCAGCTGTGGATCATTGAGCTGCTGATCCTCAATTGCTCACTGTTTTTAGGCTGCCCAGACCGTTTGTCAGTCACATTTTTCTGGGGTGATCGGCGGCCATTTTGTGTCTTGTGGTGCGCCAGCACAAGCTGCGACCAAGTGCATTTAACCCTCAATGGTGTGGTTGTTTTTTGGCTAAAGCCTACATCAGGGTGAAGCTGTCACACCAAGTGCATTTAACCAGCAATAGTCTGTTCATTTTTTGGCCATATACAAAATCAGGGGCAAGCTGCGCCTGTCACCAAGTGCATTTAACCCTCAATGGTGTGGTTGTTTTTTGGCTAAAGCCTACATCAGGGTGAAGCTGTCACACCAAGTGCATTTAACCAGCAATAGTCTGTTCATTTTTTGGCCATATACAAAATCAGGGGCAAGCTGCGCCTGTCACCAAGTGCATTTAACCCTCAATGGTGTGGTTGTTTTTTGGCTAAAGCCTACATCAGGGTGAAGCTGTCACACCAAGTGCATTTAACCAGCAATAGTCTGTTCATTTTTTGGCCATATACAAAATCAGGGGCAAGCTGCGCCTGTCACCAAGTGCATTTAACCCTCAATGGTGTGGTTGTTTTTTGGCTAAAGCCTACATCAGGGTGAAGCTGTCACACCAAGTGCATTTAACCAGCAATAGTCTGTTCATTTTTTGGCCATATACAAAATCAGGGGCAAGCTGCGCCTGTCACCAAGTGCATTTAACCCTCAATGGTGTGGTTGTTTTCTGGCTAAAGCCTACATCAGGGTGAAGCTGTCACACCAAGTGCATTTAACCAGCAATAGTCTGTTTATTTTTTGGCCATATACTACATCAGGGGCAAGCTGCGCCCGTCACCAAGTGCATTTAACCAGCAATAGTGTGGTTATTTTTTGGCCATATCCCAGTCTAATTCTGTCACTAAATCCATACCGGTCACCCAGCGCCTAAATACTAGGCCTCAAATTTATATCCCGCTAAATCTCTCGTTACCGCTGTCCTGTTGTAGCTGGGAAAGTTATTTAGTGTCCGTCAAAGCACATTTTTTGTTCTGGGTTGAAGTACAATTCCCAATTTAGCAATTTCATAATTTAGTGGTTTCTGCTATATCAGAGCTATTTGAAATCTATCCCTAAAAGGGTATATAATATTCAAGGTGCACATTGGGTCATTCAGAATAACTTCACACACACCCGCTACTGTGTATTTTCAAGTCTAATTCTGTCACTAAACCCATACCTGTCACCCAGCGCCTAAATACTAGGCCTCAAATTTATATCCTGCTAAATCTCTCGTTACCGCTGTCCTGTTGTAGCTGGGAAAGTTATTTAGTGTCCGTCAAAGCACATTTTTTGTTCTGGGTTGAAGTACAATTCCCAATTTAGCAATTTCATAATTTAGTGGTTTCTGCTATATCAGAGCTATTTGAAATCTATCCCTAAAAGGGTATATAATATTCAAGGTGCACATTGGGTCATTCAGAATAACTTCACACACACCCGCTACTGTGTATTTTCAAGTCTAATTCTGTCACTAAACCCATACCTGTCACCCAGCGCCTAAATACTAGGCCTCAAATTTATATCCTGCTAAATCTCTCGTTACCGCTGTCCTGTTGTAGCTGGGAAAGTTATTTAGTGTCCGTCAAAGCACATTTTTTCTTCTGGGTTGAAATACAATTCCCAATTTAGCAATTTCATAATTTAGTGGTTTCTGCTATATCAGAGCTATTTGAAATCTATCCCTAAAAGGGTAGATCATATTGAAGGTGCACATAGGGTCATTCAGAATAACTTCACACACACCCGCTACTGTGTATTTCCAAGTCTAATTCTGTCACTAAACCCATACCTGTCACCCAGCGCCTAAATACTAGGCCTCAAATTTATATCCCGCTAAATCTCTCGTTACCGCTGTCCTGTTGTAGCTGGGAAAGTTATTTAGTGTCCGTCAAAGCACATTTTTTGTTCTGGGTTGAAGTACAATTCCCAATTTAGCAATTTCATAATTTAGTGGTTTCTGCTATATCAGAGCTATTTGAAATCTATCCCTAAAAGGGTATATAATATTCAAGGTGCACATTGGGTCATTCAGAATAACTTCACACACACCCGCTACTGTGTATTTCCAAGTCTAATTCTGTCACTAAACCCATACCTGTCACCCAGCGCCTAAATACTAGGCCTCAAATTTATATCCTGCTAAATCTCTCGTTACCGCTGTACTGTTGTTGCTTGGAAAGATATTTAGTGTCCGTCAAAGCACATTTTTTGTTCTGGGTTGAAGTACAATTCCCAATTTAGCAATTTCATAATTTAGTGGTTTCTGCTATATCAGAGCTATTTGAAATCTATCCCTAAAAGGGTATATAATATTCAAGGTGCACATTGGGTCATTCAGAATAACTTCACACACACCCGCTACTGTGTATTTTCAAGTCTAATTCTGTCACTAAACCCATACCTGTCACCCAGCGCCTAAATACTAGGCCTCAAATTTATATCCTGCTAAATCTCTCGTTACCGCTGTACTGTTGTTGCTGGGCAAGATATTTAGTGTCCGTCAAAGCACATTTTTTGTTCTGGGTTGAAATACAATTCCCAATTTAGCAATTTCATAATTTAGTGGTTTCTGCTATATCAGAGCTATTTGAAATCTATCCCTAAAAGGGTATATAATATTCAAGGTGCACATTGGGTCATTCAGAATAACTTCACACACACCCGCTACTGTGTATTTCCAAGTCTAATTCTGTCACTAAACCCATACCTGTCACCCAGCGCCTAAATACTAGGCCTCAAATTTATATCCTGCTAAATCTCTCGTTACCGCTGTACTGTTGTTGCTGGGCAAGATATTTAGTGTCCGTCAAAGCACATTTTTTGTTCTGGGTTGAAATACAATTCCCAATTTAGCAATTTCATAATTTAGTGGTTTCTGCTATATCAGAGCTATTTGAAATCTATCCCTAAAAGGGTATATAATATTCAAGGTGCACATTGGGTCATTCAGAATAACTTCACACACACCCGCTACTGTGTATTTCCAAGTCTAATTCTGTCACTAAACCCATACCTGTCACCCAGCGCCTAAATACTAGGCCTCAAATTTATATCCTGCTAAATCTCTCGTTACCGCTGTACTGTTGTTGCTTGGAAAGATATTTAGTGTCCGTCAAAGCACATTTTTTGTTCTGGGTTGAAGTACAATTCCCAATTTAGCAATTTCATAATTTAGTGGTTTCTGCTATATCAGAGCTATTTGAAATCTATCCCTAAAAGGGTATATAATATTCAAGGTGCACATTGGGTCATTCAGAATAACTTCACACACACCCGCTACTGTGTATTTTCAAGTCTAATTCTGTCACTAAACCCATACCTGTCACCCAGCGCCTAAATACTAGGCCTCAAATTTATATCCTGCTAAATCTCTCGTTACCGCTGTACTGTTGTTGCTGGGCAAGATATTTAGTGTCCGTCAAAGCACATTTTTTGTTCTGGGTTGAAATACAATTCCCAATTTAGCAATTTCATAATTTAGTGGTTTCTGCTATATCAGAGCTATTTGAAATCTATCCCTAAAAGGGTATATAATATTCAAGGTGCACATTGGGTCATTCAGAATAACTTCACACACACCCGCTACTGTGTATTTCCAAGTCTAATTCTGTCACTAAACCCATACCTGTCACCCAGCGCCTAAATACTAGGCCTCAAATTTATATCCTGCTAAATCTCTCGTTACCGCTGTACTGTTGTTGCTGGGCAAGATATTTAGTGTCCGTCAAAGCACATTTTTTGTTCTGGGTTGAAATACAATTCCCAATTTAGCAATTTCATAATTTAGTGGTTTCTGCTATATCAGAGCTATTTGAAATCTATCCCTAAAAGGGTATATAATATTCAAGGTGCACATTGGGTCATTCAGAATAACTTCACACACACCCGCTACTGTGTATTTCCAAGTCTAATTCTGTCACTAAACCCATACCTGTCACCCAGCGCCTAAATACTAGGCCTCAAATTTATATCCTGCTAAATCTCTCGTTACCGCTGTACTGTTGTTGCTGGGCAAGATATTTAGTGTCCGTCAAAGCACATTTTTTGTTCTGGGTTGAAATACAATTCCCAATTTAGCAATTTCATAATTTAGTGGTTTCTGCTATATCAGAGCTATTTGAAATCTATCCCTAAAAGGGTATATAATATTCAAGGTGCACATTGGGTCATTCAGAATAACTTCACACACACCCGCTACTGTGTATTTCCAAGTCTAATTCTGTCACTAAACCCATACCTGTCACCCAGCGCCTAAATACTAGGCCTCAAATTTATATCCCGCTGAATTTGAATACAATACATTGGGCCAAATAATATATTTGTTGTTGTGGTGAACCATAACAATGAGAAAAACATCTAGTAAGGGACGCGGACGTGGACATGGTCGTGGTGGTGTTAGTGGACCCTCTGGTGCTGGGAGAGGACGTGGCCGTTCTGCCACATCCACACGTCCTAGTGTACCAACTACCTCAGGTCCCAGTAGCCGCCAGAATTTACAGCGATATATGGTGGGGCCCAATGCCGTTCTAAGGATGGTAAGGCCTGAGCAGGTACAGGCATTAGTCAATTGGGTGGCCGACAGTGGATCCAGCACGTTCACATTATCTCCCACCCAGTCTTCTGCAGAAAGCGCACAGATGGCGCCTGAAAACCAACCCCATCAGTCTGTCACATCACCCCCATGCATACCAGGGAAACTGTCTCAGCCTCAAGTTATGCAGCAGTCTCTTATGCTGTTTGAAGACTCCGCTGGCAGGGTTTCCCAAGGGCATCCACCTAGCCCTTCCCCAGCGGTGAAAGACATAGAATGCACTGACGCACAACCACTTATGTTTCCTGATGATGAGGACATGGGAATACCACCTCAGCATGTCTCTGATGATGACGAAACACAGGTGCCAACTGCTGCGTCTTTCTGCAGTGTGCAGACTGAACAGGAGGTCAGGGATCAAGACTGGGTGGAAGACGATGCAGGGGACGATGAGGTCCTAGACCCCACATGGAATGAAGGTCGTGCCACTGACTTTCACAGTTCGGAGGAAGAGGCAGTGGTGAGACCGAGCCAACAGCGTAGCAAAAGAGGGAGCAGTGGGCAAAAGCAGAACACCCGCCGCCAAGAGACTCCGCCTGCTACTGACCGCCGCCATCTGGGACCGAGCACCCCAAAGGCAGCTTCAAGGAGTTCCCTGGCATGGCACTTCTTCAAACAATGTGCTGACGACAAGACCCGAGTGGTTTGCACGCTGTGCCATCAGAGCCTGAAGCGAGGCATTAACGTTCTGAACCTGAGCACAACCTGCATGACCAGGCACCTGCATGCAAAGCATGAACTGCAGTGGAGTAAACACCTTAAAACCAAGGAAGTCACTCAGGCTCCCCCTGCTACCTCTTCTGCTGCTGCCGCCTCGGCCTATTCTGCTGCTGCCGCCTCGGCCTCTTCCTCCGCCTCTGGAGGAACGTTGGCACCTGCCGCCCAGCAAACAGGGGATGTACCACCAACACCACCACCACCACCTCCGTCACCAAGCGTCTCAACCATGTCACACGCCAGCGTTCAGCTCTCCATCTCACAAACATTTGATAGAAAGCGTAAATTCCCACCTAGCCACCCTCGATCCCTGGCCCTGAATGCCAGCATTTCTAAACTACTGGCCTATGAAATGCTGTCATTTAGGCTGGTGGACACAGACAGCTTCAAACAGCTCATGTCGCTTGCTGTCCCACAGTATGTTGTTCCCAGCCGGCACTACTTCTCCAAGAGAGCCGTGCCTTCCCTGCACAACCAAGTATCCGATAAAATCAAGTGTGCACTGCGCAACGCCATCTGTAGCAAGGTCCACCTAACCACAGATACGTGGACCAGTAAGCACGGCCAGGGACGCTATATCTCCCTAACTGCACACTGGGTAAATGTAGTGGCAGCTGGGCCCCAGGCGGAGAGCTGTTTGGCGCACGTCCTTCCGCCGCCAAGGATCGCAGGGCAACATTCTTTGCCTCCTGTTGCCACCTCCTCCTTCTCGGCTTCCTCCTCCTCTTCTTCCACCTGCTCATCCAGTCAGCCACACACCTTCACCACCAACTTCAGCACAGCCCGGGGTAAACGTCAGCAGGCCATTCTGAAACTCATATGTTTGGGGGACAGGCCCCACACCGCACAGGAGTTGTGGCGGGGTATTGAACAACAGACCGACGAGTGGTTGCTGCCGGTGAGCCTCAAGCCCGGCCTGGTGGTGTGTGATAATGGGCGAAATCTCGTTGCAGCTCTGGGACTAGCCAATTTGACGCACATCCCTTGCTTGGCGCATGTGCTGAATTTGGTGGTGCAGAAGTTCATTCACAACTACCCCGACATGTCAGAGCTGCTGCATAAAGTGCGGGCCGTCTGTTCGCGCTTCCGGCGTTCACATCCTGCCGCTGCTCGCCTGTCTGCGCTACAGCGTAACTTCGGCCTTCCCGCTCACCGCCTCATATGCGACGTGCCCACCAGGTGGAACTCCACCTTGCACATGCTGGACAGACTGTGCGAGCAGCAGCAGGCCATAGTGGAGTTTCAGCTGCAGCACGCACGGGTCAGTCGCACTACAGAACAGCACCACTTCACCACCAATGACTGGGCCTCCATGCGAGACCTGTGTGCCCTGTTGCGCTGTTTCGAGTACTCCACCAACATGGCCAGTGGCGATGACACCGTTATCAGCGTTACAATACCACTTCTATGTCTCCTTGAGAAAACACTTAGGGCGATGATGGAAGAGGAGGTGGCCCAGGAGGAGGAGGAGGAGGAAGAGGGGTCATTTTTAGCACTTTCAGGCCAGTCTCTTCGAAGTGACTCAGAGGGAGGTTTTTGGCAACAGCAGAGGCCAGGTACAAATGTGGCCAGCCAGGGCCCACTACTGGAGGACGAGGAGGACGAGGATGAGGAGGAGGTGGAGGAGGATGAGGATGAAGCATGGTCACAGCGGGGTGGCACCCAACGCAGCTCGGGTCCATCACTGGTGCGTGGCTGGGGGGAAAGGCAGGACGATGACGATACGCCTCCCACAGAGGACAGCTTGTCCTTACCCCTGGGCAGCCTGGCACACATGAGCGACTACATGCTGCAGTGCCTGCGCAACGACAGCAGAGTTGCCCACATTTTAACCTGTGCGGACTACTGGGTTGCCACCCTGCTGGATCCACGCTACAAAGACAATGTGCCCACCTTACTTCCTGCACTGGAGCGTGATAGGAAGATGCGCGAGTACAAGCGCACGTTGGTAGACGCGCTACTGAGAGCATTCCCAAATGTCACAGGGGAACAAGTGGAAGCCCAAGGCCAAGGCAGAGGAGGAGCAAGAGGTCGCCAAGGCAGCTGTGTCACGGCCAGCTCCTCTGAGGGCAGGGTTAGCATGGCAGAGATGTGGAAAACTTTTGTCAACACGCCACAGCTAACTGCACCACCACCTGATACGCAACGTGTTAGCAGGAGGCAACATTTCACTAACATGGTGGAACAGTACGTGTGCACACCCCTCCACGTACTGACTGATGGTTCGGCCCCATTCAACTTCTGGGTCTCTAAATTGTCCACGTGGCCAGAGCTAGCCTTTTATGCCTTGGAGGTGCTGGCCTGCCCGGCAGCCAGCGTTTTGTCTGAACGTGTATTCAGCACGGCAGGGGGCGTCATTACAGACAAACGCAGCCGCCTGTCTACAGCCAATGTGGACAAGCTGACGTTCATAAAAATGAACCAGGCATGGATCCCACAGGACCTGTCCGTCCCTTGTCCAGATTAGACATTAACTACCTCCCCATAACCATATATTATTGGACTCCAGGGCACTTCCTCATTCAATCCTATTTTTATTTTCATTTTACCATTATATTGCAAGGCTACCCAAAGTTGAATGAACCTCTCCTCTGCCTGTGTGCTAGGCCTAAATATATGCCAATGGATTGTTGCAGTGGTGGCTGACGTGAAGCCTCATTCTCTGCTATGACATGCAGACTGATTCTCTGGTGACATGAAGCCAGATTGTCTGTTACGGGACCTCTCTCCTCTGCCTGGGTGCTGGGCCTGAATTTATGACAATGGACTGTTGCAGTGGTGGCTGACGTGAAGCCTGATTCTCTGCTATGACATGCAGACTGATTCTCTGCTGACATGAAGCCAGATCGTCTGTTACGGGACCTCTCTCCTCTGCCTGGGTGCTGGGCCTAAATTTATGAAAATGGACTCTTACAGTGGTGGGTGACGTGAAGCCTGATTCTCTGCTATGACATGAAGACTGATTCTCTGCTGACATGAAGCCAGATCCTCTGTTACGGGACCTCTCTCCTCTGCCTGGGTGCTGGGCCTAAATATCTGACAATGGACTGTTGCATTGGTGGCTGACGTGAAGCCTGATTCTCTGCTATGATATGAAGACTGATTCTCTGCTGACATGAAGCCAGATTGTCTGTTACGGGACCTCTCTCCTCTGCCTGTGTGCTAGGCCTAAATATATGCCAATGGATTGTTGCAGTGGTGGCTGACGTGAAGCCTGATTCTCTGCTATGACATGCAGACTGATTCTCTGGTGACATGAAGCCAGATCCTCTGTTACGGGACCTCTCTCCTCTGCCTGGGTGCTGGGCCTAAATTTATGAAAATGGACTGTTGCAGTGGTGGGTGACGTGAAGCCTGATTCTCTGCTATGACATGCAGACTGATTCTCTGGTGACATGAAGCCAGATCCTCTGTTACGGGACCTCTCTCCTCTGCCTGGGTGCTGGGCCTAAATTTATGAAAATGGACTGTTGCAGTGGTGGGTGACGTGAAGCCTCATTCTCTGCTATGACATGCAGACTGATTCTCTGCTGACATGAAGCCAGATTGTCTGTTACGGGACCTCTCTCCTCTGCCTGGGTGCTGGGCCTGAATTTATGACAATGGACTGTTGCAGTGGTGGCTGACGTGAAGCCTGATTCTCTGCTATGATATGAAGACTGATTCTCTGCTGACATGAAGCCAGATTGTCTGTTACGGGACCTCTCTCCTCTGCCTGGGTGCCGGGGCCTAAATATCTGAGAATGGACTGTTCCAGTGGTGGGTAACGGGAAGCCAGATTCTCTGCTATGATATGAAGACTGATTCTCTGCTGACATGAAGCCAGATTTTCTGTTACGGGACCTCTCTCCTCTGCCTGGGTGCTGGGCCTAAATTTATGAAAATGGACTCTTACAGTGGTGGGTGACGTGAAGCCTGATTCTCTGCTATGACATGCAGACTGATTCTCTGCTGACATGAAGCCAGATTGTCTGTTACGGGACCTCTCTCCTCTGCCTGGGTGCTGGGCCTGAATTTATGACAATGGACTGTTGCAGTGGTGGCTGACGTGAAGCCTGATTCTCTGCTATGATATGAAGACTGATTCTCTGCTGACATGAAGCCAGATTGTCTGTTACGGGACCTCTCTCCTCTGCCTGGGTGCCGGGGCCTAAATATCTGAGAATGGACTGTTCCAGTGGTGGGTAACGGGAAGCCAGATTCTCTGCTATGATATGAAGACTGATTCTCTGCTGACATGAAGCCAGATTGTCTGTTACGGGACCTCTCTCCTCTGCCTGGGTGCTGGGCCTAAATTTATGAAAATGGACTCTTACAGTGGTGGGTGACGTGAAGCCTGATTCTCTGCTATGACATGAAGACTGATTCTCTGCTGACATGAAGCCAGATTGTCTGTTACGGGACCTCTCTCCTCTGCCTGGGTGCCGGGGCCTAAATATCTGAGAATGGACTGTTCCAGTGGTGGGTGACGGGAAGCCAGATTCTCTGCTATGGAACCTCTCTCCAATTGATTTTGGTTAATTTTTATTTATTTAATTTTTATTTTAATTAATTTCCCTATCCACATTTGTTTGCAGGGGATTTACCTACATGTTGCTGCCTTTTGCAGCCCTCTAGCCCTTTCCTGGGCTGTTTTACAGCCGTTTTAGTGCCGAAAAGTTCGGGTCCCCATTGACTTCAATGGGGTTCGGGTTCGGGACGAAGTTCGGATCGGGTTCGGATCCCGAACCCGAACATTTCCGGGATGTTCGGCCGAACTTCTCGAACCCGAACATCCAGGTGTTCGCTCAACTCTAATCATGAGCAGTTCCTTTCCTTCTCCATACTCTCCTCTTCCCATCACTCTGGTACAAGTTGATATTGGTCTCATCTGTACATAGGATGTTGTTTATTCCAGAACTGTGAAGGCTTTTTTAGATGTTGTTTGGCAAACTTTAATCTGGCCTTCCTGTTTTTGAGGCTCACCAATAGTTCACTCTGGTGAAGTCTTATCTTGATTGTTAACTTTGACACACATACACCTACCTCCTGGAGAGTGTTCTTGATCTGACCAACTGCTGTGAAGGGTGTTTTCTTCAACAGGGAAAGAATTCTTCGGTCATCCACCACAGTTGTTTTCCGTGGTCTTTCAGGTCTTTTGGTGTTGCTGAGCTCACCGCTGTGTTCCTTCTTTTTAAGAATGTTTCAAACAGTTGTTTTGGCCACGCCTAATGTTTTTGCTATCTCTCTAAATCTAGCCATCTAAAGCCTAAGATGGCTTGCTTCACTTTGGATCTCATCTTGAGAATTGACAGCAACAGATTCTAAAAGCAAATAGCACACTTGAAATGAACTCTGGACCTTTTATCTGCTTATTGTAATTGGGATAATGAGGGAATAACACACACCTGGCCATGGAACAGCTAAGAAGCCAATTGTCCTATTAGTTTTGGTCCCTTAACAAATGGGAGGCACATATACAAACTGTTCTAATTCCTACACCGTTCACCTGATTTGGATGTACATGCCGTCAAATTAAAGCTGACAGTCTGCAGTTAAAGCACATCTAGTTTGTTTTATTTCAAACCTTTTGTGGTGGTGTATAGAGCCAAAAATGTTAGAATTGTGTCGCTGTCCCGATATTTATGGACCTGACTGTATATGTTTGAGTAATTTTCTGAAGGGACTGACAAATCCCATCCTTTCAAATACCAGATCCAACCAAGCCCATCTCACATTATTAAAGGCCTTCTTGTCATCAAGAGTGAACAATGCAGGATTCTCTCATCCATTAGGTCTGTGATTAATCCGATCCAGTACAGCCAGGACTATTCTGATATTTTTAAGACCTCTTGAGGGACATATTGTGTAGCAAAAATTAATAAAAAAAAAAATATATATATATATATTGTAAGAAGGAACAAGGAGCCGTCATTGACGGAAGATACGTGTAATGACTTCCGCAAACTTAATGAGGTGTCCAAGTTTGACGCGTATCCCATGCCCCGAGTGGATGAGCTTATTGAAAAGTTGGGCCAAGCCCGGTATTTTTCTGTGTTGGACCTCACCAAAGGGTACTGGCAGGTACCCTTGACGGAGGCTGCCAAAGAAAAAACGGCTTTCGTCACGCCAGAGGGGCTGTATCACTACAAGGTATTACCCTTTGGTCTACATGGCGCTCCCGCCACGTTTCAAAGGTTAATGGACATTGTACTCCGTCCACATCGTCGGTACGCTTTGGCGTACCTGGACGATATCGTTGTCCATAGCACCGACTGGGAAAGTCACTTACCTAAAGTACAGGCTGTAGTGGAATCCCTTAGGAAAGCTGGCTTAACCGCTAACCCGAAAAAGTGCTCAATAGGGTTAGAAGAGACCAAGTACCTGGGGTATGTCATTGGGCGCGGAATGATCAAACCTCAGGTGAACAAAATTGAGGCAATTAGGAATTGGCCCCGACCTGTCACTACTCGGCAAGTAAAGTCGTTCCTGGGTATGGTGGGGTACTATATGAGGTTTGTCCCCAATTTTGCTACAGTCGCTGCACCATTGACAGGCCTTTTGAAGGGACGCAAGTCAGTGACGATCCACTGGAATGAGCAGGCGGAAAAGGCTTTCTCCGCTTTGAAGTCGGCCCTGTGTGGGTCCCCGGTTTTGGTGACACCCGACTTCAAAAGGGAGTTTATAGTGCAGACCGATGCCTCCGAGGTAGGTCTCGGTGCTGTACTATCTCAAGATATTGACGGGGAGGAGCATCCCGTTGTCTTCCTCAGCCGGAAGCTCACCCCAGCTGAGACTAGGTACAGTATAGTGGAGAGAGAGTGCCTGGCCATCAAGTGGGCACTCGAGTCTCTCCGCTACTACCTTTTGGGGAGAAGGTTCCGTCTGGTGACCGATCACTCCCCCCTGAAATGGATGAGCCAGGCCAAAGAGAGGAATGCCCGGGTCACCAGGTAGTTCTTATCTTTGCAAAATTTTAAGTTTTCCGTGGAACACAGGGCAGGCAGGTTACAAGGAAACGCGGATGCCCTGTCCCGTGTACACTGTCTGGCAAGTGTTCACCCCCTCAGGGTTGAACAAAGGGGGGAGGTATGTAAGAAGGAACAAGGAGCCGTCATTGACGGAAGATACGTGTCACCGAGGTTCCTGGCCTCGGTGAGGTAAGAACCGGATTTTTTTCCTGAAGTGTCAGTTCTGTAGTGCAGCCTGACACTTCAGCTGTCAGAATGGCTGTAAAGCCAATCCGGGCCGGTTCTTATTGGGAGCAGCCAAAAAGCGGGGTTGGTGGCTGTTCCCCACGGTTCCAGGCCGGGTTTTGGCTGGAATATAAAAACCCAGCCAGCATGTTCAGGTGGTGTGGATTATCCTCCATCTGCTAGTGGAGTGCTGGCAGTCTGGGTGTTGGAGCTTGAGGGTTTGGGCCTGGACTAAGCCTGCTACATTGTTTATGGACAGAAGCACATGGACTAAGCCTGCTACATTGTTTATGGACTTATGTGCTGCAGTCTGGTGTGAACTAACACCAGACTCAAGGTGACTGTTTTTCTTGAAATTATTATTTTGTCATTTTACGTCTGTGTGAATAAAACAGTGCACTATTTAAGTTAAAGACGTTGTCATTGCCTCTGTACTGCGTCCGCAAGCCTGTCTACCAGAGCAAATCCCCACAAAATGAATAAATATATATATATATATATATATATTAAAATTAAAATGCAATTAGAAGGAGAAAATAGAAAGGAAAAAAAACACAAAATAAAATTGTTCACTTTCCCCCAATTGTCTTTTAATGGCCTCTTGGGGGATATATTATGTGGCAAAAATATATTTTAAAAATAAGTAATAAAGTGATTAAATAAAATACAAACAAAAGGAAAATGTGCAAATAAAAAAAAAATCTGTGTCCCCCAAATGGTCTTTTTGTAGCAGAATTAATATATTTAAAAAATAAGTTAAAAAAAAATTAATAATACAAATAATAAAAATTAATACATAAAAGAAAATCTCCATTATCACCCCTTTCACATGAAACTATGCATATTACATAATAAATTGTCCAACACAAAATAGGGAACTAATTATAACAATTTGCATATTTAAAGAATAAGTTTGAATAAAAATGACCTAATAAAAAAAAATATATATATGTTAAAAAGCCTTGTGTTATGTAATAAAAAGCTGCAAAAGTAATTTTTGTAGTCCAACAACTAAAAAAGTTACAACCACATGCACTAAATCACAAACAATTTACTGGTCATTAAAGGGTTAAGCAATAAGTGCTTTCCCCGCTAGTAAGGCCTTGTACACACGACAGTACCGTGAGGATGGATATTAGCCATATGTGTTTCGCATTTTGCGGAACGGAACGACGGATGCAGACAGCACACGAAGGGCTGTCGACATCTTTTGCGGCCCCATTGAAGTGAATGGGTCCAAGCCACAAAAAATGCATCTTGGATGTGGACCAAAACAGCAGTCATGTACAAGTGCTTACTGGTTATTGCAGAGCACCTACAGTATATCTGGGGGTGCAGGAGGCGTTAAAATCCTGTGAGCGCTGTCCTCAGCAGTGAAGTAAAGCATTCATTTGTAAATAGGAGGCAGGAAGGAAATGTCACCACTTAAAGGGATTTCCCAGTAAAATAATTTTTTTATAAGTTCCTGTAGCATGGACCCTGACTGTTTTGTCAGTTTGTCACCTCCACTTTTTATCGCCACCACCACCCTCCTTCTCTGATGTCATCACATCTTTGTCACCCTGATCCAGTCACCAAATCCTGTCTAACACACAGCCATCATTGCCAACATCATCTCCTCTACCTTCTGACTGTATGTGACATAGCAAGTGTGATCCCAATGCGCCAACTAACTGGTTTGATTTTGAGCTAAACGTTAAGTTTTTTTTTCTGACATTCACCCTTTAACCCCTGTACAGGAATCTGGCCTACTCCGCAGGGGAGCAACCAGACTGCTATCTCTTTAGATAGTCCCAGTATAGTTGGCAGATTACCTACTGAGGTCAGGCAAACAATTCAATAATCCGCAGCACTCGCCGGTAAATGATGAAAATAGTGGTGATTTATTCACTCAAGCAGCCAGTATACAGCGACGTTTCGACCTCAGTTGGTCTTTATCTTGATGAGCACCAAAGTATTCGTGTTCGTGCCGAACACATTGCTATATTTGTGTGCTCGGCCGAGCACCCGAGTATAATGAAAGTCAATGGGAGTCAACCAGGCACCGCCTGCTCTGAAAAGGGGAGGGTGCCTGGTCCATTGGAAAAAGATCAGAAATTGAAAGAAACACCACCAAAAAGGATCGGGAACACCATTAGGGTGATGTCTAGATGCATAGTGGACTCCCAGGCCTCTGCTGGGAACCATGTTGTCCGAGTTGTACGCCACTTTTACAGACTGACAAAAATACGCACAAAACCCCCCCAAATCAATTTAACAGGATAAATTGTTAGGAAGCATTCTTTCCTGTATATTCAATTGTATATAAAGTGCAAGTGCTGCAAAAAATTTCAAGCAAAAGACACTCCGTTACAACCTGTATATCACATAAAGGAGGGCCTCATTCACATTGTGGTACAATTGTTCAGGTAGTGGGACTCCTACACTTACAAAGCCTATGCACTAAGTGAAAGGGCTGCCAAAAATTACAAGGAACTGGCACTCCAAAACACCCTTTGTTACACATAAAGGAGGGCATCATTACACCCTCTTGAAAAATTATGATTGATAGCCTGCTGGTGACCCTCAAAAACATTTGGAGCAAGGGCCTGCTGATCTGATAATCTAAAACATAAGGGGCCTGCTGCCGCATTGGTGACTCAAGATTACCTCTGGGTGATTGCACATCCCCGTGATAGCAACGATCCATTTTGATTTCTGCCCTATCATCTTTCAATGTTCTTTTCTGTGCCTACCATGGTGATCATGGATAACGGAGTTCAATGCGGAGAGGGAGCTTGAGAAAGGGATACCACATCCAAGGGCAGAAATCTGATTGGGTGGAGAGGGTGGGTCAAGTTATTAAAGCAGAAGAATCCAAGGAAGGCAGCAGGCAAGCGGCAATTACCCACTCCCGACTAGGGGAGGTAGTGAGGATAAATAACAATACAGGACTCTTAAGATGCCTTGTTATTGGAATGAGTAATACAAAATTACAGGGAATGTCACTGTGGTATTTTGGATGAGGAAACGTTATATAGGTGAGGCCCTGCTGCCGCTTTGTTGACGCTAGATAACATCTGCCTGATCGCACATCCCCATGACGTCCACGATCAATTTGGATATCTTCCCTATCAACTTTCGATGTTCTTTTATGCACCTACCATGGTGATCACCGATAACAGGGAATCATAGTTCGATTTTGGAGAGGGAGCCTGATAAACGGCTACGGCTAATACTTCAAAGCAAGGCAGAATGAGTTGCGGGCCTGCATGTGAGCTGACCCTGTAAAAGATTTTAGGTGTGGGCCTGCTGGTCAGCTGAGGTGGAACCGACAAACCGAACTTGAATTTGATGGCTGCATTAATCTGCAGGTGACGGTGATACAGCTCCACATATTGTTTCCATCTGCATCTTTCTAAGCAATCTGATAGTCTTTTATCCAGACTCTGTCATTGTGCCACTATGTGGCCTCCTCATGTTGCCATCTCCACACCATGTCACCTTGCCACTCACTTTTATCACCATGTTGCTGCTGCTGCTTAAAAGGGCTTAAGGTGATCACCAGGCCAACAATTTAATTAAGGTTTTGGAATTGATGAACTTAACTTGCTTTTGTGGGCTGCATCAGTGGCGTAGCTAGAATTGACTAGGCCCCACAGCAAATTTTTTAAAGGGGCTGCATCCCAGAGTAATTTTTTTAGCGATCCCTTCCTTTCATGCCGCCCCCATTCCTGTGGCTAGTAAAGATCGCTCTCTCAGACCAGGGCCGGCTGCTGTTGCATCAGTTTTATACACTGTCTATACTGTCACTGGATATAATTTCATTGTGTAATACTGTTGAGGGGGCACTGACCAAATCCTTTAGTCCTCCTCCTCCTGGATGGGCCCCTTCTGGGTCAGGGCCCCAAAGCTACAGCTTCCCCTGCTTCCCCTATAGCTATGGCCCTGGTCTGCATTAATCTGCAGGTGAACTTGATACAGCTCCACAGATTGGTTCCATCTGCATCTTTCTAAGCAATCTGGCCTCAGTCTTTTATCCAGACTCTGTCATTGTGCCACTATGTGGCCTCCTCATGCTGCCATCTCCACACCATGTCACCTTGCCACTCATTTTTATCACCATGCTGCTGCTGATGCAGCTTAAAAGGGCTTAAAGTGATCACCAGGCCCACAATCTAATTAAGGTTTTATGCACAAAATCTAAGTAAATCGGTTTTATAGTAAAAATTTATTGAAAACATTCTTTCCTGAATATTTAATTGTATATAAAGTGCCAAAAATTACAATCAAGAGGCATTCCGATACAACCTGTATATCACATAAAGGAGGGCCTCATTCACATTGAGTTGAAGGCCTGCAGGTGAGCTGACCATGTAAAAGATTTTAGGTGCGGGCCTGCTGCTGAGCTGACCCTTTAAAACATTATATGCCTGGACCTGCTGCTGAGCTGATGCTCTAAAACATTATATGCGATGGCCTGCTGCTGACCTAACCCTCAAAACATTAGGGGTGAGGGCCTGCTGCTGAACTGACCCTCTTAAACTTTATGGGTGAGGGCCTGCTGCTGAGCTGACCCTCTAAAATATTAGTGGAAAGGGCCTGCTGCTGAGCTGACCCTCTAAAACATTAGGGGCGAGGGCCTGCTGCTGAACTGACCCGCTAAAACATTAGGGCGAGGGCCTGCTGCTAAGCTAACCCACTAAAACATTAGGGGAAAAGACCTGCTGCTGAGCTGACCCTCTAAAACATTATGGGCGAGTGTTTGCTGGTGAGCTGACCCCCTAAAACATTAGGGGCGAGGGCCTGCTGGTTAGCTGACCCTATTAAAAAAAAATGTGAGTTGAAGGCCTGCTGTTGAGCTGACCCTATTAAAAAATTAGAGTGGAGGGAATATAGACAATCTGGAAGAGGAGGAGGAGAGAACAAGATTCAACCATGTACTCTTTTTTTGTGGTGGAAAAAGTGCATGGGAATACATTACATTAGATTGAGCACATTATAAATGATAGATTGAAATTGCCTTTATGTTCATCATCAGCTCAGCTCTCCTCTGGTGAAGTTGAGAAGTCCTGGCCTTGTTAATTTTTATCTGAGTCAACCTGTCAGCATTGCCTGTGGACAAGCGGATACGCTTATCTGTTATAATGCCACCAGCAGCACTAAATACACGCTCAGGCAAAACGCTGGTGGCAGGGCAGGCCAGCATCTCCAAGGCGTAGAGCACAAGTTCGTGCCACGGGTCCAGCATGAACACCAAGTAGTTGTAAGGCACTGAGGGATCATTTAGGACGCTGACACGGTCTGCTATGTATTCCTTCACCATCTTCCAAAACTTTCCCTCCTTGTATCACTAGGTTGCGCTTCAGGGTAAGATTGCTGGCGGTGTGTCATGAAAGTGTCCCATGCATTGGGAGAGTGTTGCCCTGCCTTTTTTTGAACTGCTGTGTGTTTGCCTTGTCTCCCTCCCTCAGTTGCCTAAGGAAGTACGGACTTGTCAGAGTTGTCAGATGGAAAATTTGAGCAATTTTCCAACAAGGATCTTCTGGTATTGCACCATTTTGCTGGTCCTCTCCACCAGAGGAATGAGAGATGAGACGCTCTCTTTGTCGCAGGGGTCGAGAAGAGTGAACACCCAGTAATCCGTGTTATCTTAAATGCGTATAACGCGACGGTCGCAGGAAAGGCAGCCTAACATAAAGTAAGCCATGTGTGCCAGAGTACCAACAGGCAAGACGTCAATGTCCACATCAGGATGACTCTCCATCTTCTCATCCTCTTCTTGTGCCCATCTACGCTGAACAGATGGAATTAAAGTTCCATAGGTACTACCCTCTGTAGCAGAGGCAACTGTCTCCAGCTCCTCCTCCTCCTCTTCATGGTCCAATTCGTGCTGAGAAGACGAACTGTGGGTGGTCTGGCTATCACCCTGTGTAATGTCCTCCCCCATTATCTCATCTGCCAAATTCAGAGAGTCGTCCTTAATTGTGAGCAGAGATCGTTTGAGTATGCACAGCAGTGGGATGGTTACGCTGATAATAGCGTTATCGCCACTAACCATCTGTGTGGATTCATCAAAGTTTTTTAAAATCTCACAGAGGTCTGACATCGATGCACACTCCTTGCTTGTGAATAGTGGCACTTGACTCGAAAGGCGATGGCCATGTTGCAGCTGGTATTCCACAACTGCTGCTCACAAAGCCTCGCCAACATGTGGAATGTAGAGTTCCAGCACGTGCTCACGTCGCATAACAGTCGGTGAGCTGTAAGCCACAAGTGCTGCTGCAGCGTTGACAGACCGGCTGAAGCTGTGGACGACTTGCAGGAAATGGGCACACACGCGGTTCGCCTTCACTAGTAGCTCTGGCGACATGGTTTAGGTTTTTTATAAAACCGCTGAACCACTAAGTTTAAGATGTGGGCTAGGCATAGGATGTGTGTCAGGTTGCCGAGCTCCAAAACCGCCACCAAGTTACGGCCATTGCCAGACACAACCATGCCTGGTTGTAGGTTGAGTGGCGAGAGCCACAGCTCTGTCCATTATACCCTGCCACAGCTCTGCGGCGTTGTGCTGTTTGTAATTTCGAAAGTTGCGCATTTAGTGATATGGCCTGTGGGTGGGTGGGTATTTGTGCTTGCATACAAATGACTGTTATGGACATTTGGACACTGCGCTGGGACAGGGAAGTGGATATTGTTGCTGATGGTTCATGTGAAGGTCCAGGTGCAAGGCGAGGGGCATCCGGGCCTGCGCCTTTGACAGGGAATTGGCCTAGCAGCACATAACACAGTGGAAGAGGAGGCAGTGGTTTGACCCGCAGACCCAGATTGTGGACCCAGGCATTCTGCCCACTTGTTAGGGTGCTTGGATGCCATGTGGTGGATCATGCTGGTGGTGAGGTTGCTAGTGTTCACGCCCCGGCTCATTTTGGTATGTCATAGGTTGCAAACTACCACTCTTTTGTCATCTGCACTTTCCTCAAAAAAGCACCATTCTGCGGAACACCTACCCCTTGGCAAGGTAGATTTACGCATGGGGGTGCTCGGTGTAATGGTTGCAGGCCTATTTGTTGTGGGCCGACTTCTCCATTTTGCAACCCCTCTTCCAGCCTATTGCGGTGCTGCGGATCCCTCCCCCTCTGTACTGCTGTTCTCGCTTGGCTTTTCACCTTCCCATGTTGAGTGTTCAGTGACCTCATCGTCAACCACCTCCTCTTCCACTTCCTGACTCTGCTCATCTTCCTGACTTGACCTCATCTTCTGGAGACTGTGAAGACTCAAGAGGTTGGGAATCAGGGCACAATATCTCAGATCCCTCTTCAAGCGTGCTGGTCGCAAGGGCCAAATGTAATAGTGGCGCTGGATAGAGCTCCTCGGAATATCCAAGTGTGGGATCACTCGTTTGGCAAGCCTCTCTATGGTGGGAGGAAGGATGATCAGAGAGAGGATTCGGTTGTAGCCAGACTTTTGGCTACAGAAACTGGACTTGGTGGAAGAGAGGGTGGTGCTTAACCAATGGAAGCATTATCTTCAGCAATCTAACTGACCAACTGTTCGCACTGGTCCGACTTGGATAGTGTTGTCCTTTGCCGTCCCGCTAAGTTGGACATGAAGCTGGGTACAGTGAACTTTTTTTTTTCTGGTGCACTGGCAGCAGGCACAGTTTCATTACACCCAGGGCCATGGCCTCTGCGTGCACCATCAGCATCATGCCCACTTCCCCTTCCCTTAGTGCTTGCCTTCATTTTAATAGTTTTGTCACTAGATGTGGCGCAGATTGTTTTACAGTCCGCTAAAGACACAGTTTTCTGATGCAGGACAGTATATGTCACAGAAACACACAGAATATTGACACTAGATTAGGCCCAGATTTTTGGAATTTGCCTTAAAGAAACAGTTTTCTTATGCAGGACAGTATATGTCACAGAATATGGACACTAAATTAGGTCCAGATTTTTGGAATTTGCCCTAAAGACAGTTTTCTGATGCAGGACAGTAAATGTCACAGAAACACAAAGAATATGGACACTAGATTAGGCCCAGATGATTGGAATCTGCGGTACAGACACTGTTTTCTGATGTAGTTTATATTTATATTTTTCACTATATCTGGCCCTGACAACCACACATGTATTGTAGCGCAGATCACACAATTCATGGATTGCACCGTTGACAGCAAAAATGGTAATAGATTATGGGGAAAAAAATATATATTTTCTGTATTCTAATTTTTTCCCTATGTCTGTCCCTGACAACCACACAAGGTATTGCAGCGCAGATCTGACAACTCACAGATGACACTGTTTATAGCAAAAATGTGGATAGATTATGGGGGAAAAAATATATTTTAACTAATAGTCTTCCTATCTCTGACCCTGACACACACGTTCACACAGTGTGCATTCTGACATTCAGCATAAACCATTCCTGTCTTCCAAATAAAAGGACTGTTCTTTGTAGTCTAACTTGTTTATTGGTAAAACAGGATTTTTTGGTAAAACAGATATGCTTTTACAAGGATGGTGGAGTTTGAGAAGGAGATATGCAAAAGGACAGCTCTGCTGATGTGCCTTAGAGACTGGAGGCTTCTCTTTCCCAGGGTGATTTGCACTCCCACAATGCAGTGCACCACCCACAATGCAGTAGTCTTTGTAACATAAAAACAAAGTGTATTACAACTTAACACCGCCAGATGGTGCTATAACCACTGTAGGAAGGCGCAAGGGTCCGTCATTGATGGAAGGTATCTGTCACCGAGAGTCCTGGCCTGAATTTTAAGAGTCAGCGGCAGTTAGTTCTGACTGACACTATTTGTTATTTAGGATGGCTGTAGAGCTGATCCGGGCCGGCTCTTACTGGGAACAGCCAAAGTGCAGGGTGGGTAGCTGCTCCCCACATTACAGGCTGGGTTTTGGTTTGGGATATAAGAACCCAGCCAGCAGTCTCAGCTGAGTGGATTATCCTCCACTTCACAGTGAATCTGTGGAGACGCTGTGGTTTTGTGATCTGTATGAGGTGTTCCGTGCTAAAGGGCTGAGGAATAGTTTACACTCACCAAGCTTCCAGATTTTGACCTCGGCCTTGCGTACGTGTTTCCATCCTTGCTTGGGAATGTCTTGGTGATGAGGCCCAGTGGCCACTCATTCCGGTGTGATTGGTCTTTCATGAGCACGACATCCCCAGGTCTGATGTTCAGCTTGTTAGTTTGCCGCTTCCTTCTTGACTGTAAGGTAGAAATATACTGCTTCCTCCACCTGTCCCAGAAGGCATTAGAAAGTCTTTTCTGAGGGTGAGGATAGTCAAATCTTCAGGGTCACTGGAAAGGGTAGTCAATGGTCTTGCATTCATGATGGCTGACACTTCCGCCAAGAATATGGTCAAACTTTAATGTGTGAGTCTCGTACTCCCCACTTGAAAGAAGATTGAATCCAAGATTTGTCTTGCTATCCCCATCATCCTTTCCCAGATTCTGCCCATGTGAGAAGAATGAGGCGGATTAAAGGTCCAGGTGCATCCTTGCTCATTTAAGTATCTTTCCACGTTGGAAGGAATTTGAAGCTCTTTCACTGCTCCAAGAAAATTTGTGCCTCTGTCTGAACGAATATGCTTCCCGTGTCCTCTAATGACATTAAACCGTGGAAGTGCGTTTATGAAACTTGAAGTGTCCATGGAATCAATCACTTCTATATGGACAGCTCTGCTGGACATGCAAATAAACATGACCGGCCAGGGTTTTTCACTCATGTGAATACCTCTAGTGTGTCGTGTAACCACTGACCAAGGACCGAATACATCCAGACCAACGTTGGTGAAAGGATGATCTGTACTAAGTCTCTCAATCAGGAGACTGGCCATCTTTGGGTTCTTGAACATGCCGCGAAGTTTGCGACAGATAACGCACTTGAAGATGAGCTTGCTCACACACCTCTTTGCTCCAACTATCCATAGTCCGGCAGCTCGTAAATTCCCTTCAGCAAACAATCGGTCCTGGTGTTTCACTTGAATGTGGTTATGTCAGGGTCATAACATGATGATGTCTGGGAATTATTACAGGATGTTTCTCCACGAATTCTACTTCGGCTTCTTGAAGACAGTCTCCTATTCTTATCTACCCATTTTGGTCAATGATGGGATCAAGCTTCTTCAAAGAGCTATCCTTGGAGACTGTTTGACCTTTGCTGAGGTAGTCTATTTCCTTAGCATAACATTCATGTTGTATAGTGCAAATTATTATGTTTTTTTTTACTTTTACAGATTAGCAGCAGTAAAGGCGTGTTTGCAGCGATGCCAACCTTTGCAGGGCTTCTGGCTCACAGGTAATGTCGATTTCTAAGACAGAGCTATATGAACTAGACAGGCTATAGCACGAACAAGCGACATTCAGGTGGAGAACCTGTCGAAACGATGAGATTTGAGTTGGTGGTCCGAAGTCACCGTACGTAGAACAGATACTTCCGGCCGGATTTCTTCATCGGCATCTGGGTCTGCCAATTCAAACATGTCGGATCCGATGCCGCAAGACGTTGAGCGGTACAAAAAAGCAGGACATGTAAACCATGATGTATCCTTAAGGTGGCTTGATGCAATGGATCTAGTTGCTTTGTTCACAGGATTATGCTGTATAGGCACTTAGTGCCACTGTTTAGGACAAGTGGATCTCCTGATCCTTCGCACCCGATTGCTGACATAGACGAAAAAGCGTCGGGTTTCGTTGCAAATATATCCTAGGACTACCTTGCTGTCGACTTCCTCGATTTCCGGGTTCATTCCTGTTGTTATAAGTTCAGTCAACTCCACTTCAAGCACAGCAGCGCAGAGCTCCTGTCTGGGAATCATGTGTTGGCGGAGTGGCGCCAGTTTGGTCCGGCTCATGACAAATGCTATTTGGCATTGTTCTTTGCTGGCAATGGTCTTTAGGTATGTTACAGCTGCAATAGCCTTGACTGAAGCATTGCAGAAGATATACATCTTGACTTCAGTTGATGGCACAGAAGCATATGGTCATGCCATGTGAAGGCTGGACAAAACTTTGAGAGACTTCTTCCAACCTGTCCACAGGTCCTTTTTGTCCGCGGGAAGCAGGTCATCTCAATCAGATGTCTCTGTGGTGAAGTCTCTTAAAATAATTTTGCCTTGGATAGTAAGAGGTGCTACGAATTCCAGAGGATCATATAAGCTGTTTATGGTGGACAGAACTCCTCTGCATGTGAAGGGCTTTTCTCCCTTGCTGATTTGGAAGCTGAATGTGTCTGTCTTTAAATCCCAGAGCAAACCGAGGCTCCACTGCATCGGAAGGGAGTCAGTGCTAATATCCAAGTCCTTTAGATCACTTGAATAGTCTTGAGGTGAGAAGGCCTCCATTAAAGGGAACCTTTCACCTCCCAAAAACATCCCAAGCCACCAGCAGTACCTGGGTGTAGCCAGCAGTCTGTTTCTGATGCCTTTCTTCCTGAAGGCAGATGCAGCAAAAGTACTGAAAACATTGTTTTATCCCCTGCCCGCTTCTCCACACTTGCTTGAAGTCAAGGAGACAGTGGCCTCCTTGCTTCAAGTCACGGTAACCGCACCCCCTTCACTGCCCCTTCGCTGTGACTGACAGTGCTTATGCAGAGAGTTCGGCAAAGCCAGCCGAACTTTCAGCTGTCAGCCACAGTGAAGGGGCAGAAAACGGGGCTCGGTTACCGTGACTTGAAGCAAAGAGGCCTCTGCCTCCTTGACTTCAAGTATGTGTGGAGAAGGGGGATAAAACAACGTTTTCAGTACTTCTGCTGCATCTGCCTTCAGGAAGAAAGGCATCATCAGAAACACACTGCTGGCTACACACAGGTACTGCTGGCGGCTTGGGATGGTTTTGGGAGGCGACAGGTTCCCTTTAACTAAAGGCTTTTGGAGGTGATTTTGTGCAACCTCAAATTAGATAAAGCAAGCATTACTTGGGCCTTTTTTAAGACACTTATTCCAGTGGATTTTAAGCAGTCGTCCACATAGAAATCTTTTTCCACAAAGGATCTGACATCTGTTTCACCCTCTTGGGCTGAATGTCTGAGACCATACTGAGACTGCAGGGGAGGGACTGTTTCTGAAGATGTGCACTCTCATTTGGTACTTTACAATGTCTTCATTGCGGTTGTTGTTGTGGTACCAGAAGAACCTCAAGTAGTTTCTGTGTTCTTCCTTGACGAGTAAGCAGTGGAACATCTGATGTATGTTGGCCATAAATGTTACAGAATCTCTACGGAAGTGGAGAAGTACCTTCAGAAGTCTGTTTTTGAGGTCTGGACCAGACAGTAAGACATCATTTAGCGAGACGCCTTCCCACCTGGAGCTCAAGTCGAATACTACTTGTATCTGCCCTGTTTTTTTAGGATGATACATGTCAAATATGAGTAAGTACCAACACTACTTGGAGTCTTGGAGTGTGGGTGCCATTTCTGCAGGGTTGTTCTGGAATATTCTTTCTGTAAAAGGTAAAGAAATGTTCTCTTGTCTCTGGTGTCCTCTGAAGTATGTTTAAGGGATATAAATCGACTGTAGACAAGTTCTTTGTTCTTAGGTAAGCGTTGTCTCCAGGGTTTTGTCTCCAGGGTTTAAACGTTAAAGGTGCGACCCAGATTTTTTGACTTGTCTTATTATTCCTTGAACCATGATATCCAAAAACAGCCTGTCTTCTATGGACATTGCGACCTTGTTGTCTTCTCTTGTCTTGTGGAAAACTATGCACCCTAAGTGATCTTGCTCACCATCGCAAGCGTGGTCTTCACAGGAGGGATCTATAAAAGGAAAAGGCGGATGTGTTCTGGAGGGCTTTGCCATACCCTCTCCAGCACTTGATCGGCTAGGTGTCTCCTGGAAATGCCCTAGAGATGATCGACCTGGTGGAGTGCTGCGAGGCCACCAGAAATCTGCAGGGGGGTTCTTTTGGGAGGGGGCCAGTCAAACCCCGGAAATCTCCACCCCAAACCTGGCGGCTGGTGCCAGCCAAACCCGCCTGGGACGTACCCCCTACAGACCCAGCCACGTTGGTCTGCTGGCGGTGACACAAGCCTGGATACATAAGGGCCGACTGTCCCCATAGAGGGGGGAATGCATGGACACTTTGGCTACCGCGCCTCAATGTATGCCAGGAGGCTGTGTGTATCTGGTAACCCCGAGACAATAGACAATAGTCACCTGTGCCAGGTGCAAGTGGGAGATAGCCTGGAAGGAAATGGTGCTGCTGGACTCAGAGAGCCTGGTGTCCCTGGTAAGAGCTACCACGGTGCGGCCTGCCGAGCATACAGGCCGAAAAGTAGGCATAGTGTGCATCCATGGAGACTTAAAGGACTATCCCACAGCCCTGGTGTCACTATCCACGATGGCCGTCATGTGGACTCATGAGGTGGCAGTCACCACAAAGTTGGACTATAAACTAATAATTGGGAGAAACTTCCCTGGTTTCCCTACACTATGACTGGATACGAAAGTTACCGATACCCGGGAGACAGATGTGACCCTAGCAGAGTGGCCCAGCTCATGGGGGAGACCAGAACCCTGGGAACCTGAGTCCAAATGGCCAGTGGTAGGGGTGACTGCCTCTTCGGTGGAAGAGGGGGAGACAACCCCACTAAGTGTAATGGTGGGAGATGTGGAGGACTTGCTGCCGGGTCCGGAGTTGGCAGACCTCAACATCTCCGGAGATAACTTTGGTACAACACAGCACCAGGACCCGACTTTATCTTGATCCTGGGAGAATGTGGTAGTAGTTGAGGGTGAGCCGCAACAACCAGGGGCCGAGTCAATTTTCCCCCGTTTTGTGGTTCAACAGGAGATGCTGTACCGCCGGGTAAATCAACTTCGGGGGGAGCATATTGAACAGCTGGTGGTGCCTAAGTCGTATCTCAAGCTTGCGTGGGAGTTAGCCCACCAACATGTTCTTGGTAAACACCTGCGCCAGCAGAAAACACAGGACCAGATTCTACAGCGGTTCTACTGGCCCAGTATGTTCAGAGGTGGAAGAGTATTGCAAGTCTTGCCCAACTTGCCAGATAAACAGCTCCCAGCTACATTTCCATAGTCCCCTGGTCCTCTCTCCCGATTATTGAGGTTCCATTCGAGTGGATCGCTATGGATCTCATAGGCCCAGTACCAAAGTCTGCTAGAGGGCGCCAACACATCTTAGTCGTCCTCGACTACGCCACTCGGTACCCGGTGGCAATGACGCTGCATCATACATCAGCCAAACTCATAGCTAAGGAGTTAATGTAGATGTTTTCTCTAGTGGGTCTGGCTAAAGAGGTTCTGAATGACCAAGGGACCCCGTTTATGTCAAAGGTCATGAGAGAACTTTGTAATTGCTCCACATAAAACAGCTACGGACATCCGTGTATCATCCGCAAACGGATGGCCTGGTAGAGAGGTTTAATCAAACACTAAAAAATATGTTTAAAAGAGTGGTGTCTAAGGATGGGAGGGTCTGGGACATTCTTCTGCCCTATCTCATGTTTGCAATGCGAGAAGTGCCAGCTCTACTGGGTTCTCGCCCTTCGAACTGCTATACGGCAGACACCCTCGCGGTCTGTTGGACGTCACCAAAGAGGCATGGGAACAACAGCCTACACCGCACAAAAGCATTGTTGAGTAAGTCACCCAGATGCAGGGACGGATGTAAACAGTGTTGCCTCTGGTTAGGGAGCATATGGAGGCAGCATAGCGAGCCCAGAGTAGGGTCTATAATAGGCAGGCTCGGGTCCAGAACTGTAACACGGCTGATCGGATGTTGGTTCTGGTACCGACCGTAGACTGTAGGTTCCTAGCTAGGTGGCAGGGGCCCTATGAGGTACTTGGAAAAATTGGAGAGGTAGATTACAAGGTACACCAGCCAGGGAGGCGAAAACCGGAGCAGGTGTACCATGTGAATCTGCTCAAACCCTGGAAAGATATGGAAACCTGTACGGGAGACAGCCCGCGACTAGGGTTCCTAGGGGAGGCGGTTTCGGCCCCTTTGTCTGAAGCAAGGGAAGTGGCTGTCACAGTGAAAATTGCTGACAACCTCTCCCCTAAACAGGCTCAGAAAGCCAGGGAGTTCATTAGTCGGAACACGGATGTGTTCTCGGACCTCCCTGGACGCACGTCTATAAATCCGGCATGGCATTGTTACTGAGCCTCAGGCAAAAGTCCGGTTAAAACCATACGGTGTACCCGAGGCTCAGCGACAAACTATCGAGGAGGAAGTGCAGCTAATGCTCCAGATAGGTGTCATCGAGGAATCAAAAAGTGAACGGGCCAGTCCTATAGTCTTAATACCCAAGCCGGACAGGACATTGTGGTTCTGTAACGATTTCCGCAAACAGAATGAGGTGTCCAAGTTTGACGCGTATCCCATGCCCCGAGTAGATGAGCTTATTGAGAAGTTAGGCCAAGTCCGGTATTTTTCTGTGTTAGACCTCACCAAAGAGTACTGGCAGGTACCCTTGAGGGAGGCTGCAAAGGAAAAAATGGCTTTTAACAAGTCAGAGGGGCTGTATCAGTACAAGTTATTACCCTTTGGTCTACATGGCGCTCCCGCCACATTTCAAAGGCTAATGGACATTGTACTCCGTCCAAATCATCGGTACACTTCAGCATACTTGGACGATATCGTTGTCCATAGCACCGACTGGGAAAGTCACCTACCTAAAGTACAGGCTGTAGTTGACTCCTTTAGGAAGGCTGGCTTAACCGCTAACCCAAAAAAGTGCGCAATAGGGTTAGAAGAGACCAAGTACCTGGGGTATGTAATTGGGTGCCTAATGATCAAACGTCAAGTGAACAAAATTGAGACAATTAGGAATTGGCCCCGACCTGTCACTACTCGGCAAGTAAAGTTGTTACTGGGTATGGTGGGGAACTATATGAGGTTTGTCCCCAATTTTGCTACAGTCACCGCACCATTGACAGGCCTTTTGAAGGGGCGCAAGTCAGTGACAGTCCAGTGGAATGAGCAGGTGGAAAAGGCTTTCTCCGCTTTTAAGTCGGCCCTGTGTGGGTCCCTGGTATTGGTGACGCCCGACTTCAAGAGGGAGCTTGTGGCACAGACCGATGCCTCTGAAGTAGGCCTCAGAGCTGTACTCTTTCAGGAAATCAATGGAGAGGAACATCCCGTTGTTTTCCTGAGCCGAAAGCTTACCAGAGCCGAGACTAGGTACAGTATAGTGGAGAGAGAGTGCCTGGCCATCAAGTGTGCACTCGAGTCTCTCCTCCATTATCTGTTTGGGAGAAAGTTCAGTCTGGTGGCCAACCACTCCCCTCAAGCGGATGAGCCAAGCCAAAGAGAGGAATGCTTGGGTCATCAATACTTGGGTCACCAGGTGGTTCTTGTCTTTACAAAACTTTATGTTTTCCATGGAACATAGGGCAGGCAGGTTACAGGGAAATGCGGATGCCCTGTACCGCGTACACTGTCTGGCAAGTGTTTACCCCCTCAGGGTTGAACAAAGGGGGATGTATGTAGGAAGGCGCAAGGGTCCTGTCATTGACAAAAGGTATGTGTCACCAAGAATTCTGGCCTCGGTGAGGTAAGAGATGGTCATTTTAAGTGTCAGCGGCAGTTAGTGCTGACTGACACTATTTGTTATTTAGGATGGCTGTAGAGCCGATCCGGGCCAGCTCTTACTGGGAGCAGCCAAAGTGCAGGGTGGGTGGCTTCTCCCCACGTTCCAGGCTGGGTTTTGGTTTGGGATATAAAAACCCAGCCAGCAGTCTTAGCTGAGTGGATTGCTCATTGCTGGAAAACAGGCCCCCTAAAGCCTGCAGTGGATGGCTAATGAAAAACTGCTAACCAGGTGAATGTTTGTTCTGTGGACTTTCCATGGTATGAACATACACCAATACTGCGAACTGTTATTTTGTTTTGCCTTTTATGTGAATAAATACTGAACTATTTAAGTTAAAGACTTTGTGATTGCCTCTATACTGCATCCCCTAATCTGCCTACAAGAGCAAATCCCCACACTAACCACTTCAGGAATAACATGACTCTGGCAGAATAAACTAGAATCATTTTCTAACCCTGCTGGGCAGAACACACATTCTGACTGGACAGGGTGCCTTAAATATCCAGGGACCCTCACCAATTGGCTGGGAAAGTATTAGCAAATGCGTGCACAGGCCAACAGATAAGAGCACGCACCCTAAGAGAACAGAGACTGGAGTAAATGGAGACAGCAGCTTGCAGAGGATGCCAGGCAGCATGGAAGTGGCAGGCTGCTAACCTAACACTGATATGTCATGGGTCCATTCTCCCCTTCCCCATGATGCCCACCTCTATATTTGCCATGAGTTCCATTTTCAACACAACTACAAGTTATCCTTTTACCACAAACACCATGACTTAGAGAGTCACTGCTACAAGATCAACAGATGTACATTTCAGTCATGTGCCCCCCTCCGTCTTAGCCTCCTCCTCACTGCAGTTTAATCGCCATTTCCATACATATCAACAAGAACACTATCTGGAATTTCTTCCTTAGCACCCATGGAGTTGTCTCTTAGGAGAAAAGAAGGCACACTACTAGGAGTGGTCAGTGAAGACCGAGATGATGTAAGAGAAATCTCAATTTGTCATGGAGGAGGAGTGGGAGGAATATAATATACTGAACAGTGGCTCAAATTTGTCAAGATAAGATTTGTCACTTATATCTTCCCGGAGTGTCGGCTTTAGGCTCCTTTCACACTTGCGTTCAGGTGTCCGCTCGTGAGCTCCGTTTGAAGGGGCTCACGAGCGGCCCTGAACGCAGCCGTCTGGCACTAATACATTCTCAGTGGAGGTGGATCCACTGAGAATGCATCCGCCTGCCAGCGCTCAGCTTCCGCTCCGCTCAGTGAGCGGACACCTGAACGCTGCAAGCAGCGTTCGGGTGTCCGCCTGGCCGTGCGGAGGCGAGCGGATCCGTTCCGACTTACAATGTAAGTCAATGGGGACGGATCCGCTTGAAGATGACACCATATGGCTCAATCTTCAAGCGGATCCGTCCCCCATTGACTTTCAATGTAAAGTCGGAACGGATCCGCTCAGGCTACTTTCAGACTTAGAAAATTTTTCTAAGTTCTAATGCAGACGGATCCGTTCTGAACGGAGCCACCGTCTGCATTAATATGAGCGGATCCGTTCAGAACGGATCCGATCGAACGCAGGTGTGAAAGTAGCCTTATAAAGTACTTTACATAAAGGCAAATGCCTTCCCCTCTCTGGTTTTCACCATTTTTTCTAAACAGACTGTAACCCTGTACATTAACTGAGCCATTATTCCCAATATGTCATAGTCCTCTTCAGACTACTCATTCCAGTTCAACAATTTTATTAGGCTTCTGGCATTAGTATACTTACAATTAAGAGATGTTTGTAGATTATTTATCATACACCCTTTCCTAATGAACTGTTCTAGTCTCTCCCTCCATTCCATTACCTCGCCCCAGGTTACCATCTACCTTCCTATAATTTAATTATCTTCCCCTCAGTCCCTCTTTTAAGCAGTCCTTCAGTCTTCTAGCCATCTTCTCCCCCAAAACAGTTGCACCTTCCCCATTAAGGCGCAGCCCAACACTATGATAGAGTCTCTGCCCAGTTCTCCATGAACTCAAACTCTTCCTTCCTACACCAGTTCTTGAGCCACTTGTTTACCTCCCTAATCTCCCGCTGCCTCTCTAGTGTGGCTCGTGGTACTGGTAGTATTTCAGAAAATACTACCTTTGAGGTCCTTGCCCTGAGTTTGTGACCTGAATCCCTACAATCATTCAAGTCAATTGTAAAGAGTTATGTATAATATAACTGTTACACAGAACAATATGTCAGGGACACTCATGTGACAATCAACAATTTTATTTAATCAACTTTGACATATTTTATAAATTGTCATTTGGACAGAGTCCAGTCCACTATCATTGTGATGCACAAAATACATTTGGCATGTGAGCAACATAATTCTTTAATGAAATTTGAATACATTTTTCTTTAAACGTCAGTTGGACAGAATCCTGTACAATATCCAGTTGGTAACTGTGATGCACATGAATATATCAGGCAAATTAGTTTGTGATCAAATTACTTAATAAAAAACAACTTTGAAATGTTTATTATGAAAAAGTCAACTGGACAGAGTGAGCCCAATACTACGTACGGGTGGTTACTGTGATGCACACCAATATGTCAGGCACGCAAAGCTGAGATCAACTGAATTTTTCAAATAAACGTTGAAAATGTCAGTTGGATGTAAATTGGCACGCTATCAGCGGCAGGATTTATATTGTAAAATTTTTGCTTAGATATGAACTTTGTAATGAAGATTGTGGGGATTCACATTAATAAATTGAGTTGTACAGCTTTAACCCCTTAGTGACCACCAATATGCCTTTTTACTAACGTAAACAAAGGGGGTTTAACCCCTTCAGGACCAGGCCATTTTTTGCAAATCTGACAGGGCCTCAAAGAAGAATAAAAAAAACAAGCCAGGCTGCGCGAACAAGTGGATGAGGTAAGTTTAATTATTATTATTTTTTTTTTAACTCCTCCATCCCTAATTTACTTAGCATTCTGTATTAAGAATGCTATTATTTTCCCTTATAAAATAACCATGTTATAAGGGAAAATAATAAAATCTACACAACACCAAACCCAAACCCCAACTTCTGTAAAGAAGTACGGGTTCGGTTTGGGTACCAAACATGCCGATTTTTCTCACGTGAGTGCAAAACGCGTTAAAAAGCTTTGTACTAGCACGGAAAAATCACGCATTATGAAAAATCGCGCAATATCACGCACCCGCATTATGTCCAGCCCTCACACGCGACGCCCGTGTGAAAGAGGCCTAACCCTAGGTGTTCCACAAGAATTAATGGAAAATAAATATGAAATTTCAGAATTTCACTTACAAGGCAAGGGCTAACAGCCAAACAAAACTCAATATTTCTGGTCCTGATTTTGTAGTTTACAGAAACACCCTAACTGCTGTACGGGCACACAGCATTGTGCAGAAGGAAATGAACGCCATAGGGTTTTTGGAAGGCAGATTTTGCTGGACTGGTTTTTTGAAGCCCCCCTGATACACCCCTAAAGTAGAAACTCTCCTAAAAGTGACCCCATTTTGGAAACTACGGGATAAGGTGGCAGTTTTGTTGGTACTATTTTAGGATACATATGATTTTTGGTTTCTCTATATTACACTTTTTGGTGGCAAGGCACTTTTTATTTTTTGTTATTTTCAACATTCATCTGACAGGTTAGATCATGTGGTATTTTATAGAGCAGTTTGTTTGTTTTAGTTTTAAAGCTGTAGTTTTATTTATTTTTTGGGCGACTGTCTTGTGTAGGGGAATTTTTTTTTTCGGGATGAGATTAAGGTTTGATTGGTACTATTATAGGGTGCATATGACTTTTTGATTGCTTGCTATGTCTCCATAATCTGAGAGCCATAGTTTTTTCAGTTTTTGGGCGATTATCTTAGGTAAGGTTTGATTTTTGCGGGATGAGATGACGGTTTAATTGGCACTATTTTGGGGTGCGTATGACTTTCTGATCGCTTGCTATTACACTTTTTGTGAGGTAAGGTGCCAAAAATTTATTTTACACAGTTTTTATGTAGATTTTTTTACGGTGTTTACCTGAGGGGTTAGGTCATGGGGTATTTTTATAGTACCTTTTTGATCGCTTGGTGTTGCACTTTTAGTGATGTAAGGTGACAAAAAATGGAAGCCTAGGGCTGGCCCGGTGTGCGCAATGTATTGGTGAGTTTTTCCAGCAGATGACTCACCTCACCTGGTAATTAATTATTAACAGCTACATTGAGATATAAAACAACGCATTGCATGTGACTCTATATTCCCGGAAGAAGCCTGGTTGGCGAAACGGCTTCGGGTGGAGGCGGCTGCAGAGTCACATTCCCACATTTGGTATGGCTTGATGGTTGTGCTTTATATTAGTCATGATACACGCTATTATATTGGTATGTACTGAAGTGCAATGCGTTTTTACACCGCTGCGAATTACAACAGTCATTTTTGGGGTAGGTTTGCATGGCCCTGTTTTGGGCCTCAGATACCATTTGTGGTTGGATCGGCTATCAGAAAGGTGAACCTAACCTATCTAACCCTATCTACAACAAGCAGTAGAGCTATGCTATAACTGCTGTGGTAGGGCAGCCTAAAGGGGCCAAAAAGTGCAGACCTTGGTTTAGAGTTAATATATACATACCGTTACGACACCCAATTTTCCAATTCTTGGAGATGGTTAATGCTGATGCGATTGAAAGAGTGGCCGGTAACCAGAAACGATTTACTCCTATGTTGA
Organism: Bufo gargarizans; assembly: GCF_014858855.1. Lineage (NCBI taxonomy): Eukaryota > Metazoa > Chordata > Amphibia > Anura > Bufonidae > Bufo > Bufo gargarizans. The sequence continues at coordinate 353,975,780 of NC_058082.1, forward strand.
CTAACAACATATGACCATATAACGAGAAGGCCTGAATCACGAGAGCTGCAGACTGAAACAAACAATGGTGAATCTGTTGGAAGGGCCTAAATGAACTCCAACCATCCGCCAAGGGCCCTGATCGGGCACTGACTGTTCCTGGTGGCAAAATACTTCACCTCTACTTATTCCCCAGGCCACACATTTTTTTTTTTCTATTAAGGACCCAAAAGTTAGAACATGGCGTATGCGGTCTTACTGTAGTAGTAGATTAAGTGAAATGTGTAAACTCACCAGGCCTGGGGAACCATACACAGGAATACATGGTTATTTCGATTAACGAGCTAATGTTGCCTGTAATAAGGACAGAACGTACACATAATACCTGCAGTTGTGACAGAAAATAAGCTTACGGTCGTGATAAACTATGTATGCTGAGCCTGTAGTCGTGATAGGACTTTTCGTGTCTGTAGACATGACAGACTTCGTAAAGTCCGCCTTATTACTGTACCTCCTACTTTAAGAAGGACCGATACCCAGGACTTAGGTCGGACACCAACACCCTCAGCCCAAGTTTGTAGATGAACTAAGCATGCCTGGGAGAAGATGATGTCCGCCAAGGCAGGCTTGGGATGACAACTTATGAAGAAAACAATGAAGACCCAACAACCTAGAAAATAAAAGTCAAAGAAAACAATAACGTGAGTGAGACTCTAATGGCACAAGCCGCCTGTGCGAGCCACCACGAGAAAATTGTATTGCGAGCTACAGATGACCGAGCCATGCAAGCGGGTCTGAAGGCAGAAAAGACATGGAACCTACTTGTTGTGGGACCACGCAGCCGGCCTCGAATGGTGGAGTCATATATGTAAAACTAAAACGGAGAATCCATGCGTGAGAGACTCTAATGGCGGAGCCATGCATGAGAGACTCTAATGGCGGAGTCATATGTATACAACTAAAATGGAGAAGCCATGCGTGAGAGACTCTAATGGCGGAGCCATGCGCGAGAGACGCTAATGGCGGAGCGATATGTGTAAAACTAAAACGGAGAAACCATGCGTGAGAGACTAATGGCGGAGTCATATGTGTAACACTAAAAGGGAGAAGCCATGCGTGAGTGACTCTAATGGCGGAGTCATATGTATACAACAAAAACGGAGAAGCCATGCGTGAGAGACTCTAATGGCGGAGCCATGCGTGAGAGGCTCTAATGGCGGAGTCATATGTATATAACTAAAACGGAGAAGCCATGCGTGAGATACTCTAATGGCGGAGCCATATGTGTAAAACTAAACCGGAGAAGCCATGCGTGAGAGACTCTAATGGCGAAGCCATGCGTGAGAGACTAATGGCGGAGTCCTGTGTGTAAAACTTAAACGGAGAAGCCATGTGTGAGCGACTAATGGCAGTTTATTTATATATTTTTTTAAAACCACTTATGCAGCACCAGTATGACTTGGGGACTCGTATAACCATGACCCTCTCCGACAGTGAACTTGGGACACTAACCAGCCTACAACCATACCCTTAACGAACAACATGAAGAACGGTCATCAGGCCCCCGAAGCCAAGAGACTGAACTGGATGACCTTGCAATGACAATAAGTAATTAAACGCGAGCCAGACCTGATGGAAAATGCATAGACATTAGTGATCCGAACCACGTGCACAACCGAAACATTAACCAACCGCGAACCGTGAAATTTAAACAGATGGGAGAAAAACAAGAGCCAGAGGCATTGCAGTTCGCTAAGAGAAGACCCTTGTCGCGACAAACGAATGAACAACTTGTGAAAACATAGTAGGAACTTACTCCTATTGGCCTAGCAATGAAAAAAAATGCAGCTTTAAGTGAAAGCAGAGTATAACACATGATGTAAGAACAAGTGGGTGAATGCAGCTCTGGATGTGAGTGGTGCCTAAAACATGGTATGGGCACAGCTCTGAGTAGGAGCATGAAGAGCATGGTATAAAGCAGCTGTATGAATGCAATCTGAAAGTGAGCAGAGTATTAATGTAATGCAACAGCGGATGCATGAACGCAGCTCTAGTAGTGAATGGCGTATGGAACAAAAATGTAAATGCAGACACACGGACGTAGCTTTGAAGGTTACAATCCTAACCACAATCATTCGACCATTAGTGCCCAACCCCCTTCGCCCCAGAGCACTACAAATCACGGACCGTGTAACCACGTCCGATCCTACCTTGAATGCCCAGGCGCGAACGAACCTCTACATGATGCTGCAGGATTGTATTTTTATTTTATTTATTTTTTTACAACGATGGTCACCACTGCACCACCTCGTATTGGCCTAAGAAAAACATAAACGTGGTTGAACATAAACCCTGATGCAACGCCAATTGATAGACGTATAGTGCACCTATAAACATAACACGGAACCGCTGACACATGCTTGCCCATAAAATAATGTTTATAGATTAAACACACTTACATACAAGAACATCGGAACTAAATTACAAACTCCTTGACTAAATCTGCTTGTGCCCCCATACACAGACCACTGATACACATTTACCGACACCTTGCATGTCCAGCGCTAACTGCGGACATGCGCCCCACATGTAAAACAGGTGACAGTTAAACATGCAACCATTTTTTTTTTTTTTGCTCATTCCTGCCTAATTTTAGGCATCTAGCATACCAATAACTATGTACACAGTAGCCCTCCCCAAGCCCCGAAACGGCTGGGCAACAATCCTAACCACCAACATCCGACTATTAGCGCCCAACCCCCTTCATCCCAGAACACTGCAAATCGCGGACCGCAGTGTGAGTCCTGTGCAGCAAGTTCGATCCTACCGTGAGCGCCAGCATTCGCCTGGCACCTTTTGCTGTTTACCAAGGCTTGAACCAGCTGCCACACAATGCTGCGTTTTTTATTTTTGTTAGTTTTTTTTTTTTTCCTTTTAAACGACCATTGAAACATGACCCTTCCAAAAACTAAATGAATAAAATACCATCACTTAAACACAGCGTGCATAGCTTGGAGACATGCGTCCCGTATGTAACAGGTATCAGAAAACATGCGACCATACCTATTCTAGGCGCATGCTTACCCCAATAACAATATTCAATAGCCCCCCAACAAGCCCCTGAACAGCCAGACAAAATATGCTCACCACAGTCGTTTGACCATTAGCGCCTAACTCTGCTTCGTCCCAACGTATGACAAGCCGCAGACTGTAATGTGGGTCTCGTGTAAACAAGTCTGATTCTACCGTGAACACCAGCACTCACCTGGCACTTTCGGCCATTGCCCAGGCGTGAAAGAGCCTCCGTACAATGCTTTTTTTTTTTTTATCGACCATTGACCCACATTTACCATCACTTAAACACAGCGTGCATAGCTTGAGCCAACTGCAGACACGCGCCCCGCATGTAAACCAGGTATCAGAAAACATACAACTATACCTACTCTAAGTACGTGCTACCCCAATAACTGTATGCAATGGCCCCACCAGGCCTCTGAATAGCCGGACAAACAATACTAACAACCATCGTTCGACCATTAGCTCCCAAACTTTGCTTCATCCCAGAGCGCTACATGTCGCGGACCGCAGCGTGGGTCCCGTACAAACAACTCCGATCCTACCATGAATACCAGCGCCCTCCTGAGACATTCTGCCGTCGCCCAGCCGCAAGGAGCCTCCACACCATGCTGCTGTATCCTAGAGCTGCCTCAGAGGTAGTGAAATCAGCTGAATCAGCGTCAGACTGGGCCCACAGGTGCCTATAAATAGCCTAGTAATCAGCCTCCCCTCCCACAAATGCAGCAATATCTTGCTTATACTTATCATATACGGTATCATTATGGTGAGAGTCTTTGCCTTAAGTAATTGAGTGTGGAGGACGGACTCTGCTGCCCCCTTCTTTTCCTCCATTGGGTTAATATTTGCTGCTATCCTTTTTATGAACTTTTAACATGTGTATGTATTATACTCAATAAAGTTTTTTTTTTTTTTATTCAGATATGTAAAATGGTGGACTCCATTTAAATTGATTTGTGCAAAAAAAAAATCCCTACAACTTCAGACTAATTAAAAATTTAGGTATTTTGGGGAAATTTATAAAATATTTAATTAGTTTAGAAGTGATTTATCTCTCGAGTATGTTATTTCTTATTTTCTTATTTTATCACAACTGCTACTTTGGCTGACTTTTTAATAAATTGAATAACCCCTTTAATTTATTGCTATGATAGCCTGATCCTGGACCCAATTAAAGGGAAACAAATTGGCAACTTAAATATACAAAACAGGTTTAAAGGGAACCTGCTATTATTACATGACATGTTGCTGCTAGGCACAATACTTGATTTTTATACTTATTTTTTCTAAAAACTGACCATGAAGCAATTTTTCTGAAATAAATGTTTGTATTTTTGCTGTCCTGCAGTCAGTGTGGGCCGGGAGTCACCAGTGTGTATAAATGGATTCCCTAAATCACAAAGTCACCAGCCTGCCCACTTCACTGTGATTGACATTAACTTAGCTTCTTGATGTCAGCACCATCTCATATGAAATATTTTGTCACTTACAGTGAGATATTATAGGCAGGCTGGCGGCGATGACTCCATGACTTGAGGAATCCAGTTATACATCCTAGTGACTCCTGGTCCCACACTGACGTCAGGTCAGGCTAAAATACTAACTTTTATTTTAGGAGAATGGTTTTATGGGTATTGAAAAAAATAAGTTTGAAATCAGTATAACGTGCCCAGCAGCACCATGCAAGTTGCTGCATAGGAAAATGTGATGACAGGTTATTAACAGAAGTAAGTCAATTGGTACAAAGTAATTTTGTATTTTTTTATGGTCTCGCTTTTAGAAGTTGTAGTAGACTAATTTTACCATATAAAGTCTGTTAAATGTCATAGCAAATGGTCTGCACTTTGAAAGTGTCTACTCAACAATGTCAAACAGAATATGTTTGAAATTAAAGTTCCTGAATTTTCTTCCTAATGAAAGGAAGGAGTCGGTATGGAGCTCCGATGCCTATACAGATAATATTACGAAATTAATTGTGATGACAGTCAAAAAGAAATTTGGATCAGCTCACCTCCATACAGGTATGGTGCACACGATCTGGGCTGGCAACCCAGAACAATGCAGGAAAAATGTGGATAGAGGAAGGGCTTGTATGCCCAAAACGCGTAATATATTTTTGAGTCAATAAAGGATTTTTTTTTTTATGAGTGCTGGATCTATCCATGTTTTTCCTCCAATGAAATTAATTGTCATGCAACTGTCAACCTATTTTGATTTAAACGAAATTGTAGGATGCTTTAAATAACTGGAAGCTAAACAGAAAATAATACATGCTGTACACAATTATTTAGGGGTTAACACATTCTACTATTAAACTGTGAGAGGTTTTATACATGTATGAGATCTTATCGTAGTCGACAGAGTCATGTTTAGAGGCACTCTAGATGCCTATACCAAATACCGTGTGGTTGCAGAAGCTCAGTATTTCTTATCTACACATTCTGTAAATAGATTCATCTTCCTTTAAGTGACTAACTGACTATGGTAAATTGAAATTCACTCAGAATTCCCTGTAGAAGCAATCAAACCACAATGATAGCACAGTTGATCTTGAGCATAATAATACGACGAGTTGTCTGGCATCCAAATTGTATTATAGTGTCTATTCGGCAACAACAGTTGATTGAAAATCTTACATAATAGCAAGCCTGAAGAATTTATGATAAAAATGGTCTATGGTTTGTTGTTGTGACCATACTTGAGAATAAATGATGCATCACAGGCAGTAGGTTATATTTTATATCATTTATAAATGATATAAATATTCATGAAAAACCTGAAACTTTTTGATAATTCATCAACTTTGACAACTGATTAAAGGTTTTTCTTTTTTTTTTATGCTATCACCCAGGCATATAATCTCCTTCGAGTGCTATCTAGCAAACAATAAAAACAAGAAAATGATGCCTAGCTCATATTTCTTGTGACACCCTTGGATTAAGCAGCAGTATTGCTGCAGATTGTGAAGACATTTTATGGACATACCCTAATTGGAATATGACACAACTTTTTTCTCACGTGGATTCTTTTTGAAACTTTGAGAAAAAAGAAAGCGGGGTGCTTCCATGTGAAATTGGATGCATGCAGAGATACAATGTGGGACCATAGCTGGGTGTCCTAAAACGGCTCTATACAACAGAGATCCACAATATGGCAGTGGGCATATGTTTATTACTACTGGATGTACTGTGGTGGGCATTATTATTGATCACACTATGAAGGGTGCTACTGTTAAGGTGGCACTCTTGAAAAGCATTATCATTATTGGGGCCATTGTATGGGGCACTATTACTAATGAGGCCAGAATTATTATTACTGGTAGGACTAATTATTTTATTATGGAGAGGCTATCTGTATGGAACTATTATGTTTGCAGTATATAATTTGGAGACATTGAGGAGCACTAGGGGGTATTAGGGGTTGCAGCAGGATATCACTGTTGGGGCACCAGGGTAGGGAGTATGATGGAAATGTGAGGAACCTAAGACATCTGTGTGAAAAATTCTGCAGAGATGAAACTTGGCTGGAGGAAATCATCACAGCTAAATGATGGAAGAAGATGATCTGGATGATCTGCTTTGGAACATGCACTGTTTTCATACCACTGTATTCTGCATGGCACTCTTTAGCTATTTACAGTGAAATGCATGTGGAAGGGATTTAGAAGAGTGTGTCTGCATGTAGGGGAAAAAAATTGCAAAGAAACAAGCATGCTGCCAATTTGGAAATCCGCAATGCTAGGATTTCATTAATTTAATTGATAGGTTGAAATTTGCAGTGAACTGGAAGTACAATCCATGAAAAATACCCATGTGACACCCTTGGATTAAGCAGCAGTATTGCTGCAGATTGTGAAGACATTTTATGGACATACCCTAATTGGAATATGACACAACTTTTTTCTCACGTGGATTCTTTTTGAAACTTTGAGAAAAAAGAAAGCGGGGTGCTTCCATGTGAAATTGGATGCATGCAGAGATACAATGTGGGACCATAGCTGGGTGTCCTAAAACGGCTCTATACAACAGAGATCCACAATATGGCAGTGGGCATATGTTTATCTTGTATGTTTGTGGCATCTTTTTACCATTCAATTATCTGGTCTCCTGCTCAGTGCTGCTCTTATTACTACCCATCGTACATTTTTATATAACTATAGGAGATATTAGTATATCTATAATGTTAACAATTTACATAACATGATTCTTATTTATTTAAAAAACTACCATGGAAAGTGTGAAATTAAGATTTAATGCCATTTAGCATTACATCATCTTGTAGTAAACTTGCAAGTGAGCTGGCAGAATTATTGCTCATGTTTAATCATGACGAATATAAATAAGAAGTAATTAATCAACCTATGAAATCAGAGCAGATGCTGGAATTGCTAATATGGTAATCATAGGAAATGTGTTGACAAAATTCCATATAAACAGCTGTTGAATGATCCATGCAAGGCGTTCATTTATCTTTCAAAGGGTAGGCCCTGTGAGGAGTGCCTTCCTTTGCTTTCATGATATTTCTGTTATATAAGGTAACAAATTATTAAGCCCGTTGTGTGAAAAATACAGCAGACTCTAGAAAACTCTGCCTGCTAATATGTGATCAGCCTGTCACCTGGATGCCACCATTCTTTCCCTTGTATGCTATTACTGTCCCCGTATGTCATCACTGTCCCCTATATGTCACCACTCTACTGCGTATATGCCCAGTGTGCAAAAAATACAATGGGCTCTAGAAAACTATTTTTGGTTATTGCTTTCATTTTTGATGAAGCACTAAAATACAAAATGTGGAAGCATTTGCAGGGTGATAGTGTTGAGCGAATCGACATTCGGATCCAAGATCCAAAGTCAATTTGATCAAAACTTTGTTTGAATGCTGTACGGCATTCAAATAAATAGGCTCTGGCTAGGGAAGTTAGTTATCACCAAAGTCTCTCGGGACTTTGGTAAATAACTTTGGGATTTGATTTTTCAACTTGAAAATAATTTTAAAACTTGGATCCAAAGTAGGCTTCGGTACCGAGGTATCAGCTAGCTGGCATCGAAGCCGACTTCAGATTCTTGTTTTAAAATGGTTTTAAAGTAAAAAAATCGAATGCTTTCGGTGAAAACTAATTTCCCTCGCCAGAGCCAATACCTTTTAATGCCTTACAGCGACAAATCTCTGTACAGCATTCAAACAAAGTTTTGAAGGAATCAACTTCAGATCTTGTAGCCAAAGGTCTATTCGCTCATTCCTAGTGATAATCATCCCAGGACAGGAGATGTGGGCCCCTTCCACATGTTGATTCATAGTTTTTAAATTTTATTTCTCAAGAGTGCCCCCTCATTCATGAAACAAGAGTCAAATTTCCTTGTGCTTCGAGGTAACAAATCAATTTTTGCCCCCCTCGTCTTTTATACAGATTTTATCCACACATTGGTCTAAAGAATGCCCCCTAATTCGCAACACAAGGGCCAAATTTCCTTGTGCATAGTGGTAATGAATCAATATTCACCTCATCCATTTGAGTGCGAAAAGGCTGGCTGGGCCATCTTGATTTAAGATCCCATGCGAGTTCTCGTGCGCTGTGACGTATGACATCACCACACTGGCTAGTGTCATCACCACGTGAGGTTTCGCGCAAGATCTTCAATCAAGATGGCCGTGGTGGCCTCTTCTCACTCAAATGGATAAGGTGAGTATTATTATATTTTTTTTAACTGATTAACCCCCGAAAGCACTAATTTTTAATCTCAGATGCCACTATCAGCGATGAAAGCGTCATCTGAGGGGTTCAATGACGGGGGGCCATTTCCTGTTATTGTGTCCATTACTTACAAAGAAATGTGCTTCAAGTATGTAATCACAAACCAAATATTAGTGAAATTTAGAGAAACAGCCAAATCAAATTTTTGTTAACTTCGCTCAACACTAATTATGACAATAATGCAAACTCTGAAGCACAGCATTTCTTTAGTCTGCAGTGTCTTGTTACTGCCTGATTCTACAAACCGGATTCCAAAAAAGTTGGGACACTATACAAATCGTGAATAAAAAATGAATGCAATGATGTGGAGGTGCCAACTTCTAATATTTTATTCAGAATAGAACATAAATCAAGGAACAAAAGTTTAAACTGAGAAAATGTACCATTTTAAGGGAAAAATATGTTGAATCAGAATTTCATGGTGTCAACAAATTCCCAAAAAGTTGGGACAAGGCCATTTTCACCACTGTGTGGCATCTCCCCTTCTTCTTACAACACTCAACAGACGTCTGGGGACCGAGGAGACCAGTTTCTCAAGTTTAGAAATAGGAATGCTCTCCCATTCTTGTCTAATACAGGCCTCTAACTGTTCAGTCGTCTTGGGCCTTCTTTGTTGCACCTTCCTCTTTATGATGCGCCAAATGTTCTCTATAGGTGAAAGATCTGGACTGCAGACTGGCCATTTCAGTACCCGGATCCTTCTCCTACGCAGCCATGATGTTGTGATTGATGCAGAATGTGGTCTGGCATTATCTTGTTGAAAAATGCAGGGTCTTCCCTGAAAGAGATGACGTCTAGATGGGAGCATATGTTGTTCTAGAACCTGAATATATTTTTCTGCATTGATGGTGCCTTTCCAGACATGCAAGCCTGCCCATGCCACACGCACTCATGCAACCCCATACCATCAGAGATGCAGGCTTCTGAACTGAGCGTTGATAACAACTTGGGTTGTCCTTGTCCTCTTTGGTCCGGATGACATGGCGTCCCAGATTTCCAAAAAGAACTTTGAATCGTGACTCATCTGACCACAGAACAGTCTTCCATTTTGCCACACTCCATTTGAAATGATCCCTGGCCCAGTGAAAACGCCTGAGCTTGTGGATCTTGCTTAGAAATGGCTTCTTCTTTGCACTGTAGAGTTTCAGCTGGCAACGGCGGATGGCACGGTGGATTGTGTTCACTGACAATGGTTTCTGGAAGTATTCCTGAGCCCATTCTGTGATTTCCTTTACAGTAGCATTCCTGTTTGTGGTGCAGTGTCGTTTAAGGGCCCGGAGATCACGGGCATCCAGTATGGTTTTACAGCCTTGACCCTTACGCACAGAGATTGTTCCAGATTCTCTGAATCTTCGGATGATGTTATGCACAGTTGATGATGATAGATGCAAAGTCTTTGCAATTTTTCGCTGGGTAACACCTTTCTGATATTGCTCCACTATCTTTCTGCGCAACATTGTGGGAATTGGTGATCCTCTACCCATCTTGGCTTCTGAGAGACACTGCCACTCTGAGAAGCTCTTTTTATACCCAATCATGTTGCCAATTGACCTAATTAGTGTTAATTGGTCTTCCAGCTCTTCGTTATGCTCAAATTTACATTTTCCAGCCTCTTATTGCTACTTGTCCCAACTTTTTTGGGATTTGTTGACACCGTGAAAATTTGAATCAACATATTTTTCCTTTAAAATGATACATTTACTCGGATTAAACGTTTGATCTGTCATCTACGTTCTATTACAAATAAAATATTGACATTTGCCATCTCCACATCATTGCATTCAGTTTTTATTCACAATTTGTTTAGTGTCCCAACTTTTTTGGAATCCGGTTTGTAATTGGCTTTGTAACATTTAGCATCAGCTTGTTCTGCTGTTGAATGGGTTGTATCACTTTAGCATATAACAATTAAAAGCCACTTATTAATGTATTGTGATTGTCTATATTGCCTCCTTTTCTGGCTTGATTCATTTTTCCATCACATTATACACTGCTTAGTTCCAGGGGTCAAGGCCACCACTGCAGCGCAAATACAAGGTGGTCGGTCTGGGAGCTGCTGAGCTGCTGAGTTCCTAAATGCGCTCCTATAGTGTCCAAGCACAAGTTCCTTGTGGATCTTAATATGTCTTTGTTTTGGTGAATGCCACACCCCTTGCTTCAGGTGTTGCTTGTTGATAATTTACCTTCCCCATAAGTAGCCGCTTCTCACTCTTGGAGGTGTGGTTTATAGATTCTCTTCCTGTCTTCTCACTAGCTGGTCGGTTGTACTCTGTGTTGCTTCTGGAGTTGCCAGATTTTCTCCTTTAAGCTAAGTCTTGTTTTTTCTTATTGTATTGTGCTTACTGTTATATTCCCTGTTGTTTGTATCAGGGCCTGAGACAGAGACTTCCATTCGTCCATCTGGGGAGGAATGGGTTGTCTCTGGTCCTGACCTTATTCCAGGGCATTATAGTGAAATAAGGGTCTAGGTATCCTGCATATGAATATTCCTACCTTCAAGGTCTATTCATAGCGATAGGTAGTTAGGGCCCAGATAAGGGTTGTTTAGGAGGTGAACTGTTCCTTCCCTAGTTTCTAGGCCCAGTTACTGTTCTCCTTCCCTACTGTGTTCAGTGCAAAGTTTTCCCCCCACACTGATTGTGACACACGGCCATTGCTGCTGGATTGCAGCGGTGGCCACAAACCCCTGGAAATGAGCAGTGTATAATGTAATTGAAAAATCAATCAAGCCAACAATATGAACATTAACAATACATTAGTAGTGATGATCGAGCAACAAAGTATTCGGGTGTTCAGGTGTTCGGCCCGAACACATTGCTATATTCGGCCAAGCACCCGAGTATAATGGAAGTCAATAGGAGACAACCAGGCACTGCTCTGGTTCATTAGAAAAGGTCAGAAAGTGACAGAAACACCACCAAAAAGGATAGAGAACACCATGGGGATGATGTCTGGATGCATCTTGGACTCCCAGGTCGCTGCTGGGAACCATGTTGTCCGAGTTGTACGCTACTTTTACAGACTGACAAAAATATGCACAAACCCCCCCAAAAAATCTATTTACAGGAAAAATAGTTAGGAAACATTCTTTCCTGTATATTCAATTGTATATAAAGTGCTGCAAAAAATGACAAGCAAGAGACACTCCGAAACAGCCTGTATATTACATAAAGGAGGGCCTCGTTGGCATTGTAGTACAACTGTTCAGGTAGTGGGACTCCTACACTCATAAAGCTTATGCACTAACTGAAAGGGATGCCAAAAATTACAAGGAATCGGCACTCCAAAACACCCTTTGTTACACATAAAGGAGGGCATCATACACACCCTTAAAAAATTACGATTGATGGCCTGCTAGTGACCCTCAAAAATATTTGGAGCAAGGCCTGCTGATCTGACCATCTAAAACCTTAGGGGCGTGGGCCTGCTGCTGCATTGGTGATTCTAAATAACCTCTGGGTAATTGCATCTCTCCGTGACTGGCGACGATCCATTCGGATGTCTGCCCTATCAACTTTCAATTTTAATTTCTGCGCCTACCATGGTGATCACAGGAAATGGGGAATCAGGGTTCGATGCAATGGAGGGAGCTATAAAAAAGGGATACCACATCCAAGGGAGGTCGATGGCTTAAATCTGATTGGGTGGAGGGGGTAGTTCAAGTTATTAAAGCAGAAAAATCGAAGGAAGGCAGCAGGCGCGGGGCAATTACCCACTACCCGACTCGGGAAGGTAGTGATGATAAATAACAATACAGGACTCTAGTGATGAGTGGCAGGGGTTATATTCGAATTTGCAATATTTTGCTAATATTTCGAAGAATATTTGTTGAATATTCGCAAATTCAAATATCATTTTATTCTACATTATTTTTACTCGAAAAATCTGCAAGGTAATGATCTCGTAATATGCGAATATTACGCGATCAATACAGGCGTGGGTCAAAAATGAATATATAGCACTATAGAATTTAGTGCTATATATACATTTTTTTGAATATTCGTCATTTTTCCATCTGAAGTCATGATTCCTCCCTGCTTAAGTTACTTAAGCAAGGAAGAATAATGACTTGAGATAAAGAAAAATGACGAATATTCTAAAAAACTAATATAGAGCAATTTAGCTAATATAGTGCTATATTTTTTTTTTAAATAGTTGTAATTTTTTTCCAATCTGAACTTCAGATGAGAAAAAAATTACAACTATTAGACAAAGAAGATTATAGCACTATATTAGCTAAATTGCTCTATATTAGTTTTTTTTTCCGAATATTCGCTATATTGCTATATATTCTTGTTTTAGAATATTACGAATAGTCTAAAAAACTAATATATGGCACTATATCAAATATATACATTTTTTAGAATATTCTTCTTTTTTTTTTTCAATCTGTACAGTTGTTCCACTTCGGCATACTCCTCCCCGACAAGCTGAGAAAACTCAGATCCGATGGTATATTCTAACCCCCAGGCATTCCCATGGGGAGGAAGTATGCTGAAGTGGAACAACTGTACAGATTAAAAAAAAAAAAGATGAATATTTGAAAAAAAACGAATATATTCGATATAGTGCTATATATTAGATTTTTTGAATATTCATCATTTTTCTCATCTAAAGTCATGATTAGTACCTGCTTAAGTTGCTTGTGGGCCAATGAATTATTGGCTTACAAGCAAGAAGCAGGGAGGAATCATGTTTTTAGATGTAAAAAAATGACGAATATTCGATATAGCGAATATATAGCACTATATTCGAAATATTAGCAAATTCTCGAAGTTGCGATATTCAAGATAAATATTCGTATTTCGAATATTCGCGCTCAACACTACAGGACTCTTAAGATTTCCTGGTATTGGAATGAGTAATAAAAAATTACAGGGAATGTCACTGCAGGATTTTGGATGAGGAAACGTTATACAGGAGAGGCCCTGCTGCCACTTTGTTGACTCTAGATAACTTCTGCCTGATTGCACGTCCCCATGACATCCACGATCCATTTCAATGCTCTTTTATGCGCCTAACATTGTGACCACCGGTAATGGGGAATCATTTTTCTATTTTGGAGAGGGAGCCTGATAAACAGCTATGGCTACTACTTCAAAGCAAGGCAGCATGAGTTGCGGGCCTGCAGGTGAGCTGACCCTGTAAAAGATTTTAGTTGCAGGCCTGAAGGTGAGCTGACCCTGTAAAATATTTTAGGTTCGGGCCTGCTGGTGAGCTAACCCTGTAAAACATGATATGCTAGTGTCTGCGGGTAAGCTGACCCTGTAAAACATTATATGCAAGGGCCTGCATGTGAGCTGACCCTGTAAAAGATTTAAGTCGCGGGCCTGCTTGTGAGCCTACCCAGTAAAAGATTTGAGTTGCGGGCCTGCAAGTGAGCTGACCTAGTAAAAGATTTTAGGGGCGGGCCTGCTGGTGAGCTGAGGTGGAACCGACAAACCCAACTTGATTTTGATGGGTGCATTAATCTGCAGGTGATTGTTATACAGCTCCACAGATTGTTTCCATCTGCTTCTTTCTAAGCAATCTGTGGCCTTAGTCTTTTATCCAGACTCTGTCATGGTGCCACTATGCGGCCTCCTCATGCTGCCATCTCCACACCATGTCACATTGCCACTCATTTTTATCACCATGCTGCTGCTGCTTAAAAGGCCTTAAACTGATCACCAGGCCCACAATCTAATTAAGGTTTTGTAATCGATAAACCCAACTTGCTTTTGTGGGTTGCATCAGTGGAGTAGCTAGAATTGACTAGGCCCCACAGCAAATTTTTGAATGGGGCTCCATCACACAGTGATTTTTTAGCGACCCCTTCCTTTCATGCTGCCCCCATTCCTGTGGCTTGTAAAGATCGATCTCTCAGACCAGGGCCGGCAGCTGTTCCATCAGTTTTATACACTGTCTATACTGTCACTGTATATAATTTCATTGTGTAATACTGTTGAGAGGGCTCTGAACAAATCCTTTAGTCCTCCTCCTCCTGGATGGGGCCCTTCTGGGTCAGGGCCCCAAAGCTGCAGCTTCCCCTGCTTCCCCTATAGCTACGGCCCTGGTCTGCATTAATCTGCAGGTGACCGTGATACACCTGTATATAAAGTGCTAGTGCGACCAAAAATTACAAGGAATAGGCACTCCTGTATATCACATAAAGGAGGGCCTCATTCACATTGTTGCGGGCCTGCATGTGAGCTGACCCTGTAAAAAATTTGAGTTGCGGGCCTGCAGGTGAGAGGACCCTGTAAAAAATTTGCTGTGAGGGCCTGCTGGTGAGTGGACCCTCTAAAAAATTTGATGTGAGGGCCTGCTTTTGAGTGGACCCTCTAAAAAATTATATTCAAATGCCATATATGCGAGGGCATTATACGTGACGAATAAGCAATGCATGTTGATATGACGGAAGAGGAGGATGAGAAAAAGAAGATTCAACTATATACCCTTGTTTGTGGTCTATTAACTACATTAAAAACAATTCATTTAAAGTGCCTTTATGTTCATCAGCATTCCTCTGGTGGGGTAGAGAAGTCATGGTCAATCCAGGCCTTGCTCATTTTAATATAAGGCAACCTGTCAGCATTTTCAGTTGACAGGCGGATAGACTTATATGTTATAATGCCACCAGCAACACTAAATACATGCTCAGGACAAAATGCTGGCGACAGGGCAGGCCGCCACCTCCAAAGGTTAGAGTGCCAGTACATGCCACGTGTCCAGCTTGGACACCCAGTAGTTGTAAGGCACTGAGGGATCATTGAGGACGCTGACATGGTCTGCTATGTATTCCTTCACCATTTTCCAAACTTTTTCTCTCCTTGTGGCAGTAGACTGCACATCAGGGTGAGGGTGCTGGCGGAGTGTCATGAAACTGTCCCAGGCTTTGGAGAGTGTTGTCCTGCCTCTGTTAGAACTGCTGTGTGTTCCACTTGTCTCCCCTCCTCGGTTGGCCAATGAAGTACGAACTCAGCTGCCAGCGTTATCAGATGGAAAATTTTGGAGCAATTTTCCAAGAAGGATCTTCTGGTATTGCACCATTTCGCTCGTCCTCTCCACCAGAGGAATGAGAGATGAGAAGTTCTCTTTGTAGCGGGGGTCGAGATGGGTGAACACCCAGGAATCCGTGTTATCTAAAATGCTTATAAGGCGAGGGTCGCTGGAAAGGCAGCCTAACATGAAGTGAGCCACGTGTGTCAGAGTACCAACAGGTAAGACGTCGATGTCGACATCAGGAAGACTCTCCATCTCCTCCCCTCTCCTCTTCTGCCCATCCATGCTGAACAGATGGAATTAAAGTTCCATGGGTACTACCCTCTGTAACAGAGGCAACTGTCTCCAGCTCCTCCTCCTCTTCTTCATGGTCCAATTCGTCTGAGAAGACGAACTGTGGGTGGTCTGGCTATCACCCTGTGTAATGTCCTCCTCCATTTCCTCGTCTGCCACATTCAGAGCAGTCGTCCTTAATTGTGAGCAGTGATCGTTTGAGTAGACACAGCAGTGGGATGGTTACGCTGATAATGGCGTTATCGCCTACTAACCATCTGTGTGGATTGCTTGTAAATAGTGGCAGTTGACTCAAAAGGCTACGACCATGTTGCAGCTGGTACTCCACAACTGCCTTCTGCTGCTCACAAAGCCTGGCCAACATGTGGAATGCAGAGTTCCAGCCCATGCTCAAGTCGCACAACAGTTGGTTAGCAGGAACCCGCAAGTGCTGCTGCAGCGTTGACAGACTAGCTGAAGCTGTGGACGACTTGCGGAAATAGGCACACACGCGGTGCACCTTCACTAGTAGCTCTGGAAGATTGGGGTAGGTTTTGCTAAACTGCTGAACCACTGAATTTAAGATGTGGGCTAGGCATGGGATGTGTGTCAGGTTGCTGAGCTCCAAAGCCGCCACTAACTTACAGCCATTGTCAGACACAACCATGCCTGGTTGTAGGTTGAGTGGCGAGAGACACAGCTCGGTCTGGTCCCCTATACCCTGCCACTGCTCAGCGACAGTGTGCTGTTTCTCCCCTAAACAGATCAACTTCAGCATTTCCTGTTGACGCTTACCCACAGCAGTGCTACACAGCTTCCAGCTAGCGACTGATGGCTGACTGCTGCTGGAGGTGGAAGGGGAGGATGAGGCGGCGGATTAGTCGAAATGGGGGTTGGAGACAGTAATATAGCTGCTGGCGGAGACCCTGATGGATGTTGGGCCCACTATCCTGGGTGTGGGTAGCACCTGTGTCATCCCAGGGTACGACTCACTCCTGGCCTCCACAACATTCATCTGGTGTATGGTCAGGGAAATGTAACGTCCCTGCCCACCAGCACTTGTTGATGTGTCCGTGGGTAAGTGGACCTTCCAAGTAACTGCGTTGGTCAGGGCATGGGTGATGTTCTGGGACATATGCTGGTGTAGGGCGGGCACGGCACACCGTGAAAAATAGTGGCGGCTGGGGACTGCGTACCGAGGGATGGTCGCAATGGCAACATTTCAAGGGCCAGTAATTTTGAAAATTGTGCATTTAGTGCTATGGCCTGTGGTTGGGTGGGTGGGTATTTTCGCTTGAGTTCAAATGACTGTGTTATGGACATTTGGACTCTGCGCTGGGACAGAGAAGTGGATTTTCATGCGAAGGTCCAGGTGCAGGGCGAGGGGCATCCAGGCCTACACCTTCGACAGGAGATTTTCCAGCAGTGCCTAACACAGTGGAAGAGGAGGCAGTGGTGTGACCCGCAGACCCAGATTGTGGACCCAAGCAGTTTGGCCCACTTGTTAGGGTGCTTGGATGCCATGTGGTGGATGATGCTGGTGGTGGTGAGGTTGCTAATGTTCACGTCCCGGCTCATTTTGGTACTGGCACAGGTTGCAAACTACCATTCTTTTGGCGTCTGCACTTTCCTTAAAAAGCGCTACACTGTGGAAAACCTACCCCTTGGCAAGGTAGATTTATGCATGGGGGTGCTCAGTGTAACGGTTGCGGGCCTGTTTGTTGTGGGCCGACTTCTCCTTTTTGCAACCCCACTGCCTCTTCTAGCCTGTTGCAGAGCTGTGGATCCGCCCCCCTCTGTACTGCTGTCCTCGCTTATCGTCAACCACCTCCTCTTCCACTTACTTACTCTGCTGCTCCTTCTGACCTAACCACAACCTCAGTGATTGACAAATGTGTCTCATCATCATCCACCTCGTGAACGAATGATTGCCGTTCACCACCGTCATCTTCTTGATACTGTGAAGGCTCAAGAGGTTGGGAATCAGGGCACAATATCTCAGGTCCCTCTTCAAGCTTGCTGGGCGTGAGTACCAAATGTAATAGTGGCGCTGGAAAGAGCTCCTCGGAATATCCGAGTGTTGGATAACTCGTTTGGCAAGCCTCTCCATGGTGGGAGGAAGGATCAGAGCGAGGATTCGGTTGACCAGACTCTTGGCTACAAAGACTGGACTTGTTGGAAAAGAGGGTGGTGCTTAACCGACTGGAAGCATTATCTTCAGCAATCCAACTGACCAACTGTTCGCACTGGTCCGACTTGGACAGTGTTGTCTTGCGGCACCCAGCTAAGTTGGACATGAAACTGGGTACGGTGGATGTTATTATTTTTTTTCTGGTGCACTGGCAGCAGGCACAGTTTCATTGCGCCTAGGGCCTTGGCACCATCAGCATCACGCCCACTTCCTCGTCCCTTAGTGCTCACCTTCTTCATAATAATGGTTTTGTCACTAGATGTGGCGCAGATTGTTTTACAGTCAAGGACAGTATATGTCACAGAAACAAACAGAATATGGACACTAGATTAGGCCCAGATATTGGGAATTTTCCCTAAAGAAAAAGTTTTCTGATGCAGGACAGTATATGTCACAGAAACACACAGAATATGGACACTAGATTAGGCCCAGATTTTGGGAATTTGCCCTAAAGAAACAGTTTTCGGATGCAGGACAGTATATATCACAGAAACACACAGAATATAGACACTATATTAGGCCCAGATTTTGGGAATTTGCCGTAAAGGAACAGTTTTCGGATGGCATACTGTATTGAAGTGCAGATCACACAATTCACAGATTACAATGTTGACAGCAAAAATGTGGATAGATTATGGGAGTAAAATAGTCTTCAGCATTTTTAATTTTTTCCCTATATCTAGGCCTGACAACCACACAAGGTATTGAAGCGCAGAACACACAATTCACAAATTACATCATTGACAGCACAAATGTAGCTTATGGGGAAAAAAATATTGCTTTCACTAATATTCTTCCTATCTCTGCCCCTGACACAGAGAAGGTATTGCTGCACAGATGTCACAAGTCACTGCAGACACCTTCTATATAGCAAAATAAATTGCTGCCACCACACACAATTGTCCTTAAAAGCACTTTTGGGTCTTATAAACATTATTTATTGAAATATATTGCGATCACAATCCCCCTATACTATCTGTCCCTTCCTAAGCGCAGCTCTCCCTGACTCGCAATGAGCCGAACCCGCGTCATCGGGTGCTATATAGCTTCCGATGACGCGTTTCGGTTAGCCAATCACTGTAATGCCAGCAGCCAACATGGCTACTGGCATTACAGTGATGGCAGTACTTACCTGCACCTTTATTGGCTGCTTAGCAGCCGCAAAACGTGCGGGTCGGAGACTCAAGCATGCCGCTCGAGCACATGTGGTACTCGGCCGAGTACTGCCATGTGCAGAGCATAGCGACGCTCGAGCCGAACAGGTATTCGGCCGAGCATGCTCGCTTATCACTATACATTAGTAAGTGCCTTTGTCTACATAATAAATGCAGTTTGCTAAAGTGAGACAACCCCTTTTACTGTCTTTTTGGACATGACATTCTTCAAAGAAGTAATATTTTCATCTGCAGTGCTTTCACCTCAATTACATTATTCAACACTATATTGCTGTAATTTAAGCCAAATGTATTACAGTAAATGTCATGCATTGTTTGATAAATTTGACACATCTTTAAACATGACACTATTATCTAGAGACGTCACTCAAGTTTTTACATCGAGTAATCAGTGCACCTTTATTGTGACTTTTTAAAATATACTCTGCACATCTTATTTAGTGTTGAGCGAATCAAAGTTAATTGAGTGGAATTCGATCCAAATTTCAGGAAAAATTAGATTTGCCGCAGAGCCGAATTTCCTAGCGCTTCGTGGTAACAAATATTAATATTATTATTTTTATGAAATGGCATTTAAAAAAAAAAATAGGCTGTCGCACCCAGGGGCAGGTTGGCCAAAGATCTTACAGGGAAATTTCCCGGTGGGTCGATTCCCAGGGGGCTGCCTATGCCTTCTAAAGGCCAGACAGTGAAAGTTTTTGGGGACGTATTTTGTGCTGCTGGCAGTATTTTGTGATGAATTGTGGTATTTGGCTCTGTTGGGTGGTATAATGTGCCACTATATGGTATTGTTGGCCCTGCCGTCCATCAATTTGGACCCACAAAATTGTGCCACTCTTAGTATTTTTTCCAGGGCGACTTTAAGTTCCCAGTCCGCCCCTGGTCGCACCCATCTAGTTTGAAGAAAATGCACCAATTCTTGTTCGCTCATGTGTGACATCACCATGTCATCATGCTGTGTGGGAGTGGAGACTCCATCAGTGATTATGTCACTGTGCCTGCCCAGCATGATGACAAGGTGAGGTTATCAGTAGAAATGAGCAAATTTCTCAAAATGTTATTTGGTCGGTTCGCCAAATTTTCCCAAAAGATTTGATTCGATACAAATTTATTTGTGGCAAACCGTGTTAAAAAACTGATATTTCCAGGCTGCAGAGAGCATGCATGAGGTGTAGAACAGCTGATTCTACATAGATTTCTACAAAACCTATTCTATTAAACGCTTATACAAGTAGAGTTCCCCCGACAGAGTGGAGAGGTTGTCAGCAGTAAGTTTGTGTTGACGTCACTGATTATGACCGCCTTCACTCGGTCAGCATTTGGTCAGTAATCCATCAGTATTGCTAAAGCCCAAAAAAACAGGAGTGGATCCAAAACAGATGACACATGAATGGAATATTTACATGTCTTCTGTGTTTTGTACCCACTCCTTCTTTTGGCTACCAAATCATATGCCAATTTTGATGCAAAATAGGGACCATGTCATACAGGCCTTATAGCTGCTATATAGATGGGATCAGTTGTGCATCTCATTTTTCCTTCCTTCTGACAGATCGGAAGAAGGATCAAATAAATGATTATGTCAACCAGGCAAAAAATACAAAATAGTGGCCCAGTCATGAAGTGGGGAGGGTGGGAACAGCATGAGAAGTCCACAGAGTGGCCCAATGGCAAAGTGTTGAGGTAGCAGAGTGCTTCAGTGACTGAGGCGTTGAGGTAGCAGCAGCATGAGGAGACCACAGAGTTGTGAGGTGGTAGCAGCATGAGAGGACCACAGAGTGGCACAGTCACAGAGTGTGGAGGTGGGGGGCAATACCAGTACCAGCTGAGGATGGTGGATGGTAGTAGGAGCACCTGGAAGCAGGTGTGGCATCAGGTGGGTGGCTGCATCAGAGTAGTAGCTGAAGCAGGTAGCCAGGTCTCTTTTGAAAGTTTAGATGTGGCACCATGGATAATGTATTCTGATGTATCAGGCACTGGTGTTTGAAAAATCTGGCTTTTTCACGCCTGATTCATCTTCACAAAAGTCAGTTTCTCCGCATTTTGGGTGGACAGGTGAGTTCTCCTTGGGGTAACTATGGCCCCTGCCACATGTCAGGGCAAAGACCCCTACTATGATTTATGCTGAGTTCCAAATTAGTATGGAAAATAGATGACGAGTACTTGGGAGAATTGAATAGCACAAATATCAAGGTTGTATCTAAACAAGTCTCTGTTTACTTCTTATGGAAAGCAAATACTTATACCACATTGGGGCCAGTTCCGGTTATACACCCACATGCTTTACATGAAAACATCTGGACATATAGAAATGCTTATGAAGCAGAAGGTGTAAAATGTCAGTTAACTGCAGACTTTCTATACAAAAAACAAGACATACATTTATCAGAATAGAAGAAGTAGATATAGCACACCAAACAGTTTCCATTTCTCAAGAATAGCAAAGGTAGGGGCTAAGTTACTCCTTCCCTTGTCTGCAGATACTAACATACACACACACAAAATTCACTGATCTCTCAACTTCAATAAAGGTCATACAATATAAAATGGCCGCTGTAGACACAAAGATGGAGTCTTATCCCTCACATCTCCCCCATTTAAGACCATGGTGAGCCCGTAAGATCCGGCCGGACGTACCCCAGATGTTCCATCTCATGGATGAAAAATACATCTGCTGGTAGCCATACAAAGTTTAGCTGGACCGGCGTTCCGAGCTTATCCATAGTCTCACTATGGAATTGGTAAAAAGTTACTTCTGTCTGCAGTCTTTTCAAGCAGTCTTCTAACACATGGCACAGTACAATATACCACTATTACAAGCAAGATTATAACAACAATCAGTGAACTCTGGCTCAGGACAACGTGGAGTCCTGATCCAAACAGTTATGCAAATATTCAAGATGGACCCTCCATCTTTGAGACATCTTTGGACTGTCACCACCCAGAAGTACTTCAGAGCACGCTAATCCTATTCTGCCCTTTGGGATCCCTTCCTGGGGGGGGGGGGACAGTACCACAGATACTCTCAATAATCCCGATATAGTTTCTTCTTCTTATTACAAACTTAATTGATACACATAAGCATAAGTTTGATTATAATGTAAATTACTATTATAATTAGCACTACTTGTACTACTGTTTGAAAAAGCCCTATTAACCAGCCACTCCACCCTTTGAACAATTTGGTAGGATTGAGAAAGGAAAAGGTGTCTCCCTTCCATGAGTCTTTGTTTGCACTATTTTCCTGTAACCAGTTGTCTCTCATGGCTTTCACCTTTTCTATTCCAGTTTTTACCTGTAAGTTACCATGGGGATCTATATAATGTAGGTCCTTCAACCTGACACATACCCCCCTCCTTTGCTGTCAGGTAGTCTAAAACCAAGTTGTGCTGATTGGTGACAATGATTATCTGATTCTGGACAGTGTTAGAGGCATTCATGAGTTTTAACACCTCCCATATCTGATAATCCAAATAATCAGCTGCCACTAATAATGAGCGAGCATGCTCGGCTGAATATCTGTTCGGCTCGAGCATCGCTATGCTCACACATGGCGGTACTCGACTGAGTACTGCATGCTCTCAAGCGCAATGCTCGAGTCTTCTCCCTGCACGTTTCGTGGGTTTTAAGCAGCCAATAAAGGTGCAGGTAAGTACTGCCCTCACTGTAATGCCGGAAGCCATGTTGGCTGCTGGCATTACAGTGATTGGCTGGCCAAGACGTGAAATCGGTTGCTATATAGCACCCTATGACACATGTTCCGCTCAGACGTAGACAGGGAGAGCAGTTTTTATTCTGAGAAAGCTTTTCCAAGACCCCAAAGTCCTTTTAAGGACTACTGTGTGTGTTTGACAGCAGTAAGTTATTTTTATTTTATACCTATTAGTGACATATACTGTACATCATCTGCAGACTGTGTCTTTAATAATCATGGCCACATCTAGTGTCCATAGTGTGTGGCTTTGTGTAAAAAAATACTGCACTACATCAGAAAACAGTGTCTGCATTGCAAATTCCAAAAATCTGGGCCTAATATAGTGTCCATAAGCTGTGGTGTTCTGTAACCAATACTGTACTACATCAGAAAACAGTGTCTGTATTGCAGATTCCAATAATCTGGGCCTAATATAGTGCCCATATTCTATGGGTTTCTGTGACATATACTGTCCTGCATCAAAAAACAGTGTCTTTAGCGGACTGTAAAACAATCTGTGCCACATCTAGTGACAAAACCATTAATGTGAAGAAGGCGAGCACTAAGGGACGGGAAAGTGGGCGTGATGCTGATGGTGCACGCAGATGCCATGGCTCTGGGCGCAGTGAAACTGTGCCTGCTACCAGTGCAACAGAAAAAAAACATCCACCTTACCCAGCTTCATGTCCAACTTAACTGGGCGGCGCAGGACAACACTGTCCAAGTCGGACCAGTGCGAACAGTTGGGTGGTTGGATTGCGGAAGATAATGCTTTCAGTCAGTTAAGCACCATCCTCTCTTCCACCAAGTCCAGTCTCTGTAGCCAAGAGTCTGGTCAACCAAATCCTCACTCTGATCATCTTTCCTCCCACCATGGACAGGCTTGCCAAATGAGTGATCCCACACTCGGATATTCCAAGGAGCTCTTTTCAGCGTCACTATTACATTTGGCCCTCATGCTCAGCATGCTTGAAGAGGGACCTGAGATATTGTGCCCAGATTCCCGACCTCTTGAGCCTTCACAGTTTCAAAAAGATGATGGTGGTGAACGGCAATCATTCATTCACGAGGTGGATGATAATGAGACACAGTTGTCAATCACTGAGGTTTTGGTTAGGTCAAGTCAGGAGGATGACAGAGTGATTAAGTGGAAGAGGAGGTGGTGGATGATGATGTCACTGACCCAACATGGGAAGGTAAAAAGCTGAGCGAGGACAGCAATACAGAGGGGGAGAGATTCACAGCACCACAACAGGCTGTAAGAGGCAGTGGGGTTGCAAAAAGGAGAAGTCAGCCCACACCAAACAGACCCGCAACTATTACACCGAGCAATCCCATGCGTAAATCTACCTTGCCAAGGGGTAGGTGTTCCACAGTATTGCGCTTTTTTGAGGAAAGTGCAGATGACAAAAGAGTGGTAGTTTGCAACCTGTGCCGTACCAAAATGAGCCAGGGCGTGAACACTAGCAACCTCACCACCAACAGCATGATCCGCCAAATGTCATCCAAGCAATCTCCTGTCGAAGGCGCAGACCTGGATACCCCTCGCCCTGCACCTGGACCTTTGCATGAACCATCAGCAACAACATCCTCTTCCCTGTCCCAGCACAGAGTCCAAATCTCCATAACACAGTCATTTGAACCCAAGCGCAAATACCCACCCACCCAACCACAGGCCATAGCACTAAATGCGCAACTTTCGAAATTACTGGCCCTTGAAATGTTGCCATTTAGGCTTGTGGACACTGAGGCCTTCCGCAGCCTGATGTCGGCGACCATCCCTCTATACGCAGTCCCCATCTGCCACTATTTTTCACGGTGTGCCATGCCCGCCTTACACCAGCATGTGTCCCAGAACATTACCCATGCCCTGACCAAAGCAGTCACTTGGAAGGTCCACTTAACCACAGACACATGGACAAGTGCTGGTGGCCATGGATGCTTCATTTCCCTTACTGCACACTGGGTGAATGCTGTGGAGGCCAGGAGTGAGTCATACCCTGGGATGGCACAGGTGCTACCTATGCCCAGGATAGCAGGCCCTACATCCATCAGGGTCTCCGCCAGCAGCTATGTTACTGGCTCCAACCCACACTTCTTCTCCTCCGCTGCCTTCTACATTACTTCTACCTCCAGCAGCAGTCAGCCATCAGTCGCTAGCTGGAAGCAGTGTAGCACTGCTGTGGGAAAGGCTGTGTTGAATCTGATCTGCTTAGGGGAGAAACAGCACACCACCGCAGAGCAGTGGCAGGGTATAAGGGACCAGACCGAGCTGTGTCTCTCGCCACTCAACCTACAACCAGGCATGGTTGTGTCTGACAATGGCCGTAACTTGGTGGTGGCTTTGGAGCTCGGCAACCTGACACACATCCCATGCCTATCCCACGTCTTAAACTTAGTAGTTCAGCGGTTTATCAAAACCTACCCCAATCTTCCAGAGCTACTAGTGAAAGTGCGCCACGTGTGTGCCCATTTTCGCAAGTCGTCCACAGCTTCAGCCAGTCTGTCAATGCTGCAGCAGCGCTTGCGGCTTCCAGCTCACCGACTGTTGTGCAACTTGACCAAGTGCTGGAACTCTACGTTCTACATGTTGGCCAGGCTTTGTGAGCAGCAAAGGGCAGTTGCGGAGGAGAGGACATGTACTGCTGAGCTCCGTACACTACCTTGCCAAGGGACTCGCTTACGTCCGAATTTAAGCGCTGAAATGGTCAAGATTGGAGGGCAGAAGACCACTGACACAGGCGCAGTGCCCAAATCCCAGAACCAAGGCGCAGGGATGGCAAAATACCTCAAAAAACAGGCCAGCTCGGCCGTGATGAAAGAATCCAAGATGGCGCAGGCGGATGAACGCACTCCCGCCGAGACTGAGGAAGGCCCCTCCGACGATGATAGCGATGGAGGTGAGTCTGTGAGCTCACGCCAACTGCCAGTTTCAAGACGCTTTATTAAGCAAGCCCTGGCTGAAGCCTTATCCCCACTTAAGCAGGAGATCTCCAGCCTCACACAAGAAATCCAGCATGTAGGCCATAGGGTGGAATCCCTAGAGGCCACACAAGCGGCAACTCTGGAGCATAGCTCAGCCGTGGGGCAATCTCTCTCCTCATGCCAGCGCCATATTAACTCTCTTTATGCCGCAATGGAAGACCAGTAGAATCGCAGTCGGCGAAATAATCTCAGATTCAGGGGCGTACCTGAAACAGTGCCCGCGGAAGACCTGGTGACTACCATAAAAAATATTGCCTCATCTCTCCTGGGCAGGGAAGATCCTACAAACATGATAATAGAAAGAGCGCATAGAGCCCTGCGACAAAGACCGAAAGACTCTGATCCACCCAGGGATATTATATGCCGCTTTTTGAACTTACTAGACAAAGAAAAGATTTTAGCAGCGGATAGAACAACCAACAACATCTCACTAGGTGACGCTCCGATCTCTATTTACCAAGACCTGGCGCCGGTAACCCTGCAAAAAAGAAGGATCCTTAAACCCCTCATGGAGTACCTTCGCAGCAATCGAATTCCATATAGATGGACCTTTCCATTTGGCATCACATTCTCGCATGCGGGAAAATTCATCAAAGTCTCGTCATATGAGGATCTCCAAGCAGCTTATGTCACCATGGACATTAACCCTTTAGACATAGCCAACTGGGATACGGTATCCGACATCTCATCCCTCCCAGCTATCCCGAGAATCACCTCATGGGAAAAATCGCCGGCTACCAAACTTCAACGATTCCGACGCAGGAGTGGATTGCTGACACCTAGAAGAATTACCTGAATGTTTGGGTGCTATAGATAACCAATAACAGCATTCTTTATGTTCCTTATCTAGTATCTTGCCTATCTTTCCCACTTTCATGATTTTCCCTATCTCCTTGACTGTCCTAAGCATATAACATGTTGTATTACTTGCGTAATAATATGTAGCATTAGATGCATCTGCCTTTTAGCTCGCCATGTCCCACATACTGGCAAGTCCTAATATTTGGGTTTACCCACACTACCCCCTTTCACTATCTTGATGGAAATCCCCATCATCTACTTGTTTTACCAGAGTTTGGTTATTTGTTGTGTTTATAGATATGCTCTTTCTTTTATCTTTTATTTCTTTTCCCTCAGTCATGTCACTTTGTCTGGATCCTTTAAAAGCCATTTTGGGTTCTTGGAGCTGATGCTTGCTGTTTTTGAAGCCACCTGGTATAATGTCTTGCTCCCTCGCTTCGCAAGGTACCGGTTTGATTTTTCCACCCCAACCCTGACCAGAGTAATATGGCGGACCTAAAAATAGTTACCTACAATGTGAAGGGTCTTAGATCACCATCGAAACGCTCTCAAATCTTCTCCCTTCTGGGAAAGGAGAAGTCCTCCATAATCTTTCTTCAAGAAACCCACTATAAACACAATAGATATCCAGATTTATCTTTTTCCAGATTCCCTAACTGGTACCATTGCGGAGCTGATGGAGCCGCCTCAAGGGGAGTGAGCATCGGTTTTAAGAAAAATGTTCCCTTTATCTATGCTTCCCACGTCCAAGATCCCGATGGGAGATATATTATTTTGAAAGGTCATATTTCTCAGAAAATGTATACATTTGTAAACCTATATGCCCCTAACTCAGACCAAATATCGTGGTTGTTATCTACCCTATCTTTAATAGAAAATCATTATGAGGGTACTCTTGTTTTAGCAGGAGATCTTAACGTGGCGTTGCATCCCCTTACTGATACTTCATCCAAAAGGTCTTCCTTCTCTGCCAGAGCCCTGAGAAAGTTAAATACTAAATTACATAGTTTGGGTTTGATTGACATTTGGAGATGCCTTAACCCAAATTGTTCTGATTATTCTTTTTATTCCATTCCAGCGCAGTCCTATAGCAGAATCGATTATATCTTCATCCCCAAGGATCAGGTTCAATTCTGCACCGATACAAGGATCGGAAGTATATCCATTTCTGACCACGCTCCGGTATTCTGTACCTTGCGTTCTTCTTCAGACACGGGTAGGTCCCCTATTTGGAGGCTCAATGAGTCCATTCTGAGCAGCGAGGCACACAGGACCCACTTTAAGTCACTCCTAGATGAATACTTTTCTATTAACAACACTCCTGATATATCCCCTCACGTTCTTTGGGATGCCCACAAAGTCTTTATCAGGGGTCATTTTATTAGCAAATGCTCCTTTATAAAGAAACAATCCGAGAAACGTTTGTCTTCCCTTTTAGACCAGATACATTCCCTTGAAACCCTACATAAAAGATCCTTAGCTCAGCAACATTTGGATGAACTTAATGCACTGAGAGCAGACCTCAAAAATTTACTGAATGAGAGATCAGCAAAATACTACCTATCTTCGCAACACAAATTTTTTGCTCACGGCAATAAGGCATCCAAATTTTTGATGAGTCGTATCAAGCGCAGACAACAGACAAGACATGTAACCTCTATCAAAGCCCCACAGGGAACCCCCATTTTCTCCTCTACGGGAATTGCTGAACAATTCAAACGTTTTTACGAGTCCCTTTATAATCTTCACCCCCCTGGACAAGTTCAATCTCTCTTGGATAAAGAGACTGAAACTAACCTCTTCTTAAGATCTTTGAACCTTCCATCACTATCTCCCTCTCAAACAAGTTCTCTGTCAAACCCTTTCACTCTTGCTGAACTGACCGCAGCTTTAAAGGCTTCTCCTAAAGGAAAAAGCCCTGGTCCTGACGGATTTACTACTCCCTATTACCTGACATTCCAAGACTCACTTCTTCCCCACTTCCTTCCTATTTGTAACCTAGCTCTGCAGAATGTCCCATTATCCTCTGAAATGACTAATGCGATAATAACAATAATCCCAAAGGAAGGTAAAGACCCCTCTTCCTGTGCAAACTACCGCCCCATATCCCTCCTAAATATAGACTTGAAACTGCTTGCAAAAATGATGGCTACCAGATTACAATCCTTCCTTCCCACTTTAATACACTCGGACCAAGTGGGATTTGTGCGGGGTCGGGAGGGGAAGGATAACACTACCAAGATCTTAGACGTGTTATACTTTGCCTCTCACAAAAAGAAGCCGATTGTCCTATTAGGTACAGATGCCGAGAAGGCATTCGACCGTATAGACTGGTCCTTTATCAAACACACCTTACAGAAGTTCCAAATCCCTGATCCATTTATACACGCTATCTTTGCAATGTATACCAATTCCTCTGCAGCAGTTTCTGTCAACAACCTTATCTCCTCCCGATTCTCCATAAAAAATGGTACCCGCCAGGGATGTCCCCTCTCTCCTCTTATTTTTGTCCTTGTAATGGAAACTCTGATGCAAGCACTTAGACAGGAAAAAGAAATCATTGGCCTAAAAATTGGAACATTGGAATTCAAGTTAGCCGCTTTCGCGGACGACCTTCTGATAATCACCACCAATCCCTTAATCTCAATGCCATTAATCACCTCTCTCTTAACCAAATTTGGGTACATATCTAACTTTAAAGTGAATCCCCATAAATCACAAATTTTGCACAGTGGTCTCTCCTCCAAAATGATCACTACTCTTAGAACTAATTCCCCTTTTGACTGGAACTCACCCCACCTAAACTACCTAGGTATTAAGATCACCTCTCGTCTTTCAGACCTGTTCCGCCTTAACTACACACCCCTCTTATCTGCCATCGCTGCTCAGCTGGACTCATTGAATCACCATTACCTATCCTGGTTTGGAAGGAAAAATATGGTTATGTCATTGGTGATACCCAGGCTTACCTACCTGATGCAAGTCCTCCCAATACCAATACCAAACTCATACTTCCGCTCCTTGAATAACTATATCAGGAAATTTATCTGGCAGGGAAGGAAACCCAGGATCTCCTTTGCGACTTTAACCAAGCCCAAACATTTGGGTGGAATAGGCCTCCCTGACCCAGAAAAATACATGAAGGCAATACACCTATGTAGACTTATAGACTGGCTTAGACCCCATAAGCAGAAACAATGGTTAGCTTTGGAGAATGTGTATTTTCCGTCCACTCTTAGGGCCTTGTTGTTGGCGGACAGATCACTCCCTGCTCGAACTTCAATACCTAACCCGTTAATTTCCAATACTATCAAGGTATGGGAGTGGTTCTCCGCCAATCATCGGGCACTAACCCTACCTTCTCCTTGGCTACTAGTGAAAGACATGATATCACTAGCTCCTAGAGAATTAAAAGAGTCCTCCCCTATTGAACTTAGATCTTTCAACAAACCTATACTAGACTTACTAGATATTTTACCAGATCCACTTCTATTTGAAGCACTAAACCTTCCTCCCTCTAACAGTTTACTCACTAATTACATAAAGAAAGACCTCTTAACATGGGCAAAAACACTCAACGCTCAAAAGACTCCAAATTGGTTTGAAAACCTAATTACTACTCCCAAATATCCTCCCAAGCTCATATCTACTTTGTACAAGCAAATAAATCTCCCAGCCACGGATGTCAAACCTGCTTTCATAGGCATATGGGAGGGTGACTTAAAGAAAAGCTTCTCACATAAGGAAGTTCTCAAACTTTGCACTATTCCCCATAAGCTCTCACGATGTGTCCGAGTCCAAGAGAATGGATACAAAGTCTTGTCACGCTGGTATAGAACACCAGATAAAATCTCAAAATTCTTCCCCACTGTCCCAGACCATTGTTGGAGGTGTGGAGTTAGCAAGGGTACATTCCTCCATATTTGGTGGGATTGTCCCAAGATCTCTGGATGGTGGAAAGATATCTTCCAAATTAGCAATAAGATATGTGAGTCTGACTTCCCATGTGCCTCTGAGATCGCTTTGTTATCATTTGGCATCCGTGGCGGGGACAAACATACATTAGCCTTATTTTCATCCCTAATGTCTGCAGCACGCCTACTTATTCCAACTTTGTGGCGTTCTACTGAGACCCCAAATATTGAACACTGGCTTAATAAAGTTGACCAGATTTATCGGCTGGAGGAACTATCCCATTGGGAATTAAATTCTAGACCCACTTTTCTCCTGATCTGGACCCGCTGGAAACAATATAGACATTTCTCTTGACACCGCATGTGTGGTATATTACATTTGTGATGTATCCATTTCTTAATTAAACGTGACTGACTCCCTTTATCCTTCCCTTCTCTCCCCCCCTCCCCCCCTCCCCTCTTCCCCCTCCCCTCCTCTTCCCCCTCCCCTCTGCCCCCTTTTCTCCCTATAAGTTCCTTGTTAACTTTAATGTTCTATTTGTAACATGCACTGTAAGACTATCTGTCATCATGCCGTATGCTACTTTATGTCATTCAACGCTGATTTATCGACATGTATGTATACTATTGCTTTACAAAATAACAAAAATAAAAAAATTGTTTATAAAAAAAAAAAAAGGGCAGTTGCGGAATACAAGTTGCAATAAGGTCGTCGCCTTTCGAGTCAATTGCCACTATTCACAAGCGAGGAATGGACATTGATGTCAGACCTCTGTGAGATTTTAAAAAACTTTGATGAATCCACACAGATGGTTAGTGGCGATAACACTATTATCAGCATAACCATCCCACTGCTGTGTCTACTTAAACGATCGCTGATCACAATTAAGGATGACGCTCTGAATGTGGCAGACGAGGAAATGGGGGAGGATATTACACAGGGTGATAGCCAGACCACCCACAGTTCTGGCTGTACAGCATGCACTCGTATATAATGTTTTAGAGCATCAGCTGAACAGCATGCCCTCGCATAAAATGTTTAAAGCGTCAGCTGAACAGCATGCACTTGCAGATAATGTTTTAGAGCATCACTTGAACAGCATGCACTCGCATATAATGCTTTAGAGTGTCAGCTCACCTGAAGGCACTCGCATATAGTGTTTTACTGCATCAGCTCACCTGCAGGCACTAGCATATCATGTTTTAGAGCATCAGCTGTACAGCATGCACTCGCATATAATGTTTTAGAGCGTCATCTCACCTGCAGGCACCCGCATATAATGATTTAGAGCGTCAATTGAACAGCATGCACTCGCATATAATGTTTTAGAGCGTCAGTTTACCTGAAGGCACTCGCATATAATGTTTTAGAGCATCAGCTTAACTGCAGGCACTAGCATATAATGTTTTAATGCATCAGCTATACAGCATGCACTCGCATATAATGTTTTAGTGCGTCGATTGAACTGCATGCACTCGCATATAATGTTTTAGAGCGTCATCTCACCTGCAGGCACCCTCATATAATGTTTTAGAGCATCAGTTGAACAGCATGCACTCGCATATAATGTTTTACAGTGTCAGCTCACTAGCAGGCACTCACATATAATGTTTTAGAGCGTCAGCTCACCAGCAGGGTGTGTATGATTCCCTCCTTTATGTGTAACAAAGGGTGTTTTGGAGTGCCGATCCTTTTAATTTTTGGCAGCCCTTTAACTTAGTGCATAGGCTTTATAAGTGTAGGAGTGTAGGAATCCCCCTACCTGAACTATTGTACCACAATCTGCCTTTTCTCATCCTCCTCTTCCATCATATCAACATGCTTATTCATCGCATA
This sequence comes from Bufo gargarizans, assembly GCF_014858855.1. Taxonomy (NCBI): domain Eukaryota; kingdom Metazoa; phylum Chordata; class Amphibia; order Anura; family Bufonidae; genus Bufo; species Bufo gargarizans. Next base: position 354,008,443 of record NC_058082.1, read on the forward strand.
TAATGCCCTCGCATATAATTTTTTACAGGGTCAGCTCACCTGCAGGCCTTAGCATATAATTGTTTTACAGGGTCAGCTCAACTGCAGGCCCTCACATATAATGTTTTACAGAGTCAGATAACCTTCAGGCCCTTGCATATAATCTTTTACAGGGTCTGTTCAACTGCAGGCCCTCGCATATAATGTTTTACAGGGTCAGCTCACCTGCAGGCCCTCGCATATAATGTTTTACAGGGTCAGCACACCTCCAAGCCCTCACCTACAATCTTTTACTGGGTCAGACCCCCACACCTTCTGATGACGACAGCAAAGTCTTGCCTGTTGGTACTCTGGCACACATGGCTGACTTCATGTTAGGCTGCCTTTCCCACGACTCGCTCGTTATACGCATTTTAGACAACACGGATTACTGGTTGTTCACCCTTCTCGATCCCCGCTACAAAGAGAACTTTTCATCTCTCATTCCTCTGGTGAAGAGGACAAGCAAAACGGTGCTATACCAGAAGGTCCTTGTGGAAAAATGGATCCAAAGTTGATAGGGCAGACATCCAAAGGGATCGTCGCCATCATGGGGATGTGTGATTGCCTAGAAGTTATCTAGAGTCAACAAAGCAGCAGCAGGCCCTCACCTAAAAGTCCAGTCTCAGTAGCCAAGAGTCTGGACAACACAATCCTCACCATGATGGCACACTGGGTGAACATTCTGGAGGCCGCTTAGAAGTGCTGTATTGTTAATTATCGCCACTACCTCCCCGGGTCGGGAGTGGGTAATTGCAGCGTGCTTGCTGCCTTCCTTGCATGCTTGTGCTTTAATAACTTGACCCACCCTCTTTGGGTGGTTTACAATTAGGAAAAAAAGGGGCAAAGCAGCAATAGCCAATCATATTTCAGCAATTGACCTCCCTTGGATGTGGTAGCCCTTTCTCATACTCCCTCTCTGGCATCGAACCCTGATTCCCTGTTACCCGTGATCAACATGGTAAGCGCAGAAAAAACATCGAAAGTTGAGAGGCCAGACATCCAAATGGATTGTCGCCGCCACGGGGAGGCACACTCGCCCAGAGGTTATCTAGAGTTACCAATGCAGCAGCAGGCCCACGCCCCTAAGGTTTTTGATGGTCAAATCAGCAGGCCCTTGTGCCAAATGTTTTTGAGGGTCACCAGCAGGCCATCAATCATAATTTTTTAAGGGTGTGTATGATGCCCTCCTTTATGTGTAACAAAGAGTGTTTTGGAGCGCCAGTTCCTAGTAATTTTTAGCAGCCCTTTCACTTAGTGCATAGGCTTTATGAGTGTAGGAGTCCCACTAACTGAGCTATTGTACCACAATGTGACTGAGGCCCTCCTTTATGTGATATACAGGCTGTTTCAGAGTGCCTCTTGCATATAATTTTCTGCAGTACTTGCACTTTATATACATGCAAATATACAGGAAATTATGTTTCCTAACAATTTTTCCTGTAAAATTATTTTTTGGGGGGGTTTTGTGCGTATTTTTGTCAGTCTGTAATAGTGGCGTACAACTCGGACAACATGGTTCCCAGCAGCGACCTGGGAGTCCAAGATGCATCCAGACATCGTCCCCATGGTGTTCCCGATCCATTTCAGTGGTGTTTCTGTCACTCTCTGACCTTTTCCAATGGACCAGGCACCCTCCCCTCTTCAGAGCAGGGGGTGCCTGGTTGTCTCCCATTGACTTCTATTATACTTGGGTGCTAGGTCGAGCACGCGAATATAGCAATGTGTTCGGGCCGAACAACCGAATACTTTGGTGCTTGATCATCACTAGTTGCCACCACTAGCTAGTCCCACATCTGAGGAAAATACAGTTCTAGTCTGGGCAAAGATCCAAATAATATCTCAAAAGGGGATAAACCAGACCTTTTTCCAGGGGTGGTTCTGTTACAGTACAGGGCCAGTGGGAGGCACTCTGTCCAGGGCCTTCCAGTCTCTCTCATGGCCTTCTGGATTTTTTGTTTTATCGTGCCATTCAATCTTTCGACACGGCCGCTGCTTTAGGGGTGATAGGCCATGTGGAAAGCTTGAGTGACTTGCAGAGCTCCCACTATCTCCCGCATCACCTCCCCAGTGAAATTGCATCCTCTGTTTCTATGACTTCTGGAACCCCATACCGGCAGACCAATTTCTTTGCTGTTTTCTTAGCATTTCCAGCTGATACTGGGTAGGCTTCCAGACATCCAAAAAAGAGATCAACGCACACAAGCACATATTCGTATACTCCCACTTTTGGTAGTTGTATATAATCTATCTGCAATCTCTGAGACGGGTAAAATGGTCTGTTTGTGTGTTTCTAGGGTGTTTTTACTACCTGTCCTGGGTTATTCAGAGCACAGATCATGCAACCCTGTACAAACCTGCTGGCAGTTGTGGAGAAACCCAGTGCAATCCATTTCTTCAGTACAGTGTCCACCATTGGCCCTTTGGCCTCCCAGAGACCTTGCTCATTCAGGACTGCTCCTTTCTGTACCCAAGAGTCTCCTTTCTGTACACAAGAGTCTCTCTCTTTCATCTGCCTGTGCAGACAGTTTAACCAGCATGTGTTCAGACATGTGGTGCGGCTTCAGGACACTGACAGGGATGACCTCAGAGTTCCAAGTCTTCAATGCCGCCTGTTTGGCAGCATTATCTGCCCTATCATTGCCCCTAGCCTCATCAGTTTCCTGCCTGGTATGTACTTTTACCTTTACAATTGCTACTTCCTCTGGAAGCAACAGTGAGTTCATTAGTTTAAACACAGCATCTTTGTTTTTAATTGGTTGCCCTGCTGATGTGAGGGGATCTCTGGCCCTCCAGATGGGTCCATAGTCATGTGCAATACCAAAGCCATACCTGGAATCTGTGAAGAAATTTTCTCTTTTACCATCTGTAATTTTACATGCTTCAACCAGTGCCTTCAACTCAACCTCCTGTGCTGACATGTGAGGAGGGAATGGTTCAGCCAAACATCATGTTGTGTGACCACTGCATATCCAGTATGACATCGGTCATTCTCACCCATGTATCTGCTGCCATCTACAAAAAACTCAAGATCTAGATTAGACAAAGATTGATCATGTACATGAGAAAATACAGACGTTTCTTGTGCATCAATTGTACACAGTCACATGAATCATTTTCATTTAAATCATTTAAAAGAGAACCTGTACCTCCCTCCCCCATTTCGGAATCTGTAATAGGCAGCAACATTGCAGGATTCAGAATCGTACATCTTTTGAATGTAATTGAGTCAGTCATAAGGAGGTAGCACTGCAATCTAAGTTGATGGGCCATTGATATGTGCTTTGGCTGTACTTGACTGAGGATTCCTTGGATGTCATGAGCAGTCTGTACCACCAGGGGGTAATCAAGCACAATTTCTGATGCTTTTTCCACCATAAGTTACCCTGCCATGACTGCCCTGACACAGGAAGGGGTGCCGCACGCTACAGGATCTAATCTAGCAGAAATGTAGGACGTTGCCAGTCTCCATGTTTCTATGTCAGGACTGAGGTGCTATGGCCACTCTGCTCTGAGCAGAATAGATTAAAAGGCTGGTAATAGTTGGGTATGCCCAGTGCAGGTGCTGACAAAATTGCCACTTTGAGAGTGCAAAAAGACTCTTCTGCCTGGTCACTAAGAAAAAAAGGTTCAGTACTCAGACAGTTGTACAAAGGCTGCATCAACATGGATGCATTTTGAATCCAGGGTCTGCAATAAGATACCAGTCCCAAAAACATTCTGAGGGGTTTTGGCCCCCGAGAGAGTGTGATGTCTTTTACATCCTGTTTTCTTACCTCGGTGAGGTGATAGCCACCTTCTGACAAACAGTGACCGAGGAAAGTAGCTGGATTGGCAACATTGGAGTTTGTCCTTTGAAGATTTACAACCACTTTCTGCCAGAAAGATCAACAATGACAATGATACATTTTTACATGTTTCATAACTGGGGGGACAAAGCAACAGATCATCAACATATTGCAAAAGGACTATACCATCTGGAACTGATCACCCTGTCAACACAGACTGAAGGGCTTGAGTATACATGATGGGTGAATTCTGGGCACCCTGTGGCAGCACTGTCCAGGAATACTGTGTACCCTTAAAGTTGAATGCAAACAGATATTGACAGTCCTTGTGGAGAGGAACACTGAAAATGCATTTACAAGATCAATCACAGTATAACATGAAGCCATTTAAGGCACTTCTAACAACAAGAATGGGGATTGGGGACAACCTGGGTCTGTAGGACAGTGGCCTTGTTGATTTCCCTTAGGTCATGTACCATCCTATAAGTTATAGGCTGACCTTTTATGGCCTTTTTCTTGACCGGAAACAGGGGAGCATTGTCAGGTAAGTTGGTAACCACCAGGACCCCCATTTGAACATATTGTTCAATCTGCTCGGTGACAGACGGTTCTTGTGCGTTACTCAGAGGATACTGGTGGACCCCAGGTGGACTGCACCCAGGTTTCAAAGAACTATGAAAGGAGTGGCATCCAATATACCAATATCACTTTTGCCCTTTGCCCATATTTTGTCGGGGGCTGGCTGCAGGTCCTGCTCCAATTGTACCACACAGGATGTTTGGTCCAGCTCTGGGTGTAAAGCTAGAACCCGGGTTAAAATATCATCGGGGGTGTCAATATTTACATGTGTGGTACCATCCTTATTAAAGTAAATATGAGCCCCCAGTGCCTGCAGGACATCAGTACTCAGCAAATCAAATGGGATATTTTCTTTTACTAACAACTGAGTCACCACTGTACTATCTTTGATTTTCCCCATGAACCCTGAGGAGGGTAAACATTGTCCACTTCTCTGCCATGGTTTCATATAAAAATTGTATTAATTATGGTTTTGGCTGCCCCCGTGTCAGCTAAAAAAGGGAACCTACTGATTGCCCATCTGAACTGGTATTTCGATCTGGCAACCTTCGGTCGCCGTGGTCATGGCAGATAAGGACACGGGGTTGACAACTTCCTATTGTGAGGTCACTGGACCAGGGGTGTGCACTGAACCCTGGTTCTGTGAGTTCACCTGTTGTTCTTGACTGGCAATTTCTGCATATGTAACCAGGTTTGCCACAATTGTAACATCTGAAGTCACACCTACTCTGTTTACTCTGTCCCTGTTGACAAGACCATGGTCTCTGTTCTCCTTTTACCATATTGACTTTTGAGGATTTGGTAGTAGACATGTCTAGTTCTAAACCCTTAGCAGCAGCAACTAACTGAGGTAGTGCTGTCACCCTCCATTGAGGCTTACATGCATTTCAGTTTTGTCTGGAGGGCAGGTCTCAGTCCCTCCATGAAAGCGGATGTCAGTAACTTCTGTCCCATAGGTCCAGTGGTATCCCAACCCATGTTTGTCCACACTGTCCATAGTCTAGACTCAAATGCCACTACGTCTTCTTTAGTGTCCTGTACTACTGTCATCTTCCTTTGTCCTGGCCCATCTGCCAAAAGTCCTGCAATATTCTATGCCCGATGTGTCAGTTTTTTCCCAGTCAGACCATGAGGACTGGTCAGTTTTTACCCTTTCAGTCAGTAACTGATCTTTAGAGGGTTATATGGTGAATCTCCAATTTTTAAGGCTACTAAGTCATTTAAGTCAGCCCATGTTGCCCTATATGTGGCTTGTATCTGTTGTAACATACGGTGGCCAGGCATAGGTCTTGTCAGTGGGTCAGGAATTCTACCTAAAAGTCCCATCTGATCCTTAGGACTCCAAGGTAAATATGGCAGTATGTGTTGTTGTTCATTCTGACGTCTCACTGGTGGGGCTTGGGGAGCCTGATTGTCTGCCCCATCCACTCCGTCAACTGGTGGTGGTGCTGGTGGTCATAGAATAAAATTTGTTCAGATGGGTCACTGGATACAGTCCTGTCCGTGGTCTAGGCTTCGGTGCCACACAAACTCTACATGTCTTAGTCCAGTCAGGGTCCTGATTTCCACAAACACCACATGTCCAGTATCCCTGGCCACCCATGACCATCGGATAAGAGGGCGGTGGGGCACAGGGTACTGGACACTTTTTGTCTTTCAGTCTGTTCTCGTCATCATTTTTCACATTTTGCATCATCATACATATTACCTCCAAATGCTACGTTTGGCCAATGCTCATTCTTCACTTTTTTCTGCTGCCCGACACCAGCATTCCACAACCTCCTTACATTCCTGATCCTTCATCCAACCACTATGTGTTCTTTTGAACCTTTCCCAAACTTAGAATCTAAATTACTATTTTTCATACCCGCCTTCTGTAACACCTTCTCTGTCTTTTTCTTGTCTTGTTTTTCTTCTACATCTTTGAATATGTGTTTGGCTAATTTGTATCCCTCAGGTATACTCTGTGTATTGCCCATGTCTATGTGTTAAGAATTTCTCTACCAGACGTCTGAAATATCTAGTTGAAACTAAATTTCAACAACCATATATCTGCTTCCTTATAGCTTCCTATTATTTCCTCACTAATCTCCTGTTAGTGTATCAACTATATTATAGATAGGAAAACTCTATATTGTCTTAACTCTTTCTCAGAGGACTCCCCGGCAACCATCTATCTGCTTCCTTATAGCCGATTTCCTCACCAAATAATCCATTCCAGCTTAGATTCACTAAACTGTGACTAGTACCTTGCCGTGTTGCTGCCACCTACTGGTAACCAGGCAAATTACAGGAACAATAGTATTTAACATGGTTTTATGCATATTTGTGGAAGACATGAGCAAAATTACTTCAGATCACTGGCGGATCCAGGGGGGCAACGGGGCAATTGCCCCCCCGAGCTGCTCAGAAGTGGGGGCAGTGGCGGCAGGGCACAGGGAGATGAGCGCTTCCATTGTGGAAGCGCTCATCTCCATAGTCATCGGTATCGCCGTCCTCAGGACAGCGATACAGATGCCTGTGCTGTGAGAGCGAACGGGCAGGGGAGGGAGAGGCGTGTCTATTCCCCTTCCTCTGATAGGCTGCAGGCCTGCATCGCATCGCTGTGATGTAGGTAAGTATAAGTGTTATATATATATATTTTTTTTTTATATATGTACAATAGTTTTACTGGTACAATGGGGGGCCTCTTGTTACTGGCACATTAGGGGGAGCCTCTTATTACTGGCACATTAGGGGGAGCCTCTTATTACTGGCACATTAGGGGGACTCGTGTTACTGGCACATTAGGGGGCCTCGTGTTACTGGCACATTAGGGGGCCTCGTGTTACTGGCAGATTGGGGAGGCCTCTTGTTACTGGCACATTAGGGGGCCTCTTGTTACTGGCACATTAGGGGGGCCTCTTGTTACTGGTACATTAGGGGGGGTTCTTGTTACTGGCACATTAGGGGGGCCTCTTGTTACTGGCACATTAGGGGGGCCTCTTGTTACTGGCACATTAGGGGGGCCTCTTGTTACTGGCACATGATTGGGGGGATTTTTGTTACTGACACATGATTGGGGGGGCTCTTGTTACTGGCACATGATTGTGGAGTCTCTTTTCACTGGCACATGATTGGGGTGGCTCTTGTTACTGGCACATGATTTGGGGGCTCTTTTTACTGGCACATTAGGGGGGCTCTTATTACTGGCACATTAGGGGGGCCTCTTCTTACTGGCACATGATGTGGAGGCTCTTGTTACTGGAATGTGATGGGGGCTCTTATTACTGGCACATGATGGGGGTGCTCTTGTTACTGGCACATGATTTGTCGGGCATCTATTGGGGCACATTTTACTGGCACATGATTCGGGGGCTCTTTTTACTGGCACATTAGGGGGGCTCTTATTACTGGCACATTAGAGGGGCCTCTTCTTACTAGCACATGATGTGGGGGCTCATGTTACTGGCATGTGATGGGGGGCTCTTATTACTGTCACATGATTTGTCAGGCATCTATGGGGGCACATTTTACTGACACATGATTGGGGGCACATTTTACTGGCACATCATTGGGGCACTTATTACTGGCACATTATTGGGGGGCACGATAGCGGCATCTACTGAGGCCACAAAGAAAGGGTATTTTACATGGGGGGCTCCGTACAGTAGCATTTTATTCTGGGACACATTATGGTGGGTACTATGGGGAAGGAGGGAGAGGAGTACTATGGGGTCATCTACGGGGGGCACTAAGAAGGGGTATTTTATACTTGCAAATTATGAGTGAAACTGAGGGCATGTAGTTGGGCACTATATATGGGGCATTTTATACTGGTACATTATGGGGGCACTAGGAGGAAAGGGGAGAAGAGCACTATGGGGGCATTTACTGGGGGCACTATATAGGGGTATTTTATACTGACACATTATGGGGGCACTATGTGGACATTAGCTCAACTGGGGGCATTACAAGGGGGTATTTTTTGCACTGTCTATTATAAGAAGAATTATTACTACTGGGGGGGGCATTATGGTGGGCTTTATTACTCCCCCATGGTATAAGCCCCCTAGTAGCAGCACCAGCCTCTCCCTGCTCTGCTATCCCTCTGGCCCTTCTCCAAATCCTTATGAAATCTTTCTCATTAGGATAAAACACAACATCAGCTCCACCGAGCCCCCCAGCCAAGTGTTGAAGTGGTGTCCGAGATCCCCAAGGGCAAAGCCAAGTAATTGTAAGTTTTCATGTGAAATATGTTTGTTATACACATATAGCAAACACTGTGCCACACAATATACAGTATACCTCTACACTGTGTAGTCTTGTGGCGGCAGGACAGAAAATAATCTGGAAGTGCCCCTCCCAAGACCAGGCTCTGGATCCGCCACTGCTTCAGATGACAGCTGTAAAAGTTCTTAGAAGATAGTAGCGGGATAGAGGCGTGTAGTGACACAACTCTGCTACACATTCCTCTGAGAAGCCAACTTGAAATAAATCAAGCAGAGCAATTGAAGCAATGAATGAGGAGATCTCTGGATCCATGTGAGGTACAGGGCTGGTTCTAGCTTTGTTAGATGTCTGATTTTTTTTGCATTAATCATGGGATAATCCCATTAAGAGTGGTGTTTGAGTGGTGTCTTAATAAATATAGGCTACAGCGTTAAAGTGTATGCTTTTTTTTACCATATTCTGTCATTTTTTTTTTTTAAACATGAAATTTTTATTGAGGTTTGTTGATACAAATCAAGCAGTTGTATATAGTCATAAAAGGAAATGAGGAGGGGAGGGAGACTAATAGGGGAAGGAAGTAAGGAAAGCTAAGGGGGAGGGGAGGAAGGGAAGGGAGAGGGACATAGGATGTTATAATAAAATGAAAATTATGAACCGCATACAATATTAATGCAGATTACATAAGGTACAATTTCAAAAGGTACAGTAGTACATAGTAACAGTAATAGAAACCAAGTAAGTTAGAGTGGTACATTAATACAGATACTTCGCAGGTATAAAACGTATCTTAAGTTTGATGTCTCAGGTTGTATGTTTTACAAGATATGTTTCTTTGTGTTATATGAACTGGATCTAATTTAGATGACTAAGGAGTTTGATGGGTTGGACCGAACATGGAAGGTACTATTCAACCAAATCTCCCATTGTTTGTAAAATTTGTCTTTTTTAAATAAAGCCGAAGCTGCAGCGCCTTCATACCAGCAGTTATCTTCAACCTTTTTTATTACTTCGAGATCATTGGGAATGTAATCGGATTTCCAATGAGATGCAATAAGTTGACGAGTTGCAATACATATATGGCCAAAAACCATTCTGAATTCAAAGGGAATGGTCTCGATGCCTATAAAAAGAAGTGCCAATTGTGGTGAAGGCGAAATTGGAGTTGGGCATAGTTTTGCGAAAATATAGAAAGATTGAAGCCATAGGGAATTGATCGGGGGACATTCCCACCAGAAGTGGAGAAAGGAACCTTGTGGATGTCCACATCTCCAACATACAGAAGGAGTATCCGGGAATATCCTATTTAGTTTTGTCGGGTAATAATACCACCTATATAGGATTTTCCTAGATGTCTCTAGGTGGGAGATACATCTTGAAATATTTGACATTGCATCAAATGAAGGGGACCATTGTTCTGTGGTCATACTAACAGATAAGTCTTGAGACCATTTTGATTTAATATCCTCTAGTGGGTCTTCCAGTGGTATAATAAGGACTCCATAAGTTTTGGATATTCCTTTTCGATAGGTGTTATAGTTTAAGAGCCAACTCATGAAAAGAGCTGAGGATGGATTATTATTGCTACGTTTGTTGGGTTGAGTTATTGTTGTGTTAGCAATGGCGTGTCTGATTTGGAGATATTTATAAAAATCTCTTGAGGAGATTCCATAACAGGCTGAAAGTTCTGAGAATGGTTTAAGAACACCATTTGTGAGTAGGTCAGTAATGTTACATAAACCCAGTTTTCTCCATAAGGAGATGTCCAAGTTTTGAATATAAGATTCTAATATTGAGGTATTAAGGTCTTGTAGGGGCACAACAAATAATTGACGTTTATTGGCGACTATGTCCCAAACATTGAAAAGAGCTTTTGTGGTTGCCAAGGTACTGTGGGGAAGAAATTTAAAGATGGACATAGCTGTGAGAAGGTTTTTCAGAGAATGTTTCCCAAGGGAATGCTTCTCTATTCGAGACCATTCTTTTTGCTGATTATTATACCATAAATGTTTTAATTGGTCTAAAATCGTGGCTCTATAATATTGTATTATCGAAGGACAATTTAGACCACCTTCTTTTTTGGGAAGGTATAGGATATCCGCTTTTAATTTGTGATATTTACCTCCCCAAATGAAATGTAAAAGAGACTTTTGCAGATCTTTGAGGTATTTGATGGGAATTGGAATTGGAAGATTCCTAAAATAATATAATATTTTGGGCAGTATGCTCATTTTTATGACCACAATTTTGCCTAACCAGGAAATGCCTTGTGCCTTGAGATTTCCTAATTTAGTCTTAATTTCCTGGAATAAGGGAGTGTAGTTGCAAGCAAATGTATCCTTAGGGAGTGCTGTTAGGTTTATCCCCAAGTAAGGAAGTGATTTTTTGACCCATTTAAATTGGAACGTTAGCTTAAGGGTGTTAACAGTTTTTTCTTGAATTCCCAAGTTCAGGATTTGAGATTTTGTGGTATTGATCTTGTAATATGATGCTTTCGAAAAGGATGTTAATATATTGCAGGTGTGAGGAAGGGAGGTGATAGGATTAGATAGCAATAAAATAACATCCTCTGCGAATAAGCCTATGCAATGATCTTTATCTGAAACTGAAATGCCACTGATGTGGGGGGACGATCTGATATGACTAGCTAATGGTTCCATTATAAGGGCGAACATTAATGAAGATAGTGGGCATCCCTGTCTGGTACCGTTTGAGATGGGAAATAGTTTGGATTTAAATCCTGAAGAGTAGACAAATGCTTGTGGAGTGGAGTATAAATTTAGTACGCCTGACAATAAGGGGCCATTAAATCCGAATTTTTGCAAAACTGACTGAAGGAATCCCCAGTGGACCCTGTTGAGCGCCTTCTCCGCATCCAGTGAAAGGAGCAGAGAAGGCGTTCGACGGGAATGTGCAATCTCAATTAAATCCAAGAAACGTCTCGTCCCATCTGATGTTTGACGGTGTTTTACAAAACCCACCTGGTCTGAGTCAATGAGATTAGGTAATATATCTGCTAGGCGGTTAGCTAAAATTTTAGAGAATAGTTTTAGATCAGTATTTAAAAGGGATATTGGTCTAAAATTGGCCGGTGTATTAGGGGGTTTCCCTGGTTTTGGCAGAGTGATAATTATAGCTTGAAGCATTTCTGTTGGGATTCCTTTGTCAAGCATCATATTTTGAAAACAAGGGAGCAGGTGGGGAGTTAAAATGTGGGAAAAGGATTTGTAATATTCATTTATAAAACCGTCTGGGCCCGGGGACTTATTTATCTTGAGAGTAGATATGGTATTAAGTATTTCTTGTGAAGAAATTGGTTTGTTTAAAAATAAAGCTTGTTCTGGGGATAGACGGGGAAGTGATATGCCGTTTAGGAAAGAGTTGATGTCTTCTGAGGTTGGTTGATATGATTGTGGGTCGTTCTTTAAGTTATAAAGAGAGCTATAATAATTGGCAAATTCTTCAGCGATTTTAAGGGGATTTGTTATTTTGATTTTATTAGTGGACCAAAGGAAAGGGATTCGGGAGTTTGCTGCTTTGTTTTTAAGTTTATTAGCTAACATTTTGGAGGCTCTATTCCCTTGCCTATAAAATTGTGCCCTAGATTGTCTAAGATGTCTTTCATAGTTGTTTTGCATAAGTAGGTAGATTTCATGCCTAGTGGTGGTGATTTGTTGGGAGATATGGGATGTTGGGAATTTTTGGTTGTTTTTTTCAAAGTCCCTCAGTTTTTTATATAATTCCTCTAATTTAAGCATTCTTTTCTTTTTTTCTTCTGAAGAATATTTAATACAGAGGCCTCTAATAACCGGTTTGTGGGCGCACCAAATTGTTGTTGGGTTAATTTCGGGGTTTGTGTTAAGTTGGAAGTATTCTGTTATTGCTTTCGATATAAATTCTTTGTAGTGTTTATTTGATAACAGAAGATTATTCAATCTCCAAGGGGAGGTGTGTTGAAGATTAAAACTCTCTTGTATAGAAAGTGTAATAGGAGCATGGTCTGACCATGTAATCAGGCCTATCTTGGAGTCCGTCACTTTTTGGAGTAGCCACTTATCTACCAAAAAGAAATCTATTCGGGAATAAGAATTGTGTGGATTTGAGAAGAAGGAGTAGTCTAATTCCGAGGCATGAAGTGTCCTCCAGGCATCAAACAACTCCTCCTTGTGACATAGATCTTTAAGTTTGTAATTATCCTTTTTACTTACAGGAGTGGATTTGTCAATACGTGGATCCATTACCAGATTAAAATCCCCACAGATGATGACGGAACCTTTCTTTTTTGCTGAAACGGACTCCAAAATAGACCTGATGAAACCTAGAGTTTTAGAGTTAGGAGCATATAAAGACACAATAGTGTATGGTGAGTTATTGATCAGACAAGTAATAATAATATATCTTCCCATAGGGTCTTCATCAAGGGATAGTGTTTGAAAGGCTATAGACCTTTTGATAGCAATTAACACACCTCTCTTCTTATTAAAAGCATGTGAGAACAAAATGATAGGAAAATCTTTATGCTTAATTCTGAAGCTGTCTGCTTCATTTAGGTGCGTTTCTTGTACGCATAAAATATCACATCCCAATCTATGAGCTTATTTCCATAAGAATGAGCGTTTAGCTGGGCTATTCAGGCCCTTAACATTCAGAGATACTATTTGTAGGACCATGATGCCTCAGTAGTAAAGAAGTGCGCAGAGGGGATCCAAGTAAATAGAAATACCTGCAATAATGAAGGGTTTAGTGATAGAGTAGTGTACCACATATAAATAATAGTGAACAAAGCGGTAAAATAAAATGGAACAGAGTTAACAAAAATGAGGGTGAGATTAGGAAGTCCGGTTCTACGTGAACCAATGCGACCCCAGGTCGCTAATTTGACATGGGAGGTGGTAGTTGAGGTTGAAATGTTGATCAACAGTTAACATTTTAAGACCAGTCTGTTTTCTCTTTAGAAAATTAAACTGGTAACTAAGCAACTATATTGACACTAGCCAAGTTCTCTGGGGTAATTTCTCATTTTGGAGAATTTGAGGATTTTGGAGAGCCAACCACTGTCCACTCATGAGGAAGGGTGTGATGCTTCTTCTTTGGTGGGCTTTTCGGTTCTTCCGATTCTTTGATAAGAGCATTTTTGGATAAGAAGCTCATGGCCTCTTTAGGAGAGAGTAGTACTGAGGTGCGTCCATTATAGTGGACTATGAGCTTGACCGGGAAAACCCCATTTATAGAGAATTCTTTGCTCTCTCAGAATTTGTGTGGTTTTGATGAATTCCCTGCGTCTAGTCAGGGTGGCAGGTGAGAGATCTGTGTATAGAGAGATTTCTTGAAAGCGATCAGGGAGATCTGGCTTTTTTGCTGCCGCTTTAAGGATTGAGTCCTTGATATGATAATAGTGTATCCTTGCTATGGTGTCCCTAGGCAGGGATGCTGGAATAGACTTGGGCTTTGGAAGCCTGTGGACTCTGTCTATTAACAGGTCTGCGTTGGAGGCCTGAGGTAGGAGAGCTGCAAACAAATCTATCAGGTAATCCTGCAGCTGCGTGTCTTGCACTGATTCTGGAATATTTCTGAAGCGAATATTATTCCTTCTAGATCTGTCTTCTATGTCTGCCAGCTTTAGCTTTATCGCAGCAATATCGTCTTCAGTAGAGTTATGGGCATCCACAAGACAGTTGTGAGCTGTTGTAAACTCCTCCATCTTCTCCTCTAAATGCGCTGTGCGGTCGCCTATAGCAGTTATATCTGCTTTCAGTGAGGTGAGAGCTGCTTTAAGATCGTTGCTGAATGACAATTTTAGGTCAGACAGGAGCTCTTTCATGCTTTCTAAAGTTATAGGGCCCGCATTAGGTGCTTTTTCTGTACCATGAAGCCTGGGTGTACAGGGGACGAGGTAGAAGAGTGTGACTTGCCTTGCGATTTGTCCGATATGCAGGACGGCGACTGGCAGGAGAATCTTGAAGGGATCCATAAGCAGGAACAGCTTCTTCTCGTGCGGGAGTTAAGGTTTCCTGCGATCCGGCGCCATCTTGGAGGGATGCCGGACTGAAGAAACTGGTGAGTTTAGCCGGAGTTCCAGGTCTTCTTTTACCCCTCGGCATTTTAAGCATGTCCTTTGGAGTCTGAGATCGATATAGATGCGGTGAGGCTAGTTAGTCCTATTATGATAAGTCCTTTGAGCCGCGTTTAAAGACTGTGGATCATGGAGCTACAGAGACATGCGACTGCTCTGGTGCGCTCCAGGCCACGCCCCGTCATATTTTAAACTGCACTTTGTAAGGAGTAGTGATGAGCAGCAGGGGCAATATTTGAATTTGCGATATTTCGCAAATATTTGGTAGAATATTCATCATATATTCACAAATTCGAGATTATTTTCTTGATCGCGAAAAATCAGCAATGTAATATCTGCGTAATGCGCGCAAAATACAGGCATGGGTCACTATAGCTACATTTTTCAAGCTGCTAGAAGTTTTCTGAGACTGAAGAAAATGGTTGGCACAGCAGAACATTACAATAGCTTTATATGCAGATAGAGTGCTCCAATATATTTGCAATATCGGCACAAAGGATGCAAATATTTTGGCGCAATACGTGCAACTTCACATTTTAACAGGTCTGACTACTTATTAGTGATTGGTGCACTAAGTATTGTGAAATTGTGACATCATAGCTGTATGTATGTATGTAGCATACATACATACAGCACTATGTATGTAGCATGTATGTATGGACAGCAGAACCACTAATCAGCTACACTATATCACTATCTAACCTACACTGACTATCTCCCACTAACTTTCTGTATTATATAAATAGGCTAACTAATAGGGATGAGCGAACCCGAACTGTACAGTTCGGGTTCGTACCGAATTTTGGGGTGTCCGTGACACGGACCCGAACCCGAACATTTTCGTAAAAGTCCGGGTTTGGGTTCGGTGTTCGTCGCCTTCTTGGTGCTTTTTGAAAGGCTGCAAAGCAGCCAATCAACAAGCGTCATACTACTTGCCCCAAGAGGCCGTCACAGCCATGCCTACTATTGGCATGGCTGTGATTGGCCAGTGCAGCATGTGACCCAGCCTCTATTTAAGCTGGAGTCACGTAGTGCAGCACGTCACTCTGCTCTGATCAGTGTAGAAGGAGGTTGCAGCTGCGACGTTAGGGCGAGATTAGGCAGTGATTAACTCCTCCAAAAAACTTCATTCAGTGATGGATCGGCAGCTGTGGATCATTGAACTGCTGCTATTCAATTGCTCACTGTTTTTAGGCTGCCCAGAGCGTTTTTCATTCACTTTTTTCTGGGGTGATCGGCGGCCATTTTGTGTCTTGTGGTGCGCCAGCACAAGCTGCCACCAAGTTCATTTAACCCTCAATAGTGTGGTTATTTTTTGGCTATATCCTACATCAGGGTCAAGCTGTCACACCAAGTGCATTTAACCATCAATAGTGTGGTTATTTTTTGGCCATATACTACATCAGGGGCAAGCTGTCACCAAGTGCATTTAACCATCAATAGTGTGGTTATTTTTTGGCCATATACTACATCAGGGGCAAGCTGAGCCTGTCACCAAGTGCATTTAACCCTCAATAGTGTGGTTGTTTTTTGGCTATATCCTACATCGGTCAAGCTGTCACACCAAGTGCATTTAACCATCAATAGTGTGGTTATTTTTTGGCCATATACTACATCAGGGGCAAGCTGAGCCTGTCACCAAGTGCATTTAACCCTCAATAGTGTGGTTGTTTTTTGGCTATATCCTACATCGGTCAAGCTGTCACACCAAGTGCATTTAACCATAAATAGTGTGGTTATTTTTTGGCCATATACTACATCAGGGGCAAGCTGAGCCTGTCACCAAGTGCATTTAACCCGTCAAGTTATTTAGTGTCCGTCAAAGCACAGTTTTTGTTCTGGGTTGAAATACAATTCCCAATTTAGCAATTTCCTAATTTAGTGGTTTCTGCTGTATCAGGCCTACTTCAAATCTATCCCTAAAAGGGTATATAAGATTCAAGGTGCAGATAGGGTTATTCTCAATAACTTCACACACACGCTACTGTGCAATTCCAAGTCTAATTCTGTGTGTAAACGTATACCTGTCACCCAGCGCCTAAAAAATAGGCCTTAAATTTATATTCATCCAAATCTGTCATTATTGCTGTAGCTCTGTCAAGTTATTTAGTGTCCGTCAAAGCACAGTTTTTGTTCTGGGTTGAAATACAATTCCCAATTTAGCAATTTCCTAATTTAGTGGTTTCTGCTGTATCAGACCTACTTTAAATCTTTCCCTAAAAGGGTATATAAGATTCAAAGTGCACATAGGGTCACTCTCAATAACTTCACACACACGCTACTGTGCATTTCCAAGTCTAATTCTGTCTGTAAACGTATACCTTTCACCCAGCGCCTAAAAAATTGGCCTTAAATTTACATCCATCTAAATCTGTGGTTATTGCTGTAGCTGGTCAAGTTATTTAGTGTCCGTCAAAGCACAGTTTTTGTTCTGGGTTGAAATACAATTCCCAATTTTGCAATTTCCTAATTTAGTGGTTTCTGCTGTATCAGACCTACTTTAAATCTATTCCTAAAAGGGTATATTAGATTCAAGGTGCTGATAGGGTCATCCACAATAACTTCACACGCTACAGTGCATTTCCAAGTCTAATTCTGTGTGTAAACGTATACCTGTCACCCAGCGCCTAAAAAATTGGCCTTAAATTTATATTCATCCAAATCTGTCATTATTGCTGTAGCAGGTCAAGTTATTTAGTGTCCGTCAAAGCACAGTTTTTGTTCTGGGTTGAAATACAATTCCCAATTTTGCAATTTCCTTATTTAGTGGTTTCTGCTGTATCAGACCTACTTTAAATCTATCCCTAAAAGGGTATATTAGATTCAAGGTGCTGATAGGGTCATCCACAATAACTTCACACGCTACCGTGCATTTCCAAGTCTAATTCTGTCTGTAAACGTATACCTGTCATCCAGCACCTAAATACTAGGCCTCAAATTTATATTCCGCTAAATCTGTCGTTACTGCTGTGCCTTTGTTAGTGTAATACGGTACCTAAATAGATAGCCAGATAGTGTTAGGTGTCTGTAAAAAAAGGCCTGAATTTGAATTCAATACATTGGGCCAAATAATATTTTTCTTATTGTGGTGAACGGTAACAATGAGGAAAACATCTAGTAAGGGACGCGGACGCGGACATGGTCGTGGTGGTGTTAGTGGACCCTCTGGTGCTGGGAGAGGACGTGGCCGTTCTGCCACAGCCACACGTCCTAGTGTAACAACTACCTCAGGTCCCAGTAGCCGCCATAATTTACAGCGATATTTGGTGGGGCCCAATGCCGTTCTAAGGATGGTAAGGCCTGAGCAGGTACAGGCATTAGTCAATTGGGTGGCCGACAGTGGATCCAGCACGTTCACATTATCTCGCACCCAGTCTTCTGCAGAAAGCGCACAGATGGCGCCTGAAAACCAAGCCCATCAGTCTGTCACATCACCCCCATGCATACCAGGGAAACTATCTGAGCCTCAAGTTATGCAGCAGTCTGTTATGCTGTTTGAAGACTCCGCTGGCAGGGTTTCCCAAGGGCATCCACCTAGCCCTTCCCCAGCGGTGGAAGACATAGAATGCACTGACGCACAACCACTTATGTTTCCTGATGATGAGGACATGGGAATACCACCTCAGCACGTCTCTGATGATGACGAAACACAGGTGCCAACTGCTGCGTCTTTCTGCAGTGTGCAGACTGAACAGGAGGTCAGGGATCAAGACTGGGTGGAAGATGATGCAGGGGACGATGAGGTCCTAGACCCCACATGGAATGAAGGTCGTGCCACTGACTTTCACAGTTCTGAGGAAGAGGCAGTGGTGAGACCGAGCCAACAGCGTAGCAAAAGAGGGAGCAGTGGGCAAAAGCAGAACACCCGCCGCCAAGAGACTCCGCCTGCTACTGACCGCCGCCATCTGGGACCGAGCACCCCAAAGGCAGCTTCAAGGAGTTCCCTGGCATGGCACTTCTTCAAACAATGTGCTGACGACAAGACCCAAGTGGTTTGCACGCTGTGCCATCAGAGCCTGAAGCGAGGCATTAACGTTCTGAACCTTAGCACAACCTGCATGACCAGGCACCTGCATGCAAAGCATGAACTGCAGTGGAGTAAACACCTTAAAAACAAGGAAGTCACTCAGGCTCCAGCTGCTACCTCTTCTGCTGCTGCCGCCTTGGCCTCTTCTGCTGCTGCCGCCTTGGCCTCTTCTGCTGCTGCCGCCGCCTCGGCCTCTTCCTCCGCCTCTGGAGAAACATTGGCACCTGCCACCCAGCAAACATGGGATGTACCACCAACACCACCACCTGCGTCACCAAGCATCTCAACCATGTCACACGGCAGCGTTCAGCTCTCCATCTCACAAACATTTTAGAGAAAGCGTAAATTCCCACCTAGCCACCCTCGATCCCTGGCGCTGAATGCCAGCATTTCTAAACTACTGGCCTATGAAATGCTGTCATTTAGGCTGGTGGACACAGACAGCTTCAAACAGCTCATGTCTAGAGTTGAGCGAACACCTGGATGTTCGGGTTCGAGAAGTTCGGCCGAACTTCCCGGAAATGTTCGGGTTCGGGATCCGAACCCGATCCGAACTTCGTCCCGAACCCGAACTTCATTGAAGTCAATGGGGACCCGAACTTTTCGGTACTAAAAAGGCTGTAAAACAGCCCAGGAAAGGGCTAGAGGGCTGCAAAAGGCAGCAACATGTAGGTAAATCCCTGCAAACAAATGTTGATAGGGAAATGAATTAAAATAAAATTTAAATAAATAAAAATTAACCAAAATCAATTGGAGAGAGGTCCCATAGCAGAGAATCTGGCTTCACGTCACCCACCACTGGAACAGTCCATTCTCAGATATTTAGGCCCCGGCACCCAGGCAGAGGAGAGAGGTCCCGTAACAGAGAATCTGTCTTCATGTCAGCAGAGAATCTGTCTGCATGTCATAGCAGAGAATCAGGCTTCACGTCAGCCACCACTGCAACAGTCCATTGTCATAAATTTAGGCCAAGCACCCAGGCAGAGGAGAGAGGTCCCGTAACAGACAATCTGGCTTCATGTCAGCAGAGAATCAGTCTTCATGTCATAGCAAAGAATCAGGCTTCACGTCACCCACCACTGTAAGAGTCCATTTTCATAAATTTAGGCCCAGGCAGAGGAGAGAGGTCCCGTAAGAGACAATCTGGCTTCATGTCAGCAGAGAATCAGTCTTCATATCATAGCAGAGAATCAGGCTTCACGTCACCCACCACTGTAACAGTCCATTTTCATAAATTTAGGCTCAGCACCCAGGCAGAGGAGAGAGGTCCCGTAACAGACAATCTGGCTTCATGTCAGCAGAGAATCAGTCTTCATGTCATAGCAAAGAATCAGGCTTCACGTCACCCACCACTGTAACAGTCCATTTTCATAAATTTAGGCCCAGCACCAAGGCAGAGGAGAGAGGTCCCGTAACAGACAATCTGGCCTCATGTCAGCAGAGAATCAGTCTTCATATCATAGCAGAGAATCAGGCTTCACGTCACCCACCACTGTAAGAGTCCATTTTCATAAATTTAGGCCCAGCACCCAGGCAGAGGAGAGAGGTCACTTAACAGACAATCTGGCTTCATGTCAGCAAAGAATCAGTCTTCATATCATAGCAGAGAATCAGGCTTCACGTCAGCCACCAATGCAACAGTCCATTGTCAGATATTTAGGCCCAGCACCCAGGCAGAGGAGAGAGGTCCCGTAACAGACAATCAGGCTTCACGTCAGCCACCAGTGCAACAGTCCATTGTCATATATTTAGGCCCAGCACCCAGGCAGAGGAGAGAGGTCCCGTAACAAAGAATCTGTCTTCATGTCAGCAGAGAATCAGTCTGAATGTCATAGCAGAGAATCAGGCTTCACGTCAGCCACCACTGCAACAGTCCATTGTCATAAATTTAGGCCAAGCACCAAGGCAGAGGAGAGAGGTCCCGTAACAGACAATCTGGCTTCATGTCAGCAGAGAATCAGTCTTCATATCATAGCAGAGAATCAGGCTTCACGTCACCCACCACTGTAAGAGTCCATTTTCATAAATTTAGGCCCAGCACCCAGGCAGAGGAGAGAGGTCCCGTAACAGACAATCTGGCTTCATGTCAGCAGAGAATCAGTCTTCATGTCATAGCAGAGAATCAGGCTTCACGTCACCCACCACTGTAACAGTCCATTTTCATAAATTTATGCCCAGCACCCAGGCAGAGGAGAGAGGTCACTTAACAGACAATCTGGCTTCATGTCAGCAAAGAATCAGTCTTCATATCATAGCAGAGAATCAGGCTTCACGTCAGCCACCAATGCAACAGTCCATTGTCAGATATTTAGGCCCAGCACCCAGGCAGAGGAGAGAGGTCCCGTAACAGACAATCAGGCTTCACGTCAGCCACCAGTGCAACAGTCCATTGTCAGATATTTAGGCCCAGCACCCAGGCAGAGGAGAGTGGTCCCGTAACAGAGAATCTGGCTTCATGTCAGCAGAGAATTAGTCTGCATGTCATAGCAGAGAATCAGGCTTCATGTCACCCAACATTGGAACAGTCCATTGGCATATATTTAGGCCCCGGCACACAGACAGAGGAGAGGTTCATTCAAATTTGGGTAGCCTCGCAATATAATGGTAAAATGAAAATAAAAATAGGATTGAATGAGGAAGTGCCCTGGAGTACAATAATATATGGTTAAGGGGAGGTAGTTAATGTCTAATCTGGACAAGGGACGGACAGGTCCTGTGGGATCCATGCCTGGTTCATTTTTATGAACGTCAGCTTATCCACATTGGCTGTAGACAGGCGGCTGCGTTTGTCTGTAATGACACCCCCTGCCGTGCTGAATACACGTTCAGACAAAACACTGGCCGTCGGGCAGGCCAGCACCTCCAAGGCATAAAAGGCTAGCTCTAGCCACGTGGACAATTTAGAGACCCAGTAGTTGAATGGGGCCGAACCATCAGTCAGTACGTGGAGGGGTGTGCACACGTACTGTTCCACCATGTTAGTGAAATGTTGCCTCCTGCTAATATGTTGCGTATCAGGTGGTGGTGCAGTTAGCTGTGGCGTGTTGACAAAACTTTTCCACATCTCTGCCATGCTAACCCTGCCCTCAGAGGAGCTGGCCGTGACACAGCTGCCTTGGCGACCTCTTGCTCCTCCTCTGCCTTGGCCTTGGGCTTCCACTTGTTCCCCTGTGACATTTGGGAATGCTCTCAGTAGCGCGTCTACCAACGTGCGCTTGTACTCGCGCATCTTCCTATCACGCTCCAGTGCAGGAAAGTAAGGTGGGCACATTGTCTTTGTAGCGTGGATCCAGCAGGGTGGCAACCCAGTAGTCCGCACACGTTAAAATGTGGGCAACTCTGCTGTCGTTGCGCAGGCACTGCAGCATGTAGTCGCTCATGTGTGCCAGGCTGCCCAGGGGTAAGGACAAGCTGTCCTCTGTGGGAGGCGTATCGTCATCGTCCTGCCTTTCCCCCCAGCCACACACCAGTGATGGACCCGAGCTGCGTTGGGTGCCACCCCGCTGTGACCATGCTTCATCCTCATCCTCCTCCACCTCCTCCTCATCCTCGTCCTCCTCGTCCTCCAGTAGTGGGCCCTGGCTGGCCACATTTGTACCTGGCCTCTGCTGTTGCCAAAAACCTCCCTCTGAGTCACTTCGAAGAGACTGGCCTGAAAGTGCTAAAAATGACCCCTCTTCCTCCTCCTCCTCCTCCTGGGCCACCTCCTCTTCCATCATCGCCCTAAGTGTTTTCTCAAGGAGACATAGAAGTGGTATTGTAACGCTGATAACGGCGTCATCGCCACTGGCCATGTTGGTGGAGTACTCGAAACAGCGCAACAGGGCACACAGGTCTCGCATGGAGGCCCAGTCATTGGTGGTGAAGTGGTGCTGTTCTGTAGTGCGACTGACCCGTGCGTGCTGCAGCTGAAACTCCACTATGGCCTGCTGCTGCTCGCACAGTCTGTCCAGCATGTGCAAGGTGGAGTTCCACCTGGTGGGCACGTCGCATATGAGGCGGTGAGCGGGAAGGCCGAAGTTACGCTGTAGCGCAGACAGGCGAGCAGCAGCAGGATGTGAACGCCGGAAGCGCGAACAGACGGCTGGCATTTATGCAGCAGCTCTGACATGTCGGGGTAGTTGTGAGTGAACTTCTGCACCACCAAATTCAGCACATGCGCCAAGCAAGGGATGTGCGTCAAACTGGCTAGTCCCAGAGCTGCAACGAGATTTCGCCCATTATCACACACCACCAGGCCGGGCTTGAGGCTCACCGGCAGCAACTACTCGTCGGTCTGTTGTTCTATACCCTGCCACAACTATTGTGCGGTGTGGGGCCTGTCCCCCAAACATATGAGTTTCAGAATGGCCTGCTGACATTTACCCCGGGCTGTGCTGAAGTTGGTGGTGAAGGTGTGTGGCTGACTAGATGAGCAGGTGGAAGAAGAGGAGGAGGAAGTCGAGTAGGAGGAGGTGGAAACAGGAGGCAAAGAATGTTGCCCTGCGATCCTTGGCGGCGGAAGGACGTGCGCCAAACAGCTCTCCGCCTGGGGCCCAGCTGCCACTACATTTACCCAGTGTGCAGTTAGGGAGATATAGCGTCCCTGGCCGTGCTTACTGGTCCACGTATCTGTGGTTAGGTGGACCTTGCCACAGATGGCGTTGCGCAGTGCACACTTGATTTTATCGGATACTTGGTTGTGCAGGGAAGGCACGGCTCTCTTGGAGAAGTAGTGGCGGCTGGGAACAACATACTGTGGGACAGCAAGCGACATGAGCTGTTTGAAGCTGTCTGTGTCCACCAGCCTAAATGACAGCATTTCATAGGCCAGTAGTTTAGAAATGCTGGCATTCAGGGCCAGGGATCGAGGGTGGCTAGGTGGGAATTTACGCTTTCTCTCAAATGTTTGTGAGATGGAGAGCTGAACGCTGCCGTGTGACATGGTTGAGATGCTTGGTGACGGAGGTGGTGGTGGTGTTGGTGGTACATCCCCTGTTTGCTGGGCGGCAGGTGCCAACGTTCCTCCAGAGGCGGAGGAAGAGGCCGAGGCGGCAGCAGCAGAAGAGGCCGAGGCGGCAGCAGCAGAAGAGGTAGCAGGGGGAGCCTGAGTGACTTGCTTGGTTTTAAGGTGTTTACTCCACTGCAGTTCATGCTTTGCATGCAGGTGCCTGGTCATGCAGGTTGTGCTCAGGTTCAGAACGTTAATGCCTCGCTTCAGGCTCTGATGGCACAGCGTGCAAACCACTCGGGTCTTGTCGTCAGCACATTGTTTGAAGAAGTGCCATGCCAGGGAACTCCTTGAAGCTGCCTTTGGGGTGCTCGGTCCCAGATGGCGGCGGTCAGTAGCAGGCAGAGTCTCTTGGCGGCGGGTGTTCTGCTTTTGCCCACTGCTCCCTCCTTTGCTACGCTGTTGGCTCGGTCTCACCACTGCCTCTTCCTCCAAACTGTGAAAGTCAGTGGCACGACCTTCATTCCATGTGGGGTCTAGGACCTCATCGTCCCCTGCATCGTCTTCCACCCAGTCTTGATCCCTGACCTCCTGTTCAGTCTGCACACTGCAGAAAGACGCAGCAGTTGGCACCTGTGTTTCGTCATCATCAGAGACATGCTGAGGTGGTATTCGCATGTCCTCATCATCAGGAAACATAAGTGGTTGTGCGTCAGTGCATTCTATGTCTTTCACCACTGGGGAAGGGCTAGGTGGATGCCCTTGGGAAACCCTGCCAGCGGAGTCTTCAAACAGCATAAGAGACTGCTGCATAACTTGAGGCTCAGACAGTTTCCCTGGTATGCATGGGGGTGATGTGACAGACTGATGGGGTTGGTTTTCAGGCTCCATCTGTGCGCTTTCTGCAGAAGACTGGGTGGGAGATAATGTGAACGTGCTGGATCCACTGTCGGCCACCCAATTGACTAATGCCTGTACCTGCTCAGGCCTTACCATCCTTAGAACGGCATTGGGCCCCACCATATATCGCTGTAAATTCTGGCGGCTACTGGGACCTGAGGTAGTTGGTACACTAGGACGTGTGGATGTGGCAGAACGGCCACGTCCTCTCCCAGCACCAGAGGGTCCACTAACACCACCACGACCATGTCCACGTCCGCGTCCCTTACTAGATGTTTTCCTCATTGTTATCGTTCACCACAACAACAAAAATATTATTTGGCCCAATGTATTGTATTCAAATTCAGCTGAATATAAATTTGAGGCCTAGTATTTAGGCGCTAAGTGACCGGTATAGATTTACTGACAGAATTAGACTTGGAAATGCACAGTAGCGTGTGTGTGAAGTTATTCTGAATGACCCTATGTGCACCTTGAATATTATATACCCTTTTAGGGATAGATTTCAAATAGCTCTGATACAGCAGAAACCACTAAATTAGGAAATTGCTAAATTGGGAATTGTATTTCAACCCAGAACAAAAAATGTGCTTTGACGGACACTAAATAACTTGCCCAGCCAGAACAGTACAGCGGTAACGACAGATTTAGCGGGATATAAATTTGAGGCCTAGTATTTAGGCGCTGGGTGACCGGTATGGATTTAGTGACAGAATTAGACTTGGAAATGCACAGTAGCGTGTGTGTGAAGTTATTCTGAATGACCCTATGTGCACCTTGAATATTATATACCCTTTTAGGGATAGATTTCAAATAGCTCTGATATAGCAGAAACCACTAAATTATGAAATTGCTAAATTGGGAATTGTATTTCAACCCAGAACAAAAAATGTGCTTTGACGGACACTAAATAACTTGCCCAGCCAGAACAGTACAGCGGTAAAGACAGATTTAGCGGGATATAAATTTGAGGCCTAGTATTTAGGCGCTGGGTGACCGGTATGGATTTACCTACAGAATTAGACTTGGAAATGCACAGTAGCGTGTGTGTGAAGTTATTCTGAATGACCCTATGTGCACCTTGAATATTATATACCCTTTTAGGGATAGATTTCAAATAGCTCTGATACAGCAGAAACCACTAAATTAGGAAATTGCTAAATTGGGAATTGTTTTTCAACCCAGAATAAAAAATGTGCTTTGACGGACACTAAATAACTTGCCCAGCCAGAACAGTACAGCGGTAACGACAGATTTAGCGGGATATAAATTTGAGGCCTAGTATTTAGGCGCTGGGTGACCGGTATGGATTTACCTACAGAATTAGATTTGGAAATGCACAGTAGCGTGTGTGTGAAGTTATTCTGAATGACCCTATGTGCACCTTGAATATTATATACCCTTTTAGGGAAAGATTTCAAATAGCTCTGATACAGCAGAAACCACTAAATTAGGAAATTGCTAAATTGGGAATTGTATTTCAACCCAGAACAAAAAATGTGCTTTGACGGACACTAAATAACTTGCCCAGCCAGAACAGTACAGCGGTAACGACAGATTTAGCGGGATATAAATTTGAGGCCTAGTATTTAGGCGCTGGGTGACCGGTATGGATTTAGTGACAGAATTAGACTTGGAAATGCACAGTAGCGTGTGTGTGAAGTTATTCTGAATGACCCTATGTGCACCTTGAATATTATATACCCTTTTAGGGATAGATTTCAAATAGCTCTGATATAGCAGCAACCACTAAATTATGAAATTGCTAAATTGGGAATTGTATTTCAACCCAGAACAAAAAATGTGCTTTGACGGACACTAAATAACTTGCCCAGCCAGAACAGTACAGCGGTAAAGACAGATTTAGCGGGATATAAATTTGAGGCCTAGTATTTAGGCGCTGGGTGACCGGTATGGATTTACCTACAGAATTAGACTTGGAAATGCACAGTAGCGTGTGTGTGAAGTTATTCTGAATGACCCTATGTGCACCTTGAATATTATATACCCTTTTAGGGATAGATTTCAAATAGCTCTGATACAGCAGAAACCACTAAATTAGGAAATTGCTAAATTGGGAATTGTTTTTCAACCCAGAACAAAAAATGTGCTTTGACGGACACTAAATAACTTGCCCAGCCAGAACAGTACAGCAGTAACGACAGATTTAGCGGGATATAAATTTGAGGCCTAGTATTTAGGCGCTGGGTGACCGGTATGGATTTACTGACAGAATTAGACTGGGATATGGCCAAAAAATAACCACACTATTGCTGGTTAAATGCACTTGGTGTGACAGCTTGACCAACCACACTACTGAGGGTTAAATGCACTTGGTGACAGGCGCAGCTTGCCCCTGATGTAGTATATGGCCAAAAAATGAACAGACTATTGCTGGTTAAATGCACTTTGTGTGACAGCTTGACCAACCACACTACTGAGGGTTAAATGCACTTGGCGACGGGCGCAGCTTGCCCCTGATGTAGTATATGGCCAAAAAATAAACAGACTATTGCTGGTTAAATGCACTTGGTGTGACAGCTTGACCAACCACACTACTGAGGGTTAAATGCACTTGGTGACGGGCGCAGCTTGCCCCTGATGTAGTATATGGCCAAAAAATAAACTGACTATTGCTGGTTAAATGCACTTGGTGTGACAGATTCACCCTGATGTAGGCTTTAGCCAAAAAACAACCACACCATTGAGGGTTAAATGCACTTGGTGACAGGCGCAGCTTGCCCCTGATGTAGTATATGGCCAAAAAATAAACAGACTATTGCTGGTTAAATGCACTTGGTGTGACAGCTTCACCCTGATGTAGGCTTTAGCCAAAAAACAACCACACCATTGAGGGTTAAATACACTTGGTCGCAGCTTGTGCTGGCGCACCACAAGACACAAAATGGCCGCCGATCACCCCAGACAAAAAGTGACTGACAAACGGTCTGGGCAGCCTAAAAACAGTGAGCAATTGAATTTCAGCAGCTCAATGATGCACAGCTGCAGATCGATCGATTAATCAAGTCCTTTGGAGGAGTTAATCTGCCTAATCTCGCCCTACTGTCGCAGCCGCAACCTCTCCCTACGCTAATCAGAGCAGAGTGACGGGCGGCGCTATGTGACTCCAGCTTAAATAGAGGCTGGGTCACATGGTGCTCTGGCCAATCACAGCCATGCCAATAGTAGGCATGGCTGTGACGGCCTCTTGGGGCAAGTAGTATGACGCTTGTGTATTGGCTGCTTTGCAGCCTTTCAAAAAGCGCCAAGAAAGCGTCACAAAAGCGCCAAGAAAGCGACGAACACCGAACCCGAACCCTGACTTTTACGAAAATGTCCGGGTTCGGGACCGTGTCACGTACACCCCAAAATTCGGTACAAACCCGAACTATACAGTTCGAGTTCGCTCATCCCTACTCATGTCGCTTGCTGTCCTACAGTATGTTGTTCCCAGCCGGCACTACTTCTCCAAGAGAGCCGTGCCTTCCCTGCACAACCAAGTATCCGATCAAACAGATGGCGTTGTGCACTGCGCAACGCCATCTGTGGCAAGGTCCACCTAACCACAGATACGTGGACCACTAAGCACGGCCAGGGACGCTATATCTCCCTAACTGCACACTGGGTAAATGTAGTGGCGGCTGGGCCCCAGGCGGAGAGCTGTTTGGCGCACGTCCTTCCGCCGCCAAGGATCGCAGGGCAACATTCTTTGCCTCCTGTTGCCACCTCCTCCTACTCAGCTTCCTCCTCCTCTTCATCCACCTGCTCATCCAGTCAACCACATACCTTCACCACCAAATTCAGCACAGCCCGGGGTAAACGTCAGCAGGCCATTCTGAAACTCATATGTTTGGGGGACAGGTCCCACACCGCACAGGAGTTGTGGCGGGGTATAGAACAACAGACCGACGAGTGGTTGCTGTCGGTGAGCCTCAAGCCCGGCCTGGTGGTGTGCGATAATGGGCGAAATCTCGTTGCAGCTCTGGGACTAGCCGGTTTGACGCACATCCCTTGCATGGTCCATGTGCTGAATTTTGCCGGGTCAGTCGCACTGCGGAACAGCACCACTTCAACACCAATGACTGGGCCTCCATGCGAGACCTGTGTGCCCTGTTGCGCTGTTTCGAGTGCTCCACCAACATGGCCAGTGGCGATGACGCCGTTATCAGCGTTACAATACCACTTCTATGTCTCCTTGAGAAAACACTTAGGGCGATGATGGAAGAGGAGGTGGCCCAGGAGGAGGAGGAGGAGGAAGAGGGGTCATTTTTAGCACTTTCAGGCCAGTCTCTTCGAAGTGACTCAGAGGGAGGTTTTTTGCAACAGCAGAGGCCAGGTACAAATGTGGCCAGCCAGGGCCCACTACTGGAGGACGAGGAGGACGAGGATGAGGAGGAGGTGGAGGAGGATGAGGATGAAGCATGGTCACGGCAGGGTGGCACCCAACGCAGCTCGGGCCCATCACTGGTGCGTGGCTGGGGGGAAAGGCAGGACGATGACGATACGCCTCCCACAGAGGACAGCTTGTCCTTACCCCTGGGCAGCCTGGCACACATGAGCGACTACATGCTGCAGTGCCTGCGCAACGACAGCAGAGTTGCCCACATTTTAACGTGTGCGGACTACTGGGTTGCCACCCTGCTGGATCCACGGTACAAAGACAATGTGCCCGACTTACTTCCTGCACTGGAGCGTGATAGGAAGATGCGCGAGTACAAGCGCACATTGGTAGACACGCTACTGAGAGCATTCCCAAATGTCACAGGGGAACAAGTGGAAGCCCAAGGCCAAGGCAGAGGAGGAGCAAGAGGTCGCCAAGGCAGCTGTGTCACGGCCAGCTCCTCTGAGGGCAGGGTTAGCATGGCAGAGATGTGGAAAAGTTTTGTCAACACGCCACAGCTAACTGCACCACCACCTGATACGCAACGTGTTAGCAGGAGGCAACATTTCACCAACATGGTGGAACAGTACGTGTGCACACCCCTCCACGTACTGACTGATGGTTCGGCCCCATTCAACTTCTGCGTCTCTAAATTGTCCACGTGGCCAGAGCTAGCCTTTTATGCCTTGGAGGTGCTGGCCTGCCCGGCGGCCAGCGTTTTGTCTGAACGTGTATTCAGCACGGCAGGGGGCGTCATTACAGACAAACGCAGCCACCTGTCTACAGCCAATGTGGACAAGCTGACGTTCATAAAAATGAACCAGGCATGGATCCCATGGGACCTGTCCGTCCCTTGTGCAGATTAGACATTAACTACCTCCCCATAACCATATATTATTGTACTCCAGGGCACTTCCTCATTCAATCCTATTTTTATTTTCATTTTACCATTATATTGCGGGGCAACCCAAAGTTGAATGGACCTCTCCTCTGTCTGGGTGCCGGGGCCAAGATATCTGACAATGGACTGTTCCAGTGTTGGGTGACGTGAAGCATGATTCTCTGCTATGATATGAAGACTGATTCTCTGTTACGGGACCTCTCTCCTCTGCCTGGGTGCCTGGGCCTAAATATATGACAATGGACTGTTCCAGTGTTGGGTGACGTGAAGCATGATTCTCTGCTATGACATAAAGCCAGATTCTCTGTTACGGGACCTCTCTCCTCTGCCTGGGTGCCGGGGGCCTAAATTTATGACAATGGACTGTTACAGTGGTGGGTGACGTGAAGCATGATTCTCTGCTATGATATGAAGACTGATTCTCTGCTGACATGAAGCCAGATTCTCTGTTACGGGACCTCTCTCCTCTGCCTGGGTGCCTAGGCCTAAATATCTGACAATGGACTGTTCCAGTGTTGGGTGACGTGAAGCATGATTCTCTGCTATGACATGAAGACTGATTCTCTGCTGACATGAAGCCAGATTCTCTGTTACGGGACCTCTCTCCTCTGCCTGGGTGCCTGGGCCTAAATATCGGACAATGGACTGTTCCAGTGTTGGGTGACGTGAAGCATGATTCTCTGCTATGACATGAAGACTGATTCTCTGCTGACATGAAGCCAGATTCTCTGTTACGGGACCTCTCTCCTCTGCCTGGGTGCCTGGGCCTAAATATCTGACAATGGACTGTTCCAGTGTTGGGTGACGTGAAGCATGATTCTCTGCTATGACAAGAAGACTGATTCTCTGCTGACATGAAGCCAGATTCTCTGTTATGGCGACCTCTCTCCTCTGCCTGGGTACCGGGGCCTAAATATATGACAATGGGCTGTTACAGTGGTGGGTGACGTGAAGCCTGATTCTCTGCTATGGGACCTCTCTCCAATTGATATTGGTTAATTTTTATTTATTTTATTTTTATTTTTATTCATTTCCCTATCCACATTTGTTTACAGGGGATTTACCTACATGTTGCTGCCTTTTGCAGCCCTCTAGCCCTTTCCTGGGCTGTTTTACAGCCTTTTTAGTGCCGAAAAGTTCGGGTCCCCATTGACTTCAATGGGGTTCGGGACGAAGTTCGGGTCGGGTTCGGATCCCGAACCCGAACATTTCCGGGAAGTTCGGCCAAACTTCTCGAACCCGAACATCCAGGTGTTCGCTCAACTCTACTTACAATTACTGATCAAATACTGATGCAAACCAAAATACTGACCGTCTCAAAGAAGCTTTATGGATGCTCAAAATACAGATTTTTTTTTCTTATATTCTTCTGCCTTACACAGCCTTACCTTGCTACTGCCACCACTGTCCCCACTCTGTCGTTGGGTCACTATTGCCGCTGCTGCCACTGTCCTCACTCTGTCATGTGGCTACTACTTGAAACTTGGGGCACTGCACCGTTAAAGAGGACCTTTCATCTGGCAAAACATTGTGAACTGTGTGAACAAGTGTCATGATCTGTAAAGCGGCGCCCAGGGATCTCACTGCACTTACTATTATCCCTGGGCGCCACTCCGTTCTTCGGTTATGTCCTCCTGTATGTTTGGGGACTTGGTTATAGTAGGCGGCGACTTAGGGGACTTGGTTATAGTAGGAGGAGACTGCCCTTGTTCTCCTGGGTGTCTCCTTCTCCCAGGCTGTAGCGCTGGCCAATCGCAGCGCAGAGCTCACAGCCTGGGAGTCTTTTTTCTCCCAGACTGCGAGCTCTGCGCTGCGATTGGCCAGCGCTACAGCTTGGGAGAAGGAGACGCGCCCAGGAGAACATTGGCAGTCTCCTCCTACTATAACCAAGTGACCAAACATACCGGACGGCATAGCAGGAGAACAGAGCGGCGTCCACAGTGATAAATTAGACCCAATAGTTTTATTGCCCTGTAATACTGTAGTAATTCAACAGCTAACATAAGGGATTAGCTATGAATCTTGGTGCCCTGCACAGCGATGAAGATGGTGATAAATTGCAACTGCCTGTAATACTGATGCTACAGTACCTACAGAGTGGATTAACTATGAATGTAGGTGTACTACAACATAATGCACACGGCAATACCCTCTCCCTGCACTTTCACTGCAGTTTAAGTTCCAAGCCTTCACACTGAAATTGGGTCACCAAATGGGATGCATATGATTAGTCAGAGTGACCTGGGCATACCAGATTGATTGCAATTTCGTGACAAATTAATCCGGAAAAATCTGATTTCTTGCCAAACTTTGGCGAATTGTCAGAATCTAATTTTTCCAAACTTCACTTATCTCTATTTGTGAACTTCTGATCGGTTCCTCTGCTCCACGCCTATCTTGAGCCATTCAAGTCAATAGATCCATATTCATGTGCAGTGTATGAAACCAGATACTAGTGATGACTGTTGTAAATAGCACTACAATGCACTACTTACTGCCTCTGGACTGGCAGCACTGTTTGAGTGGTGTGCATATGTTGCTGGAATCTCCTTCACTCCATAATCTCCAATCTGTGTAGTTGATATGCTTAAGGGAAGCAGTAAGTCCACACCTAGCCTTGTAATTTAATCACCCTTTCTCTATGATGTTGGCAGATAGCACACTATATATCACTCCAATGTGAACAGTATAGTAGCCAGACGTGTTCCAGAGCTATCTCAGCTACTTCCTCAGTGGCAGTTAACTTCCCCTTAGCTTGGGGTCTCCATTCTAGTTGCAGGCTATCATACTTGCCCAGTGCTCCAGTTTTCCCAGGGGCTGACACATGGCCCAGGGCATTTCCTTATCTTGCATTTTCCTCTCAAAGTCCTCATCGGCACTTTGGCAAGGAGAAAGACTCCCTAAGTCCCTCTCCTCCTATATTCATTGTTCTGGTGCATCAACAGCATCAGCAGGGTTGGAACCTACACCTACCTCACATCAGAATGTCAGTGCATCAGAACAGCAGTTTTGCTGAGGTCTAAAAGCGCCTCTTTGCTTGAGATGAGTCCAGGTCCCCACCTACCAGTAGAATATGGGTTCTTATGTGGTACCGTACCAAGCATTATAGATAGATTTATCACTTCACTACACAGGGACGGACCTGGAACTTAAAGTGGCCCTTGAAAAAATAAATAAAAGTGGCCCATTGTTGTAGGGGGGTCCAAATTGATAGAACGCAGGAGGGCAACATAAGTAGGTGGGGTTAGCAATACCATAGTGCAAATGTGCAATACTGTCCCAACAGAACCAAATACCACAGTGCAGCACAATATATTGTCCCAAAAGCTGTCCCTCTGTGGTGGCCATCAATAGCAGCCATTTTCTGTCCTTCTACAGTTCTCTCTGATTAATATATGGAGCAGGAGGCCTTAGGAGGTGAGATGCATTCCACAGCAGTTGAATTCAGGAAGGTCTGTGTGGTCACTGGCCAGCAGCATAGGGGGGTTGGCCCACCCAGAAATTTCACTGTAGAGTCTATGGCCCCCCTGTCACTACTCCATTTTTCTGGTAAAAAAAAGTTGCAAACCCCATGTTTACAGAAGATCATAAAAGTGTGAGACCACTTTCCGGCACTGCTGGCATATAGAATAATCATCAAAATTAGTAATATTCTTTTATTGAGTTCAAGTCAACACGTTTCAAGGGCGAAGCGCCCCCTTCGTCAGGACAATTTACAAACCCCATGTTTGGGACTTTTTAAACACCATTGTGACTAAGAATATTTAATGGTTCCGCACAATACTATCTTACTATTCAACACCGTAAACAGAAGTGGCCGTTCATACACCGTATTGTTTTCAAGTATGTAAGTGCATACCTGCCTCAACTTCACTGTATTTCTTTTGCGCGTGTCTGGTTTCTTGCTGTTCAGTAGGTGCATGTAGTAAGTAGCGAGATAAGGAGGGCTATGTTCTATCTTGAAAACTAGCCTGCCCCGGCTGGTGGCAATACTCAAAGTTTAGCTGCTAGTTCACTCTCGGTTTCGAGCAAACTAGCAGCTAAACTTTGAGCATTGCCACCGGCCGGGGCAGGCTCATTTTCAAGACAGAACATAGTGCTCCTTATCCCCCTACTACATACACCTACTGAACAGCAAGAAACCAGGCACGCGCAAAAGAAATACAGCGAACTTGAAGCAGGTATGCACTTACATACTTGAAAAAATATGGTGTATGCACGGCCATTTCTGTTTATGGTGTTGAATAGTGAGATAGTACCGTGCGGAACTAACAAATATTCTTATCATTTTGTGCTTGTTTGTAGTAGCGGTGATGCTGCTTCTGTGCCGCAGCGTCAGAACTACAATAAAGAGATGTAAGTGCCAGTGAAAGATAGTGATTTGACATAGTACCATTGTAACATAGTAGTAACATAGTAGCTAAGGCCGAAACTCTCTGGATCAACGACCCCTCTCTAGTATCTATAGCCTGTAATATTATTACGCTCCAGAAATACATCCAGGCCCCTCTTGAACTATTTTAATGAACTCACCATTACCACCTGCTCAGGCAGAGAGTTCCATAGTCTCACTGCTCTTACCGTAAAGAATCCTCTTCTATGTTTGTGTACAAACCTTCTTTCCTCCAGACGCAGAGGATGTCCCCTCGTCACAGCACAGTCCTGGGGATAAATAGATGATGGGAGAGATCTCTGTACTGACCCCTGATATATTTATACATATTAATTAGATCTCCCCTCAGTCGTCTTTTTTCTAAAGTGAATAACCCTAATTTTGATAATCTTTCAGGGTACTGTAGTTGCCCCATTCCAGTTATTACTTTAGTTGCCCTCCTCTGGACCTTCTCCAGCTCTACTATGTCTGCCTTGCTTACAGGAGCCCAGAACTGTACACAGTACTCCATGTGTGGTCTGACTAGCGATTTGTAAAGTGGTAGGACTATGTTCTTATCACGGGAATCTATGCCCCTTCTGATGCAACCCATTATCTTATTGACCTTGCCAGCAGCTGCCTGGCACTGGTTTTTACTGCTTAGTTTGCTGTTTATTAAAATTCCTAGATCCTTTTCCATGTCAGTAAGTTTAGTCACAAGTGGTGTTTGTAGGTGACCTCCACCACTTTCCCGCACCACTTTCCATTTATCTTTTTTAACCCAGTTTTCTGGTGTAAATGAAGGTTGTAGCTGCCATAGATTTCAGTTTAGGCGCATCTACTGCTGGATGATGAGCCTACTTTATGATGACCATAAATTAAGTACATGGTCTGGCAGTGCAGGGGATTCATGTGTGGTGCACCAGTCTTGATAAATATCCCCCGTATTCTTCTTTAAAAGCAATGCAACCTCCATAATACTGCATTTGATGTAGAATGTCATTAAAAAGCCTCAGTATGAGTTTGTATGTGAAATATGAAGGTGTTCAGTTTAGGCCTCATGCACACAACCGTTTTTCAGGTCCGCATCCAAGCCGCAGTTTCTGTGGCTCGGGTGCGAACCCATTCACTTCAATGGCTTCGCAAAAGATGCGGACAGCCCTTCGTGTGCTGTCCGCATCTGTTGCTCCGTTCCGAGGCCCTGCAACAAAA
The DNA here is from genome assembly GCF_014858855.1 of Bufo gargarizans. Classification (NCBI taxonomy): domain Eukaryota; kingdom Metazoa; phylum Chordata; class Amphibia; order Anura; family Bufonidae; genus Bufo; species Bufo gargarizans. The sequence goes on from NC_058082.1 coordinate 354,043,833, forward strand.
AGATAGCATGTCCTATTCTTGTCTGTTTTGCGGACAAGAATAGGCATGTCTAAAATGGGCTTCCCGTTCTGTTCCGCAAATTGCGGAAGGCACACAGGCAGCTTCTGTTTTTTTGTGGATCCCCGGTTTACGGACCGCAAAAAACGGCAGGGTGGTGTGCATGAGAACTTAGCAGCAGATAATCCACAGGAGATCTGCCAGTATTGAGCTGATTTTGTTGAGAACATTTGTAGACATGATGCTGCATAACTATAGATTACCCCCTTTGCATTGCAAAGGGTAAAATCTGTTACAGATACAGTATCTGCAATATACGGTACATTGACATCATGCACATTTAAAATCTGAACTGCATGTCAAGTTAGGTGGAGATTCCAGTGCAGAATAGTTCTACAGTATGTAGATGAAATTTATTAAAATGTCATCCATTTTACTGCTACTGTAAATACTGTGGATTACATTTATATAAAATTTCATTATATCTTGTGAATCTTGCATATCTTAGCATAAAAATCTGATTTTTCTCAGCTTCACACCTGGATGTTTACTGCATTATTCTTAGTAGTTCCACAGAAGCTTGTAACTTGACCTCTAAAAATCCCTTAAGCTAAGGAAAGGTATTGTTAACCCATTTTTTTGAACAGCTTGCTTTATAACACAGGAATTATTAATCCACTGCTATTTTTGGAAAATCTACTATATGTTACATGGTAATTAATCATTGGAGGGCCTCCTTGGGGTCCATCTGTCGTGTGGTGGCTTCATTGTTTATGTTTAATTTAAGTGGTGTTTTTTTTTTTTTACATGATTTCTTTTTCACTACTTCCAATTCATGATTTAAAACCTAAAGATACAAAAAGGTTGATAAACTGTTCTGCTGTCGATGACAACTAACGCTATTATATCTAACTTAACGCCAAGTCAAACAGTGGCAATGAAATAAACTTAACCAAAAATATTAATCACTGTATGCAAATGCCAAACCATTTTATATGCAACATATTTTCATTGCCAAAATGTTGTATAGAACATCTTTGAATAATTGTATCCCATCTTACCTTCTCAAGGTTATACTTGAGACAATTTAGTAACTGTTCTCTCTGGAGAAATCTACAACAGGAGTAGGAGCACTGCAGGCTTAGTCCTCTCTGTATCTACACAGAAATTCCACCTCCTGGCAGGAAGCAGGACCAGCCCGCTCCTCCCAATAGGGGAAAAACAGGGTGGTTAACCCTGTTCCTGCCAATCTTTGCCATACCTCCCTTGCTGGTAGTGATAACCAGGAAACAAACAGTTAAAATCAATGCATAACAATAAAAAAAATTGTAGTACCCCCAAGTCTGGGGTGCTACAGCTGGTTACCTAGAGGCTACAAACCTAAGCTTAGACAAAGAGGTCAAACGGCTAGAATAAATAGAGAGGCTGATCATCACCATAGTTGGCTGATGAACAGAAAGCAATGGGAAGGTTAATCTTTGCAGTACCACAGAGAAATGTTGCTGAATACTAGCCCCAATACACAGAAGGTAGGTGAAAAAACGACAAGACTAGCAGTGAGAACTTTAATCTATTCCAAGAGTATGAAACACAATCAGGGACTTTTCTTATTTGTGGAGATAAACTTTGACTTTTTTGAGTTTGAACAAACGGAGTGGCTGCCACAAGTGGGTCAGGTTTTTAAATAGCTTTACGTTATTCGATTACATAATTTTGCCAATAATGCTGCAGTTTAACATGCAAAACCAATCCAAGTGGGCATGTGTTTGGGGGGTGGAAGGAGATAGTATTCTGACAACAGCTATTACATGTGTATGGCCATAATTAGTTTTGTCTATTGTGGGTAACTGCTGATGTCTTTATAAAGAGAACTCACAGAACAGAAGACATGCTAATAGTGACTACCATTACATACATGACTGTGGTAGTTTATAGAAACTGACAGACAGTACAGGTAAGGTAACGGCCAAAGGGTGAGAGAGGCGCTCATAGGGTAAGTAAATCGAGGTACAACAGCTTTCTTCAAAGAGCTGGTGGATACGATAGACTCATCTGTTATGGTTGCACCGAAGTTAAGTTCAACCGTATTGCAGGTGAGCTGTGAGGTATAATAGGTGCAGGTCGGTGCTGCCAGATGCGTCAAGAAGCCCCTTGGGACGAAGGCCAAGTCGCCACTCGGGTCTTAGCTTGTCACTGTGGAGTGATCAAGCTGGTAGATGATCATAAGGCGCATTACCACGACCCGATATAGGATACAACAAAGTTTATTTTGAGACAACGCGTTTTGGGGTCTCGACGACCCCTTTTATCAAGTCTGTGTCATCCTAGGTTTTTGTGCAGCTGGGTGTGTACTGCCTGGTTTCTTCTAAACAAAGGCGCATGTCTGTACCTTAATTTTGTTCTTGTTACACTTGAAAAAAGTGTAGGGGTTCACCGCTACAGTCCTGTGTGCGGCACGTGTAGAAAGGGGGCGAGCAGGCAATGCGCCTTATGATCGTCTACCAGCTTGATCACTCCACAGTAACAATCTAAGACACGTTTTCCAAGATAATACAGGTAGTAAGAGAAGGAAAACCATATAGAGGTACAGTATGTACCTATGTATAATCACACAAATGGCTTCATATTTAGCAATGTTCTATATGTAGTATCTAAGGTATAGCACCATCTTAACACTTTAGTGTCATTTTTCTCTGAAATTGCAATTCACTGTATATCATTCTTTTCAACAAAATATTATCTCAGGTTTCTCCCTAAGAAAATGTTAGCTATGTCATTAAACACATCGGACAAAGCTACGGAGACCCCACTATTTAAGACCATAATTTTGGAATTAGCTATTCAACTACATACGGATATTAAGTTATAGTGTATATACAATTTTGGTCATATGAAATATATAACTCAATATTAATCTCTCCATGGACATATTTGGTGGGAGCCCCAGAAGGTGACCCAGTTGATTAATGTTTCATATAAACATAAGCAAACCACAAAAAATTCAGTTTGGTTCAGGTTCTCCGAATTTTTTTAAAAGATATGTTTGGACGCAGATTTGTTTTGGCTGAACTGATTGTCCTGAAAATTGGTATATAACACCCTTTAGCCTCCTAGAGCTCATAATTTTTAGGAAAAATTTCCATCTCTTATTGTTTACTTTTCATTATTTTTCTTTTTCCCTCAGCCCTCACCAAGCTTTTGAACACAGTGACAGCAATAGTAAATGATGTCTGAGTGACACTAATATACATAACTATGGGTAAATGTACGTTTGACGGCATTAACATACAGCGTGTTTAAAAACACACTGCTGTCACATGTGCTATGCTTTTTTATATCCTAAAGCTTCCAAAAATTTTCCCTATCGGGGGCAGATGATAACACACAGTGTTATGGGACAAAAAATAATAATAAATAAAAAAAGTGTCTTGGGGGACCAAGCATCCAAAAATACTGCTTTGACGGGGTCAGAATGCCTGCCCATACGACACGTACAAGTGTTGATTGTCAGAAGAAAAAGTGTCTAATTGCGAGCAATCCTAACAAAATTCTCCCTTTTAATTGAGAGCAGCAGCACTGCAGTGTGGGTGTGGAAAGGGTACAGATGTGAAAAGGGTACAGAAATGGTGTGCAATAGTAGCGGCAGCAGAAGCAGCATAGCATGGAACATACTGTACAATGCCATTAAACGGCTATCTATGGGTAACAGTAGTAATAGTGATAGTAGTAGTGGTAGCAGATGCTTTGCATTAATAGTGGTGGCAGTTGGGGATTAGCAGTGAGCAGCTGAGGCAGAGGAAGCTGCAGCAGCAGCCATATGGTACATGTTAGCAGTCAGGCAGCAGCATTATGGAGACAGCGGCAGCCTTATGGAAGATGAGGGTCAGCAGGCCACAGCAGTGGCATGATAGAGGTGGTGGCATGATGAAAGCAGCAGCCGTACATAATATGATGGTTGGCAGGTCGCAGTAGTGGCAGCAGAAGCTGCCCAGCAAAGTGAATATTGATGAGCTGGGTGGCGCTTCAAAACGGCAGTTGGGGCGAGTCTGGCTGGGCGCAAGTGGAGATGAAACGCCGCCCCTTGGACAGAATGAAGACGATTCAACCAGGTTATAAAACTTCAGTTTACTGTATTTATAAGGTGGACAGGGGGTATACTTAGATGATTTTAATACACTTTAGAAGACCTGTACTGTCATATACAGTACAGACCAAATGTTAGGACACATCTTCTCATTCAAAGAGCTTTCATTGACTATGAAAATTGTAGATTCACACTGAAGGCATCAAAACTATGAATTAACACACGTGGAATTATACACATAACAAAAAAGTGTGAAACAACTGAAAATATGTCATATTCTAGGATCTTCAAAGTAGCCACCTTTTGCTTTGATTACTGCTTTGCACACTCTTGGCATTCTCTTGATGAGCTTCAAGAGGTAGTCACCTGAAATGGTCTTCCAACAGTCTTGAAGGAGTTCCCAGAGATGCTTAGCACTTGTTGGCCCCTTTGCCTTCACTCTGCGGTCCAGCTCACCCCAAAACATCTTGATTGGATTCAGGTCTGGTGACTGTGGAGGCCAGGTCATCTGGCGCAGCACCCCATCACTCTCATTCATGGTCAAATAGCCCTTACACAGCCTGGAGGTGTGTTTGAGGTCATTGTCCTGTTGAAAAATAAATGATGGTCCAACTAAACGCAAACCGGATGGAATAGCATGCCGCTGCAAGATGCTGTGGTAGCCATGCTGGTTCAGTATGCCTTCAATTTTGAATAAATCCCCAACAGTGTCACCAGCAAAACACCCCCACACCATCACACCTCCTCCTCCATGCTTCACGGTGGGAACCAGGCATGTAGACTCCATCCGTTCACCTTTTCTGCATCGCACAAAGACACGGTGGTTGGAACCAAAGATCTCAAATTTGGACTCATCAGACCAAAGCACAGATTTCCACTGGTCTAATGTCCATTCCTTGTGTTCTTTAGCCCAAACAAGTCTCTTCTGCTTGTTGCCTGTCCTTAGCAGTGGTTTCCTAGCAGATATTCTACCATGAAGGCCTGATTCACACAGTCTCCTCTTAACAGTTGTTCTAGAGATGTTTCTGCTGCTAGAACTCTGTGTGGCATTGACCTGGTCTCTAATCTGAGCTGCTGTTAACCTGCGATTTCTGAGGCTGGTGACTCGGATGAACTTATCCTCCGCAGCAGAGGTGACTCTTGGTCTTCCTTTCCTGTGGCGGTCCGCATGTGAGCCAGTTTCTTTATAGCGCTTGATGGTTTTTGTGACTGTACTTGGGGGGACTTTCAAAGTTTTCCCAACTTTTCGGACTGACTGACTTAAAGTATTGATGGCCACTCGTTTTTCTTTACTTAGAATATGATATATTTTCCGTTGTTTCACACTTTTTCGTTATGTATATAATTCCACATGTGTTAATTCATAGTTGTGATGCCTTCAGTGTGAATCTACAATTTTCCTAGTCATGAAAATTAAGAAAACTCTTTGAATGAGAAGGTGTGTCCAAACTTTTGGTCTGTACTGTATATACCTAAATATTCATATTGGACCTGTCAGTGCCCCTTTAAATTCAATAATTAACACCCCCCCCATAAAAAAATAATAAAAATTAGAGATAATAAAAGAGATTAGAGATGGATTTATCCAAAATATTTCATTCTCAATCACTAATGTACATGACCAAACTAAAACAAAAAAAAATTAAGTATGTGAAATGACCTGACACAGAGCTCTCAATAGTATTCTATATGCTATGCTAGATTGATGGTAGAACACATGTTGTACAGTTTTGCCAGATTTCTGTGAAAATGGGAAACACAATGAAAAGATTTCCTGGCAGGTAGCTGCACAGCCAGCCTCAGCTCCTCTCACTCTCTGGCTGAAAGCTTTCCTGCTTGTCCCTATCCTACACACACAATTCTTCTTCTTTGTAATCCTAGCCTTTCCCTTCACTGTCCCTGGTAGTAAAATACAAGCTTGATTGATTTCTGACAGTCCATGACTCCCTAAGATAAGTTTATTGCCAGACATTGCTACACACAACCACCCTCATTTGCAGCCCAGAACACAGTGATGTTCTGCTCGATGTTCTGCTAGTGCATCTCCCTGCCTGCTTCAGCACTGATTGGCTTATCAAAGCTTTTTGTCGGCCAGGGACACAATCAAGGCAAGCAGGGAACCTTTCTTCTTCCCCCCTAGTGCTTTTTCCCCTCCAACATGTGCACTAAAATGATGCTATGCCCTGTTTTAGTGGATTCGTACAAAACATACCTGAAAAGATTAAGGTTCATCTGCCATCCGAAAAATGACAAAGTTCAGACAGAGACACAGATACTGGTTTGGACTGAACTGCTTTGCTCATGCTTAGTTTTATGACCAGTAGGAAAACATCTTTAACCCCATAGGGACACAGCCTTATTTCACCTTAAGGACCAGGCCATTTTTTGCAAATCTGACCACTGTCACTTTAAGTGCTGACATCTTTAAAACGCTTTGACTTTTCCAGGCCGTTCTGAGATTGTTTTTTCGTCACATATTGTACTTCATGACAGTGGTAAAAAAAAATTTTTTGCACAAAATAATACCTAATTTACCCCAAAATTGCCAAAATTTGCAAATGTCAAAGTTTCAGTTTCTCTACTTCTGTAATACATAGTAATACCCCCAAAAATTGTGATGACTTTACATTCCCCATATGTCTACTTCATGTTTGTAGCATTTTGGGAATGATATTTTATTTTTTGGGGATGTTACAAGGCTTAGAAGTTTAGAAGCAAATTTTGAAATTTTTCAGAAATCTTCAAAATCCCACTTTTTATGGACCAGTTCAGGTTTGAAGTCATATTGTGAGGCTTAGATAATAGAAACCTCCCAAAAATGACCCCATCTAAGAAACTACACCCCTCAAGGTATTCAAAACTGATTTTACATACGTTGTTAACCCTTTAGGTGTTGCACAAGAGTTATTGGCAAATGGGGAAGAAATTTGAGAATTTCATTTTTTTGTCTAATTTTCCATTTTAACCCATTTTTTCCACTAACAAAGCAAGGGTTAACAGCCAAACAAGACTGTATCTTTATTGCCCTGACTCTGCCGTTTACAGAAACACCCAATATGTGGCCGTAAACTACTGTACAGCCACACAGCGGGGCGTAGAGTGAAAGGTGTGCCGTTTGGTTTTTGGAAGGCTGATTTTTATGGACTGGTTTATTTACACCATGTCCCATTTGAAGCCCCCTGATGCACCCCTAGAGCAGAAACTCCCTAAAAGTGACCCCATCTAAGAAAGTACACCCCTCAAGGTATTCAAAACTGATTTTACATATGTCGTTAACCCTTTAGGTGTTGCGCAAGAGTTATTGGCAAATGGGGATGAAATTTGAGAATTTGATTTTTTTGTCTAATTTTCCATTTTAACCCATTTTTTCCACTAACAAAGCAAGGGTTAACAGCCAAACAAGACTGTATCTTTATTGCCCTGACTCTGCCGTTTACAGAAACACCCAATATGTGGCCGTAAACTACTGTACGGCCACACAGCGGGGCGTAGAGTGAAAGGTGCGCTGTTTGGTTTTTGGAGGGCTGATTTTTATGGACCGGTTTATTTACACCGTGTCCTGTTTCAACCCCCCTGATGCACCCCTGGAGTAGAAACTCCCTAAAAGTGACCCCATCAAAGAAAGTACACCCCTCAAGGTATTCAAAACTGATTTTACATACGTCGTTAACCCTTTAGGTGTTGCGCAAGAGTTATTGACAAATGGGGATGAAATTTGAGAATTGGATTTTTTTGTCTAATTTTCCATTTTAACCCATTTTTTCCACTAAGAAAGCAAGGGTTAACAGCCAAACAAGACTGTATCTTTATTGCCCTGACTCTGCCGTTTACAGAAACACCCAATATGTGGCCAAAAATTGAGATTCTGAAATTTAATCTCCATTTGCCATTAACTGTTGAGGAACACCTAAAGGGTTAATAAAGTTTGTATAATCAGTTTTGAATACCTTGAGGGGTGTAGTTTCTTAGATGGGGTCACTTTTAGAAAGTTTTTACTCTAGGGGGGCATCAGGGGGGCTTCAAAAGGGACATGGTGTCAATAAAAAAGGCCATCAAAATCGGCCTTCCAGAAACCATGTCGGTCCTTTCCTTTTGCGGCCTCCCTTTTACTGATACAGCAGTTTACGACCACAAATATGGCATTTCTGTAAACTGCAGTATCAGGGTAATAAATATTAACTTTTGTTTGGTTGTTAACCCTTGTTTTGTTAACGGAAAAAACGGATTGAAATGAAAAAGTGCCAAAAATTTAGTTTTTGGCACCGTTTAAATTTTTTTTTTTAACCGTGTTAATCTGGGGGGTTAGGTCATGGGATATTTTTACAGAGGAGATTATTACGGACGCGACGATACCTAATAAGTCTACTTTTTTTTATAATTATTTAGGTTTTTGACTATATTATCCTTTTTGATACCCAAACATTTTTTTGGTATCTCTAAAGTCTAGGTGTCATTTATTTTATTTTATTTTTATCTGATTATCTTATGTGGGAGCTCATTTTTTGCGGGACGAGCGGACGGTTTTTCTGGCACTATTTTGAGGGCTATATGACTTTTTGATCGCTTGCTATTAAATTTTTTGTTATGTTTGGTGACAAAAAAAAATCTTTTTTTGCACTTTTTTTTGACCGTGTTAATCTGGGGGGGTTGGATCATGGGGTATTTTTATAGAGGAGATTCTTACGGACGCGGCGATACCTAATAAGTCTACTTTATTACATTTATTTGGGTTTTAGACTATATTATCCTTTTTGATACAAAAACAATAATTTTGTATCTCTAAAGTCTAAGTGTCATTTTTTTTTTCTTATCCAATTATCTTATGTGGGGGCTCATTTTTTGCGGGACGAGCGGACAGTTTTATTGGCACTATTTTGGGGGCTATATGACTTTTTGATCGCTTGCTATTAAACTTTTTGTTATGTAAGGTGACAAAAAAAACAACTTTTTTTGCACCTTTTTTTTTTTTTTCCCTTGACCGTGTTAATCTGGGGGGCTAGGTCATGGGGTATTTTTATAGAGGAGATTATTACCGACACGGCAATACCTAATATGTATACTTTTAATAAAATATTTTAGTTTTTTTGGGTGTCTCAAGTCTGAGAACCAGTTTTTTTTTTATCCGATGTCAGTCTTAAATTGGGATATAAATTTAGTACTCCATGGAAGTGTGATACTCCCTGAAGCAACCAATAATGCAGAGGCCCGGATGATCGGGGCACGTGTCACATTGAGTTGTGGTGTCCTTCCGTATCCCCCTCCTGTGACACACTCTGCACCTTTTTTGGGTTCGTCCCTTCTTTCCAGTATGGGGGACCACACCTGGAAAGTGTTGGCCAGGGACGATCCGGGCGCCTACAGTTCCCGAGGTACTCCGGCCTGCTCTTTCCCGGTCCGAAAAGATCAGGGCCTTGAGGACTGCCTCATAGAACTGGAGAAATGTCCCTGTGCTGCCAGCGCTTCGGGATAGTACAAAAGAGTTGTACATGGCAACCTGCACCAAGTAGACCGCAACTTTTTTGTACCATGCCCGGGTTTTGAGCATGGCGTTATATGGCTTGAGGACTTGATCAGAGAGATCAACTCCTCCCATATACCGATTGTAGGCGACGATACAATCGGGCTTGAGGACCGTTGCCGCGGTACCTCGCACAGGGACAGGGGTGATGCCGTTACCATGAATTGTGGACAGCATAAGGACATCCCTCTTGTCCTTATACCTGACCAGCAACAGGTTTCCAGTGGTAAGGGCACGGGTCTCACCCCTGGGGATAGGTACCTGGAGGGGGAGGGCAGGGAGGCCGTGTTGATTTTTCCGCACGGTCCCACAAGCGAACGTGGATCTGGCGGCAAGGGACTGGAACAAGGGGATACTGGTATAAAAGTTATCCACGTAAAGGTGGTAACCCTTATCCAGCAGTGGGAACATAAGGTCCCACACAAGTTTCCCAGTAACACCCAGAGTGGGGGGACATTCTGGGGGTTGAATCCGGGAATCTCGCCCCTCGTATATACGAAATTTGTAAGTGTACCCTGAGGTACTCTCACAAATTTTGTATAGCTTCACGCCATACCTCGCCCGCTTGGTGGGCACATACTGGCGGAAAATGAGTCTCTCCTTGAACGCAATGAGAGACTCATCAACCACGACCTCTCTTCCAGGTACATAGGCCTCCATGAATTTGGCCCCAAAGTGATCAATGACCGGCCGTATCTTGTACAGACGGTCATGGGCAGGATCACCTCGGGGGGGACATGCTGCATTATCGGAATATTGCAGACATTTCCGGATGGCCTCAAACCGGGAGCGTGTCATGGCCGTACTGTAAAGTGGGGTCTGGTATAGGACGTCCCCACTCCAGTACAGCCTGACACTGGGTTTCTTGACCAGGCCCATATGCAGCACGAGGCCCCAAAATGTCCTCATTTCGGCTGCACTGACCGGCGTCCAGCCACCGGGCCTGGCCAAAAAGGAGCTCGGGTGTTGAGCGACGAACTGTTGGGCGTACAGATTCGTCTGCTCCACCATCAGATTTACCAGTGGGTCACTGAAAAAATGACGAAAAAAGTCATATTCAGTGTAGCCCACTGGGGAAATCTGGATTCCTGATTGGCCTACAAAATCAGGAATCACGGGCTCGTATCGCTCTGGGCTACACCAGACAAATTCACCGGCAGGGTGCTCCGGTGGATTTAACTGGTGGGCCGGGAAACCAGTACGAGCCCCAGAGCTGCTCGTACTAGGCTGGGCCACAGGGTCCCTAACATGGCGGTCCCCTTGCTCCGCCTGGCGGCGTCTCTGCCGCCTTGGGGGCTCATCATCATCGCTAGATGATGAGGAGGATGCGGATGACAACAGGAATGTGGGGTCATCCTCATCCTCACTGGGACTCTCGGATTCGGAGGCAAGCTGGGCGTATGCCTCCTCGGCCGAGAACGTCCGGCGGGCCATAGGGGAGTGTGTGTCTGCGTGTGTATGTGCGTGTGTGTAACTCTTTATTTTGTGTGCGTGTGTGTGGGGGAACGGGTGTTCACGAACTCACTCTAAAACTAACAACAAAAAAAAAAAAAACTGACTAAAAAAAAGCCCAAAAAATGTGAAAAAAAAATCAAAACCGCTGATCAACCGTCCGAAGTTGATCAGCGGTGGGGTGTGCGATGCGCTAACAGTGGCCGGACGCTAAGAGTGCCGGCCACAGTCAGCGTACACAAAAAAAATAATAAAAAATCCTGCACCCTAAAAAAGTGGGGGGAGGGGGGGCAGGGGGGGGCAAGTGGCAGCACCCCTGGGGGGTCTAGGGTCACACAGCTGTGCTGTGGACCCCAGACACCCTAACTAGGGTGATGCAATGAAAAGTAAAAAAACTAACTTTCCCTTTTTTTCCCCTGCCTAACCCAAACTTTCCCTAGCTGTCCCTATGTACCTGATGGGGGGGTGCTGGTGGCAGAGATCGGGTCCTGGGGGCACAGATCGGGTGCAGGCAGCGGTGCAGCGGTGGCAGCAGACACGTGCAGGCAGCTCCTCTCTCCTCCGGCTCCGGAACACAAAAGGAGGAGGAGAGGAGCGCCTGCCTCTTTTGAATCTGCCGCCGGACCGCCCACTGACCAATCAGAAAGCGATCCTGAGTGGTGATGTCACCATTTCCACTCAGGATCGCTGGATGGTGATTGGTGGAGTGAAATCACACCACCATCACCATCCTGTTCCGGGTTATCAGGTCTTCAGAGACCCGAATAACCCGGAAACGCAGGCGATCGCTGACATGGGGGGGTCACAGGACCCGCATTTGCCCCAGGTGCCTGCTCAATGATTTGAGCAGGCACCGGGTTCCGATCACCGCCCGCCGAGCGGCGGTGATCGGAACCATTCATGACGTACCGGTACGTCATGTGTCCTTAAGTACCAGGACATCATGACGTACCGGTACGTCATGTGTCCTTAAGAGGTTAAAGGGGTTGTCTGGGATTTTATATTGCTGGTCTCTCCTTAGGATAGGCCTTTAATATTGGATTGGTGGGAGTCTGACTACAGGCATCCCCGCCAATCAGCTGTGTGAAGTGAACAATCACTGTGTCTTCTTCATTACCAGTAAAGTGCAGTAGATTCTGTAGCATCTGTGTGTTGGTCTTGAATGGGACAGAGCTGCACTAAGTTGAAGTATTACGCACAGCCATTACAAAATATTTAGGACTGTGCAAGATAAACAGCGATCACCGGAGGGCGAGACCTATTCTAAGAATCATCAATATTACAATTCTGGATAGTCCCTTTAATAATTGTAAATGTATGCAAAGTGTATTTTAGATAAGTAGTGAGGTTTTGCATAGTCTCAATTATTATAGAATTTTGGTGTAATTAACATGATAAATCTCTACTGTGGTACAAGTAGTGTAGCACTGGAACAGAATAGATAACAGTAAGACCTTTTATAAAATGTAAAATGAACATATGGGAAATTGCGTCTGGAATAGTATTGTCTTTTAAATTACTGCAGTATGTTTCATGTCATAGGTTGTGCTGATTTCATTCTTTTTAGAGATAAGAAAATTGCTACTCAAGTCATTCTGCATAAATCTATATGTAAATCTAAAAAACAAAAAGAGTAACAGCAGCACAGTTAAAAAAGTAGTTAGGGTGCAAATCCTCTGAAAAGGTGGACAACCTTTCCTCTAATGTAGTATATCCAAAGAATAGGCAGCACTCCAAATGTGATAAAGGGTGATGACCCTGTTTATTCCCAGGCAACTTTTCAGCCCACTCATTGGGGCCTTTGTCAAGCCTTTGTGCCTTTGTGGCTTGACAAAGGCCCCATTGAGTGGGCTGAAACGTTGCCTGGGAATAAACGGCTCATCACCCTTTATCACATTTGGAGTGCTGCCTAGTCTTTGGATATACTATATGTAAATCTATTAATAAGTCAGCTCTGCTTTTCATACCTTTGCCATTGATTTTTTTTTTCTTTTTTTTAATGAATGAAGTAATAACTTATATAGGGCTACAATTGCGAACTAAATCGCCTCAAGGCGCTTTTGCAGCCCTTGACTGCCTGTGCTTTCAGAAGAGGTGGGTCTTGGGCTTCTTCCTGAAGGCTAGATGGTCTTCTTCTGAGTGGATCTCCGCAGGTAGGATGTTCCATAGCCGGGGTCCTTGGACTGCGAACCTTCGTTCGCCTTTTGATTTGTAGCGGGTCTTGGGGATATGGAGGAGGTTCTGGTTAGCTGACCGGAGGGGGCGACCTGGGGTGTAGTGCTTAATTTTTTCGCAGAAGGTATTGGGGTGCTTTCCCTTGTGTACATTTATGGGTGAGGCAGAGGGTCTTGAATTTGATCCGATCCTTCACGGGTAGCCAATGGAGGGTCTTCAAGGACAAAGTAATAGATTCCCAGTTTTTTTTTCCAGTTATCAGTCTGGCGGCTGTGTTCTGGACAACTTGTAAACGTGAAATTTGATATTTGGGAAGTCCTAGATAGAGGGAGTTTGCGTTGTCCAGTCGGGAATTGATGGTTATTCCAACTACTGCTGCTGCCCTTCAGCGATAAAGGGAATGAGTCTGAGCAGCAGGCGAAGAAGATGATGGGATCCACTGACTACTGATCCTATTTGTGCATCCATTGTCATGTCTGAGTCAAAGATGACTCCGAGGTTTTTGACTTTGGTGCTGGGAGTAATGGTTTGTCCGATGATGGTGGGTGGCGTGCATGTCATGCTAGAGTTTTTGTTTCGGTTTGCATGAAGGAAGAGGAGTTCTGTTTTGGAACCATTGAGTTTGAGAGAGCTCTCAGTCATCTACTCGTCGATCAATGAGAGGCAGATTTCCAGGGCGTGGTACTGATCTTTTTTGTTGGTAATGCGTAAATAAAGTTGGGTATCATCAGCGTAGGAATGATAGAGCAGATCCCGGTTGCTGATGATTTTGAGGAGTGGTCGGAGGTAGATGTTGAAGAGCACAGACGACAGGGGTGATCCTTGAGGGACCCCCCCCCCCCCCCCCCGCATGTGATTTTACGTGCTTCTGAGGTGAAGGCTCCTAGTTTCACTTTTTTTAGAGGGAACAGCTCTGGTTCTTAGAGCAGCCTTCGCTCTGCAGCCAGGATCAGAGGTAGCTCTAATCCCAACTGTAAACCTTTTGGTTTGCACAGTCTGTGACCACGGAATGATCAAAGGAGATTCACCCCACTTATTGGGCCCCATTGATCTGATCAGAGGTTGAGTAAGCCTCTGCAATCAACCCTTGGGGACTTAGATAGGGACACAGAACTTTAAATTCAGTAATCCAGCTGCCAGGACACATTGGTGTTGCTCTAACCACAGCCTGTGCCATAGAGACACAGAACATAATGTTTTAGGAGTATACTAAAATTATTACATAATTAGTATGAAATCATTTTGTAAGACAGTAATTAATGGAATTGTTAAAAATTATAATAAAAAATAAATGAAAAGTGGGAGTGATTGTTTTACTTAAAATAGATTTTATTGTGCATACAGTATATAAAAGCACTTATTAGTTATCCACATGACCAACATAACCTGACCAACTGGTTATGCAGTATGATATATGTACAATATAAACTAAAAAGTAAAAAAAAAAATTCTAAGGAATAAATTACATTTTAATGGTCAGTTCCATACAAAACTTTGCTGTTTGCTATTTTTATGGTTTCTTTTCTACTTATATGAAGTTATTCTAAATCAAGTATAGAGCCCCACCCTATAATATGCCTGTTGAAATACAAGCTAAAGGATGGATTGAAAGCTGGAACATGTGGATGGTGCAGTATCAGTCTTCTGTTTCTTCGAATAAATGAAAATGCATCTACTTTGAAGTCATATATCAAACTGGTGTAAAGTAGAACTGGCTTGGTTGACCATAGCAACCACTAAGCTTCCACATTTCATTTTCCAAATGAGGTGTCAAAAATGAAAGGTTGCTATGGGCAACTAAGCCAATTCTAAGGTACACCAGTAAAATCCACAATGACAATCTGGTACATTGCTTTTCTGCCAAAAGTGCATGAATATTTTCAACTCTGGTAGCTAGGGCAATTTTTTTTATCTTCTAATGTGTACAAATGTACTTTAAATAGTGCAATACAAAAATCATCTTTCCTATCCAGTTTCAACAAAGAGTAAAGTTAACCATAAATGAAAGTCTTTATACTTAATAGAGAAGAGCGAATTCTAAACAAATCAATATCTTTATGAATTTACTTTGGTTTCTAAGTAGTTTTTATGATTCGTCCCACATGAAGTGATCAAGATAGAACACACAGTTTTACATATTAGAATACAGGGAAGATGAGAAATTGAAGGCACATGACCGAGCAGACTTTGTCATAATGCCTTGCAGTCAGCCTTAGTCTATCGTGAGAGACTACAGCTGTGGTGTCAGTGGACATGTCATAGGCACTAGGTACAATCCCAATCAGGATCTGCCAGATGTTTCACAGGCATGAAAGGAGTCATTGTGTAACTTTGGCTGCCTCAGACAGGCTTGCATTTTATTGAGAGCTACAGCATTTAGAGTATTACATTTATTATTAATGAGAATCACCCCAGCCTTTATGCCATAATTCTCAATCACAGGCCGTCTGAATCACAGGTAGGCTAATAGCCATTTAACTTGATGTTGCATTGTAGAACAAAGTGTATTAAATTCCAAATATTAATAATTAATTTTTCCTTTAACATGCATCTTAGAAGCATGTGCAGCAACAAGCTCCTGAGGACCCGGAGCAGAGGATAGGAGTGGTAGTGGCCCTGATGATGATGTGTCATGGTGTACTCCCTCAGGCCATCATTCTTTGCAGTTAGTACAGTGAAGGAGGGTCACCCTGTGTTGCTTTGGGCCACTCACTCCCTGTAGCTGTGGGCTCTCGTCATTATGGTGGTTTAAGGGTGCCCATGGTCTTAATGTCCACGTGGGTGCGAGGCAAGGCATATGTAGGAGATGCAATGGCCAGCATGAGGTGCTAAGAAAGTCAGAGAGCAGGCTAGATGAAACTTAACAAGAGTCTGTCTTAATGTATGCAGGATTGAAATTATGATATATCCAGCAGTAGTTTGTATACAATACAAACTCCTAGCAGATATACCATCACAAGCTAAACAGATGAATACAGCATTGGCCCTCAGATTGCTCTGGCTGAAATAACTGCAATAGGGATCTTTGGTTAATGACTGTGCTCTGGCAACTATGGCTGTAGTGTCCACCATTCTGTGATGTATTGGGTGTCTTAACCTGTTATCCCTCTGCAGCAACAGAGTCTGGATTGCCTAAAGCTGGGTTACCTTGCTGACTCTCTATCTTGCCGTAGCCATGCCAATCCCTCTCCCTTAGTTTTTGATGGCACCAACAGCTCCCAAATTATGCTCTATTTTCTCCTATATTTTTGATCAATGCAGGCTCCTGACAGAGCCTCTGATTCAGATATGAACATGGCTTTATTTTGCAGAGCTTGCTCAATCTATTCCATCCACCTCAATCACGATAAGGATTATGTACAGTGGTTGTAGAATCACTGTGCTAACCAATAGATTTGGCTTGGGGCTAAACCTAAGATCATTATCCCAGTGGCTCCCTTATACAGTTATACATGGATCTGGTCTTTGCTGCAAGGAACGCACCATGCTGCCACCTATTAGACTAGTCTCTGTGTTGTTGGATGTTAACCCACTAGTAATCAGATACACCAGTGCAAAGCACTGAGAGCTCAGGCAAAACTTGTAGTAGTAACAGCTCAAGCTCAGGGCAGGCAGAGTTCATGAAACAGTGCATAGATCAGGGCAGGCAGCATACGTTGAGTATGGTGTATAGGCATGGCTCAGGGCAGGTGGCAGATGGTCAGTATTTGGGAATTGGGTAGACGGTACAAGGGTAGACAAAGTAATTATATGGAAGTAGCAGAATTAGCACTCTTAACTCAAATTTCTTAACTCATCATGATATCCCAGTTCAAAAGACATTGAAAAGCAATTGAAAATGTTAGCTTAACACAACTACAGTAGTTTAGTTAACATGTCTAGTTAAGCATGTATGTTAACACTACTACAGCTGTAGCATATTTCCCGAATCTAGCAGGATAGTGAAACCTATTGCTCAGGCAAACAGCACTGATGGTACAAACAGCACGGCCTAAATAGCAGAGGTTTTTATCGCATAAATCAAGCAGCTTTACACAAAGCAAAAGGGGAATTAACCCTTGCAGTACTGTAGGATGAAGTGAAGGTCAATGAATAGTATCCCTAATACACACAGAGGAAACCTGTGTCAGGAATTGCTGTTGGTGGGCTGGAACTGCAAAATACACACAGTGAGTGAAGTGGGGCCTGTGTCCCACCCTAGAGCGTGGGACAGTAATGAACTGCCATTGCAACACAAGGACTTTTCAATCTGTGGACCTCCCCCCAAAAAGGAATAGTTTTTGGAAAACTTGTTTTAAGAAAGCCATTGCTTCATCCAGTTTCGCAATGTGTGTATAAACAGGTATCTGTCTAAATAAAGGGAACATTTTTGGATTGCTTTTTTATTTTAAAAAGCATAACAAATTTGACAGTGTAATGTGTTTTAACACTTTACCACCACCCTACATCACATTTTATAGAATATAGGAAATCATTTAGCTGAGGTAGAAAAAGAGTAGCATAAAACTATTAACATCTTTAGATGCAAATGTTTCTAAATGGCTGTAATGCCATGGCTTCTAAAAGCAGTCAGAAAATCTCTTAAGAGATATTGTTGTAATGATTCATGATGTTCAGTCGTTTCTGAGATAGAGTAACAAGAATAGAACCTGATTATTCATTGGAAATTGCACACATTATGTGGTCTGAATTAGTTATTATTAGGACAGTGTTTCCTGTGGGGTCAGTTCAGACTAACCACAACTTTGCTGTTCTTACAGTAAGTTGCAAAACAAAGTAAGTTATATGGATTTTTTAATTGGTTGCCAGTTACTATGTAATGTAATAAGTGATGGCTTTGTTAGGCTATTTTCACACTAGGGTTAATACCATATGACGGATCTCAATACCGGAAAAAAGCGCTTCAGTTTTGTCCCTATTCATTGTCAATAGGGACAAAATGTAACTGAACAGAACGGAATGTTCTGAAAACGCATTCCGTTCCGTTTAGTTGTATTCCCATACCGGAGAGCAAATCGCAACATATTATAGTTTGCTTTCCGTCCTGGGATACCGAGCCAGTTGGATCCGCCATGACCCCGAATGCAAGTCAATGGGGCCGGATCCGTTTTCTCTGCCACAATCGAAAATGGATCCGTCCTTCATTGACTTTTAATGGAGTTCATGATGGATCCGATGTTAAAGATAACACAACCGGATTCGTTCATAACAGATTCAGATGGTTGTATAATCAAAACGGAAGCATTTTTGCTGAACGCTGCTGGATCCAACAAAAAAACTAGTGTGAAAGTAGCCTTAGTCTATATATGAAAGGATAATAAAATGTAAAAATTTCCCCCCCAAATGTTAGATTTTTTTTCTGCTATAAAAGGTAAGATCACTAAGATAATATTAAGGCATCATCGTTCATCAAAAATGTTAATCATACTTTAGGTTTAACTGGATATTCAAAGATACCACTTTAACAAAAAAAATAAAAATAATGCAGACGGGAAGCTTTGTACATGGGTACAGAATACAATAGCAATTGTTATCTTTTTTATCTGTTTCTACAACCAAAGGAAATACTTTATATTAAATTCTCAAGATACGACCAGGATTGTGTCATGATTCATGCTCTGCCCACACGCAGGTTGTTCTTAACAAAAGCTGTTCTTTAGAATAAAAACACAAAAATCTCTGTATAGGAAATTAGTCCCCTCAAGCGCTGCACATCCTAGGACAATGTGGGAAAAGTCAGTTGAATGAAGTGATGAGAAAAAGGATTGCGCTGCAAGAGAAGATTCTTTAAATGTTCTTTTTTTCTTTTCTTACATTTGGAAAAATCTTCAGTTAAATGGAACACATTCAATAATAAATTCTCGACAGTTGCATGGAAACCTAAATCCAGTAACAAAAAAAAGCACTATGGTGTAGTATGTTCTAAATGCCTATCGCATCAGGTGCATGCGATATACTCACAAAACTCGCTCGTGATGCGCATAGAAAGAGACCGGTGTGTCTTCAACCAAGGAGCTCTAGTTGTAAAGCAGGCAAGAAACAGGAGCCGTCGATTCAGGAGATCCTTATCAGAACCACGATCCCACCAGAAGAGCGTCACTTTGAGATATCACCCGTCTCACACTTCCATAAAGCTCAAAGAGGAAGGAAGGCGCAGGAATGGTGAAGTACGTACGAATGGTTGTAGATAGAAATGGTTTATTGTACTTACAAAAATACAAAGATAAAATCGTATTAAGAACAGGGCAACTTAGACTTTTCTTAATACGATCTTATCTTTGTATTTTTGTAAGTACAATAAACGATTTCTATCTACAACCATTCGTACGTACTTTATCATTCCTGCGCCTTCCTTCCTCTTTGAGCTTTATGGAAGTGTGAGACGGGTGATATCTCAAAGCGACGCTCTGCTGGTGGGATCGTGGTTTTGATAAGGCATCTCCTGAATCGACGGCTCCTGTTTCTTGCCTGCTTTACAACTAGAGCTCCTTGATTGAAGACACACCGGTCTCTTTCTATACGCATCACGAGCGAGTTTTGTGAGTATATCGCATGCACCTGATGCGATAGGTATTTAGAACCTACTACACCATTGTGCGTTTTTTTTGTTACTGCATTTAGGTTTCCATGCAACTGTCGAGAATTTATTATTGAATGTGGTCTATTTAACTGAAGATTTTTCCGAATGTAAGAAAAGAAAAAAAGAACATTTAAAGAATCTTCTCTTGCAGAGCAATCCTTTTTCTCATCAAAAGCTGTTATTTGCCTGACTTTTGCATTTGACGGGTATTAAGAGGAATTGTCATCACAGAATGAAGTGCAATCGCCAAACAGTATGTTATAGAGCAGGAGGAGGTGAGCAGATAGATATAGATAGTTTTGGTCAGAAAAGATTTCGTGAAAATGATTATTTATACAAACTTCTGCTCATTCAAAACTTTTTTTTCTCAAATTTTTTATTAGAAAACCAAACAATAAATTTCCATGCAAAATAGAACATCAAGATTATTATTTTCATTTTATTAACCCTTACCCCCCGCAATTTCCTCAAAAACTCCGTCCCCCTTGCGATGCGTCTCCCCCCCAATCAAGAAGACAGAAAGGGGATAGTGAGGAGGCTGAGCCAAGAAAACTTAAAAATTCAATTTTCCGCATACCTTGATCCATTTATCCTCCATTTCTTTGTTTATATAAGATATTTTCATATCTTTTAATCTGGTTAACAAGATTTAACCACATAGTTATACTTGGAGTATTCAATGAAAACCATGCCCATGCAATCAAAAGTCTCGCCAAGAACATTATTTTAATCAAAATAATCCTTTTGTATTTATGACACCCAACCATGGAAAGATCACTCAAAATCCAAGATTCTCCCGAAAATGGAATCACCACTTTCAGTTTTTGGATAACAAAGTTATGAATTGCCACCCAATATTCTTTTAATTCTATACAAGCCCAGAACATATATAGATGAGCAGCCTCAGGCCATTCACACCGTAGACAATTAGAAGTATTTCTCGCACCTCATTTATTAAGCCATAAAGGTGTAATACAAATTCTGTGCAAAATATTAACTTGAACCAAAACGTGATTAAAATTATGAGACACTAAACCTAAATTTGCCAATATATTGTCCCAATCCTCTAGCTGAATCATTG
Organism: Bufo gargarizans; assembly: GCF_014858855.1. Lineage (NCBI taxonomy): Eukaryota > Metazoa > Chordata > Amphibia > Anura > Bufonidae > Bufo > Bufo gargarizans. The sequence continues at coordinate 354,064,720 of NC_058082.1, forward strand.
GGCAATCAATTCCCCAGGCCTTTTGTCCATGAGAGCATATATTATTAAATCATGCTTTAACCCTTAACGACTTGTGCCAAAAAATGTTTGGCGCAGATGTCTGTGACTTAACTCCTTAAGGACCGGGCTCATTTTCACCTTCAGGACCAGGGCATTTTTTGCAAATCTGACAAGTGTCACTTTATGTGGTGATAACTTTAAAACGCTTTGACTTATTCAGGCCATTCTAAGATTGTTTGTTTCGTCACATAGTGTACTTCATGACACTGGTAAAATGGAGTAAAATTTGCCAAAAGTTTTGAAAAATTAGCAAATTTCCAAGTTTCAATTTCTCTACTTCTATAATACATATTAATACCTACAAAATAGTTATTACTTTACATTTCCCATATGTCTAATTCATGTTAGGATCATTTTGGGAATGACATTTTATTTTTGGGGGATGTTACAAGGCTTAGAAGTTTAGAAGTAAATCTTGAAATTTACCAACTTTTTCAGGTATTCAAAACTGATTTTAAAGGTGTTAACCCTTTAGGTGTTCCACAAGAATTAATGGAAAATAGAGATACAATTTCTGAATTTCACTTTTTTGGCAGATTTTCCATTTTAATATTTTTTTTTTCAGTTACAAAGCAAGGGTTAACAGCCAAACCAAACTCAATATTTAGGGCCCTGATTCTGTAGTTTACAGAAACACCCCATATGTGGTCGTAAACTGCTGTACGGGCACACGGCAGGGCACAGAAGGAAAGGAATGCCATATGGTTTTTGGAAGGCAGATTTTGCTGGACTGTTTTTTTTTACACCATGTCCCATTTGAAACCCCCCTGATGCACCCCTACAGTAGAAACTCCATAAAAGTGACCCCCATCTAGGAAACTGCACCCCTCAAGGTATTCAAAACTGATTTTACAAATGTTGTTAGCCCTTTAGGTGTTCCACAAGACTTAATGGAAAATAGAGACACAATTTCAAAATTTCACTTTTTTGGCAGATTTTCCATTTTAATATTATTTTTCCAGTTACAAAGCAAGGGTTACCAGCCAAACAAAACTCAATATTTATGGCCCTGATTCTGTAGTTTACAGAAACACCCCATATGTGGTCGTAAACTGCTGTACGGGCACATGGCAGGGTGCAGAAGGAAAGGAATGCATACGGTTTTTGGAAGGCAGATTTTATTGGACTGGTTTTTTGACACCATGTCCCATTTGAAGCCCCCTGATGCACCCCTAGAGTAGAAACTCCAAAAAAGTGACCCGCTTTTACAATGGATAGGGTGGAAGTTTTGTTGGTACTAGTTTAGAGTACATATGAGTTTTGGTTGCTCTATATTACACTTTTTGCGAGGCAAGGTAACAAGAAATAGCTGTTTTGGCACAGTTTTTTTATTTTATTTACAACATTCATCTAAATGGTTAGATCATGTGGTATTTTTATAGAGCAGGTTGTCACGGACGTGGCGATACCTAATATGTATACAATTTTCTTTATTTATGTAAGTTTTACACAATGATTTCATTTTTAAAGCAAAAAAAATAATCATGTTTTAGTGTCTCCATAGCCTGATAGCCATAGTTTTTTCAGTTTTTGGGCGATTATCTTAGGAAGGGTATAATTTTTTGCGGGATGAGATGACGGTTAGATTGACACTATTTTGGGGTGCATATGACTTTTTTATCGCTTGCTATTACACTTTTTGTGATGTAAGGTGACAAAAAAATAGCTTTTTTTGCACGGTTTTTATTTTAATTTTTTTACGGTATTCACCTGAGGGGTTAGGTCATGTAATATTTTTATAGAGCAACTTATTACAGACTCGGCGATACCAAATATGTATACTTTTTTTTATTTATGTAAGTTTTACACAATGATTTCATTTTTGAAACAAAAAAGAATCATGTTTTAGTGTCTCCATATTCTTAGAGCCATAGTTTTTTCAGTTTTGGGGCGATTGTCTCAGGTAGGAGCTCATTTTTTGCGGGATGAGGTGACAGTTAGATTGGTACTATTTTGGTGGGCGTACGCCTTTTTGATCGCTTGCTGTTGTAATTTTTGTTATGTAAGGTGACAAAAAAATTGTTTATTTAGCACAGTTTTTATTTTTTTATTTTTACGGTGTTTATCTGATGGGTTAGGTCACGGCGATACCTAATATGTAAACTCCCCCCCCCCCCTATTTTTTACCAATTTTTTCAACTTTATTTGGGGAAAATAAAGTTTTTGTTTATTTTTACTTTACATTTTTAATTTTTGGGGAGGAAAACTTTATTTTTTCAACTTTTTTTTGTCCCACTTTGGGACTTCAACTTTTGGTGGTCTAATCCTTTACAATGCATTCCAATACTCCTGATCTGAAACACACAGGGTGTACCTTAAGTACCAGGACATCAAGGCATACCTGTACGCCCTATGTCCTAAAGAGGTTAAGGACCAGCGCTGTACATGTACGTACATCTCCTGCAACCCGCCCGATCCGTGGCAGGGGTCCAGCAGCCACTGATAGCCGGACCCCTGCTGCATGCGCCGGCACCGGTGAAATCACTGATGCCAGCGCATTAACCCTTGATGTGCCGCAATCAGCGCTGTCTACGGCACGTGCGATGTGTGGAGGGAGGGAGGTCGAGCGCTTCCATCGGGTCCCCATGCTGCTATGACTTGGACCCGATGACAAGGAAGGCAGCCCGATGCCTTCCTTAGGCATCGTGGCTACCTTCCGTGACAGCCTGTAAGATCCATCCCCCTGGATCTCACAGGCAAACAGGCTGTAAGTGTATTACACTGTGAAATACAATTACAGCCAATGCATCACAATACAGAAGTATTGTGATGCATTGTAAAGGAGATCAGACTCCCAAAAGTTGAAGTTCCAGAGTAGGGCAAAAAATAAAGTGAAAAAATGTGAAAAAACAAAGTTTTACAAAAAAATTAAAAGTAAAAATTTTTAAAAAAGCGTCCTATTCACAAAAAAGGTAATTTTTTTTTTAAATAGGTCAAAAAAGAAAAGTAGACATATTACGTATCGCTGTGTCCGTATCAACCGGCTCTATAAAAATATCACATGAAAAAAACTGTGCTAAAAAAACATTTTTTTGTCACCTTACATCACTAAAAGTGCAATACCAAGCGATGAAAAAGGTGTATGCCCCCCAAAATAGTACCAATCTAACTGTCACCTCATCACGCAGAAAAATTAGCCCCTACCTAAGACAATCACCCAAAAAATTTAAAATAACTAAGGCTCTCAGACTATGGAGACACTAAAATTATTATTATTTTTTGTTTCAAAGATGATATTGTTGTGTAAAACTAAAATAAATATCACAGGGTCATTAAGGGGTTAAGTAAGCATTTATAAAGTTGAGAAATTTTAACTAGTGTTGGGCAAGCATGCTCGTCCGAACACCATTTTGACTCGAGCATCGCCAATAAACGTGCGGGGAAGTACTGTCACTCACTGTAATGCCGTAGCCATGTTGGTTACTGGCATTACAGTGATTGCCTGGCCGGAACGTGTCATCGGGTGCTATATAGTGTTAGTCAGGGTGAGCTGCAGAAGAAGGGACAGATGTGTAGGGACAGGAAATGTTTAGTGTTGAAAGGTGTTAGAAACCCAAAAGTCATTTTAAGTACTATTGTTTTATACTGGCTGCAATATATATTATTAGCACAACCTGCGCTAAATTGCGTGCAATTGTTTGGCCGCTGCTGACAGTGACACAACCTCTGCTACATCTGCTGTGTTACATTAGTGCATCCTAAATATCTGTGACATTCAGCGCAATTGTTTGGCCGCTGGTGACAGTGACATTACCTGTCTCCAGTATAATGTTTGCGCATCCTAAATACCTGTGACATTCAGTCAAATGTTTTCGCTGCTGGTGACAGCGACATTACCTGTGCTAAATCTCCTGTATAACGTTTGCGCATCCTAAATATCTGTGACATCAGTCTAATTTTTTCGCTGCTGGTGACAGCGACATTACCTGCGCTACATCTCCCGTATAACGTTTGCACATTCTAAATATCTTTGACATTCAGTCAAATTTTTTCACTGCTGGTGACAGCAACATTACCTGCGCCACATCTCCTGAATAACATTTGCACATCCTAAATATCTTTGACATTCAGTCTAATTTATTTGCGCATACATTTACAAAACCTGTGCTACTGTACGTGTGACATACTTGCAAGCATATACAGTGTGGAACAGAAGTATTTGAACACCCTGCGATTTTGCAAGTTCTCCCACTTAGAATTCATGGAGGGGTCTGAAATTCATATTGTAGGTGCATTCACACTCTGAGAGACAGAATAAATAAAATAAAAAATGCAGGAAATCATATTGTATGATTTTTTTAAAGAATGTATTTGTCTTGTACTGCTGAACATAAATATTTGAACACCCAAGAAACAGCAAGAATTCTGACTCTCAAAGACCTGTTACTGTGCCTTTAAAAAGACCACCTCTACTCCACTCATTAATCTAACTTAGTAGCACCTATCTGAGCTCTTTAAAGACCCCTGTCCACCCCACCGTCAGTCAGACGCCAACTACTACCATGGGCAAGACCAAAGAGCTGTCAAAAGACACAAAAGACAGAGACAAAATTGTGGACCTCCACAAGGCTGGAAAGGGCTACGGGGCAATTGCCAAGCAGCTTGGTGAAAATAGATCAGCTGTTAGAGCAATTGTTAGAAAATGGAAGAGGCTAAAGACGACTGTCAGTCTCCCCCGTACTGGGGCTCCATGCAAGAGCTCACCTCATGGGGTATCACTGATTGCAAGAAAGGTGAGGAGTCAGCCCAGAACTACAAGGGAGGAGCTGGTCAATGACATGAAGAGAGCTGGGACCACAGTTTCAAAGGTCACTGTTGGTAGAACACTACGCTGTCATGGTTTCAAATCACCAGAAGGTTACCGTACACAGAAGGTTCCCCTGCTCAAGTCATCACATGTCCAGGCCCTTCTGAAGTTTGCCAATGACCATGTGGATGATCCAGAGGAGGCATGGGAAAAAAGTCATGTGGTCAGATAAGACTAAACTAGAACTTTTTGGTCTAAACTTCACTTGTCGTGTTTGGAGGAAAAAGAAGGATGAGTGGCATCCCAAGAACACCATCCCTACTGTGAAGCATGGGGGTGGTAACATCATGCTTTGGGGGTGCTTTGTTGCAAAGGGGACAGGACGACTGCACTGCATTAAGGAGAGGAGGAATGGGCATTTATTGTGAGATTTTGAGCGACAACCTCCTTCCCTCAGTCAGAGCATTGAAGATGGGTCGTGGCTGGGTTTCCAACATGACAACAACCCGAAACACACAGCCAGGATAACCAAGAAGTGCCTCCGAAAGAAGCAAATCATGGTTCTGGAGTGGCCTAGCCAGTCTCCAGACCTTAATCCAATAGAACATCTTTGGAGGGAGCTGAAACTCCGTGTTGCTCAGCGACAGCCCCGAAACCTGACATATCTAGAGGAGATCTGTTTAGAGGAGTAAGCCAAAAATCTCTGTTGCAGTGTGTGCAAACCTGGTCAAGAACTACAGGAAACGTTTCACCTCTGTAATTGCAAACAAAGGCTTCTGTACCAAATATTAACACTGATTTTCTCAGGTGTTCAAATACTTATGTTCAGCAGTGCAAGACAAGTACATTATTTACAAATCTTACAATGTGATTTCCTGATTTAAAAAAATAATAATTCTGCCTCTCAGAGTGATTGCACCTACAATATTAATTTCAGATCCGTCCATGTATTCTAAGTGGGAAAACTTGCAAAATCGCAGGGTGTTTAAATACTTCTGTTCCTCAATGTTTATGCTTGCAAGTATGTCACACATACAGTAGCACAGGTTTAGTAAATGTATGCGCAAATAAATTAGACTGAATGTCACAGATATTTAGGATGCGCAAACGTTGGGAATGGACCTACAATGTGAATTTCAGACACCTTCATGATTTCTAAGTGGGAGAACTTTCAAAATTTCAGGGTGTTCTAATATTTCTGTTCCTCAGTATATACCATTTAATATGCTCAAGGCGAGTAGTAAGGGACAGGGAAGTGGCCGTGCTGCTGATGGTGCACGCAGAGGCCGTGGTCCTGGGCACAGTGAAACTGTGCGTGCTGCCAGAGTACAAGAAACACACTCATCCACGATACCTAGCTTCATGTCCCAGTTTTCAGGGCGGTGCAGGACACCACTCTCTAAGTCACACCAGTGCAACAAGGTGGTCGGTTGGATTGCAGCAGATAATGCTTCCAGTCGGTTAAGCAATACCCTGTCTTCCACAAAGTCCAGTCTCAGTAACCAAGAGTCTGGTCAACAGAATTCTCACCCTGATCCTCCTTCCTCACACCATGAAGAGTCTTGGCAAACTAGTGATCCCACTCTCAGATATTCCGAGGATCTCTTTTCAGCGCCATTCCTTGATTTGGGTCACTCGCCAAGCCCACTTGAAGTTGCACATGAGGAGATCTTGTGCACTGATTCCCAAACTCTTGAGCATCCACAATCATAAGAAGATGATGGTGGGGAACAGCAATTCATGTTTCACAAGGTAGATGATGATGATGAGACACAGTTCCAAAAAGTCAATGGCAATTAGTGTCTCAAGAGGTTGATGATGAGAATGAGACACAGTTGACAATACGTGAGGCTCTTGTTAGGTCAACAAGTCAGGTGAATGACCAGAGTGAGGAACTGGAAGAGGAGGGGTGGATGATGAAATCATTGACCCAACCTGGGAAGGTGGCAAGCCGAGCGAGGGCAGCAGTACATAGGGGGAGGGATCCGCAGCACCGCAACAGGCTGGAAGAGGCAGTGGTTTGGCAAAAAGGGAGAAGCGGGTCACACAAAACAAGCCCGCAACTGTTCCCCGGAGCACACCCTTGTGGCAATCTCCCTTGCCAAGCGGTAGGTGTTCCACAGTCTGGCGCTTTTTGGAGGAAAGTGCGGACGATAAAAGAATTGTCATTTGCAACCTGTGCCTTACCAAAATGAGCATCAAAGCACATGGCATCAAAGCACCCTAATAGGTCTGGGTCCACAATCAGGGACATGGTGTCAATACAAAAGGCCATAAAAATCAGCCTTCCTTTTTTTTTTTACCGTGTTAATCTGGGGGGTTAGGTCATAAGGGTATTTTTATATAGGAGATTCTTACGGACGTGGCGATACCTAATAAGTCAACTTTTTTTTACAATTATTTAGGTTTTAGACTATATTATCCTTTTTGATACAAAAAAAATGTTTTTGTATCTCTAAAGTCTAAGGGTCATTTTTTTGTTTGTTTTTTAGCCGATTATCTTATGTAGGGGCTCATTTTTTGCGGGATGAGAGGACGGTTTTATTGGCACTATTTTGGGGGCTATAGGACTTTTTGATCGCTTATTATTAAAATTTTTGTTGGTTAAGGCCTCTTTCACACGGCCAATGCAGAAAAATGTGCGGGTGCGTTGTGGGAACACGCACAATTTTTCTGCGCAAGTGTAATACATTGTAATGCGTTTTAAACTCGCGTGAGAAAAATCGCGCACAGAAGTTTGGGCTTGGGATTGATATTCTGAAGATTGTATTATTTTCCCTTATAACATGGTTATAAGGGAAAATAATAGCATTCTGAATACAGAATGCATAGTAAAATAGCGCTGGAGGGGTTAAATTTTTTTTTTAACCACTTCAGCCCCGCTAGGTGTAACCCCCTTCATGACCAGAGCACTTTTTACACTTCGGCACTACACTCCTTTCACCGTTTATCGCTCGGTCATGCAACTTACCACCCAAATGAATTTTACCTCCTTTTCTTCTCACTAATGGAGCTTTCATTTGGTGGTATTTTATTGCTGCTGACATTTTTACTTTTTTTGTTATTAATCAAAATGTAACGATTTTTTTAGCAAAAAAATGACATTTTTCACTTTCAGCTGTAAAATTTTGCAAAAAAAAACGACATCCATATATAATTTTTTTCCAAATTTATTGTTCTACATGTCTTTGATAAAAAAAAAATGTTTGGGCAAAAAAAAAAATGGTTTGGGTAAAAGGTTATAGCATTTACAAACTATGGTACAAAAATGTGAATTTCCGCTTTTTGAAACAGCTCTGACTTTCTGAGCACCTGTCATGATTCCTGAGGTTCTACAATGCCCAAACAGTAGAAAACCCCCACAAATGAAAGAAAGTAGACACCCTAAGGTATTCGCTGATGGGCATAGTGAGTTCATAGAACTTTTTATTTTTTGTCACAAGTTAGCGGAAAATGATGATGATTTTTATTTTTTATTTTTTTCTTACAAAGTCTCATATTCCACTAACTTGCGACAAAAAATAAAAAATTCTAGGAACTCGCCATGCCCCTCACGGAATACCTTAGGGTGTCTTCTTTCCAAAATGGGGTCACTTGTGGCGTAGTTATACTGCCCTGGCAATTTAGGGGCCCAAATGTGTGAGAAGAACTTTGCAATCAAAATGTGTAAAAAATGACCGGTGAAATCCAAAAGGTGCACTTTGGAATATGTGCCCCTTTGCCCACCTTGGCAGCAAAAAAGTGTCACACATCTGGTATTGCCGTACTCAGGAGAAGTTGGGGAATGTGTTTTGGGGTGTCATTTTACATATACCCATGCTGGGTGAGAAAAATATCTTGGTCAAATGCCAACTTTGTATAAAAAAATGGGAAAAGTTGTCTTTTGCCAAGATATTTCTCTCATCCAGCATGGGTATATGTAAAATGACACCCCAAAACACATTCCCCAACTTCTCCTGAGTACGGTGATACCAGATGTGTCACACTTTTTTGCTGCCAAGGTGGGCAAAGGGGCACATATTCCAAAGTGCACCTTTCAGATTTTGCAGGCCATTTTTTACACATTTTGATTGCAAGGTACTTCTCACACATTTGGGCCCCTAAATTGCCAGGGCAGTATAACTACGCCACAAGTGACCCCATTTTGGAAAGAAAAAAAATGAAAAATCATCATTTTCCGCTAACTTGTGACAAAAAATAAAAAATTCTAGGAACTCGCCGTGCCCCTCACGGAATACCTTGGGGTGTCTTCTTTCCAAAATGGGGTCACTTGTGGCGTAGTTATACTGCCCTGGCAATTTAGGGGCCCAAATGTGTAAGAAGTACCTTGCAATCAAAATCTGTAAAAAATGGCCGGTGAAATCCGAAAGGTGCACTTTGGAATGTGTGCCCCTTTGCCCACCTTGGCTGCAAAAAAGTGTCACACATCTGGTATCGCCGTACTCAGGAGAAGTTGGGGAATGTGTTTTGGGGTGCCATTTTACATATAACCATGCTGGGTGAGAGAAATATCTTGGCAAAAGACAACTTTTCCTATTTTTTTATACAAAGTTGGCATTTGACCAAGATATTTCTCTCACCCAGCATGGGTATATGTAAAATGACACCCCAAAACACATTCCCCAACTTCTCCTGAGTACGGCGATACCAGATGTGTGACACTTTTTTGCAGCCTAGATGCGCAAAGGGGCCCAAATTCCTTTTAGGAGGGCATTTGTAGACATTTGGATCCCAGACTTCTTCTCACACTTTCGGGCCCCTAAAAAGCCAGGGCAGTATAAATACCCCACATGTGACCCCACTTTGGAAAGAAGACACCCCAATGTATTCAATGAGGGGCCTGGCGAGTTCCTAGAAATTTTTTATTTTTTGCATAAGTTAGCGGAAATTAATTTTTTTTGTTTTTTTCTCACAAAGTCTCACTTTCCGCTAACTTAGGACAAAAATTTCAATCTTTCATGGACTCAATATGCCCCTCAGCGAATACCTTGGGGTGTCTTCTTTCCGAAATGGGGTCACATGTGGGGTATTTATACTGCCCTGGCTTTTTAGGGGCCCTAAAGCGTGAGAAGAAGTCTGGAATATAAATGTCTAAAAATGTTTACGCATTTGGATTCCGTGAGGGGTATGGTGAGTTCATGGGAGATTTTATTTTTTGACACAAGTTAGTAGAATATGAGACTTAGTAAGAAAAAAAAAAATAAAAAAATTCCGCTAACTTGTGCCAAAAAAAATGTCTGAATGGAGCCTTACAGGGGGGGGTGATCAATGACAGGGGGGGTGATCAATGACAGGGGGGTGATCAATGACAGGGGGGTGATCAATGACAGGGGGGTAATCACCCATATAGACTCCCGGATCACCCCCCTGTCATTGATCACCCCCCTGGTAAGGCTCCATTCAGACGTCCGTATAATTTTTACGGATCCATGGATCGGATCCGCAAAACACATGCGGACGTCTGAATGGAGCCTTACAGGGGGGTTATCAATGACAGGGGGTGATCAGGGTGATCACCCCCCTGTCACTGATCACCCCCCCTGTAACCCCATATAAACTCCCTGAGACTGTACTGACCTACCTGAGTCCTCTGGTGGTCGATCCTAACAAAAGGGACCACCAGAGGACCAGGTAGGAGGTATATTAGACGCTGTTATGAAAACAGCGTCTAATATACCTGTTAGGGGTTAAAAAATTCGGATCTCCAGCCTGCCAGCGAACGATCGCCGCTGGCATGCTGGAGATCCACTCGCTTACCTTCCGCTTACCTTCCCGTTCACAGGAAATCTCGCGTCTCGCGAGATGACGCATATATGCGTGACTGTGCGCCAGCCTGCCACCTCCGGAACGCGAATCTGCGTTAGGCGGTCCGGAGGTGGTTAAATTATTTAACTCACCTTAATCCACTTGCTCTCGTAGCCAGCATCTCCTTCTGTCTTGATCTTACCTGTGGTGACCTCCATTTTTCTAGAACCTGTGGTGACGTCACTCCGGTCATCACATGATCTTTCACCAGGTAAAGGATCATGTGATGACTGGAGTGACGTCACCACAGGTCCTGTTACTGCACAAAGCTCAGATGAAGACAGAAGGAGATGCCGGGCTTCGCGATCAAGTGGACTAAGGTGAGTTAAATTATTTTTATTTATTTTTTAACCCCTCCAGCGCTATTTTACTATGCATTCTGTATTCAGAATGGTATTATTTTCCCTTATAACCACATTCTGGGGGTTGAATACGGGAATCTCGCCCCTCGTATATATGAAACTTGTAAGTGTATCCTGAGGTACTCTCACAAAGTTTGTATAGCTTCACGCCATACCTCGCCCGCTTGGAGGGCACATACTGGCAGAAAATGAGTCTCCCCTTGAACGCAAATAGCGTAGTAGAAAAGATGTAGGCTACAGCAGCATCTCCACAAACTTCTTTATTCAGGTTTCCAAAGTGCGGTACAAAAATGCAACGTTTCAGCTATGTATAGCCTTTGTCAAGCATACAACATCAATAAAAAATGTCAGCATATATATATGGTGAAAAACACAACACTCCCACAGTCATCCATCCAATAACAACATAGGAATGCTACAGCAACAAGGACATGGCCAATCTAAACAGACTAATGATGAATACTCCTGCTTGTGTAGATACACCCCTCTGACTCACCTGAACGGACCTCTCATTATCGTGGCTACATGTGTCTCGACGTGCCCATATCCTGAGTACGCATGTCCAGGAGCGGCAGAGGTAATCGACGGACAAGCATTGCGGTCGCACACTAGATACGCCTACAATGTGGGAGCGACCATGGTAATCAGAAAGCGACGCCCTCAACCAATGGGAGGCGGTCGCACAGAAGACGTCGACGTGCAAGTCACGTGACCGGTGAACAGGGGGAGGGGAAAGCAGTGTTATAGGAGATGAAATTATACAGCTCCCACACCGCCTATTCAAAATAACATAAGCAGAGAATGTTAAAAAGCCATAATATAAACATGCAACATCCTGTGTAAGGATAAACCTAGGGATGTATACATAAAATCTCCATTGTAGTCTCACCAACATTTGCATTTTTGTACCGCACTTTGGAAACCTGAATAAAGAAGTTTGTGGAGATGCTGCTGTAGCCTACATCTTTTCTACTACGCTCATTTGGACCGCCTTGGATCTGGGGTCTCTTGGCTCAGCTGTTGCATTCCACTATCCCAGCTCTGGTAAACCTACTGTGGGTGCTGCTCTTAACTTCAGTTTTTTTCTTGAACGCAATGAGAGACTCATCAACCGCGACCTCCCTTCCAGGTACATAGGCCTGTACAAATTTGTCCCCAAAATTATCGATGACCGGCCGTATCTTATACAGACGGTCATAGGCAGGATCACCTTGGGGGGACATGCTGCATTATCTGAATAATGCAGACATTTCCAGATGGCCTCAAACCAGGAGCGTGTCATGGCCATACTGTAAAGTGGGGCCTGGTAGAAGACGTCCCCACTCCGGTAATGCCTGACACTAGGTTTCTTGACCAGGCCCATATGCAGCACGAGGCCCCAAAATGTCCTCATTTCGGCTGCACTGACCGGCGTCCAGCCACCGGGCCTGGCCAAAAAGGAGCCCAGGTGTTGAGCAACAAACTGTTGGGCATAGAGGTTCGTCTGCTCCACCATCAGATTTACCAGTGGGTCACTGAAAAAATGACAAAAATAGTCATATTCAGTGTAGCCAACTGTGGAAATCTGGATTCCTGATTGGCCTACAAAATCAGGAATCACGGGCTCGTATGCTCTGGGGTACACCACAGGTTCACCGGCAGGGTGCTCCGGTGGATTTAACTGGTGGGCTGGAAATATAGTACGAACCCCAGAGCTGCTCATACTAGGCTGGGCCACAGGGTCCCTAGCATGGCGGTCCCCTTGCTCTGCCTGGTGGCGTCTCCGCCGCCTTGGGGGCTCATCTTCCATGCTAGATGATGAGGAAGATGCGGATGACAACAGGAAAGTGGAGTCATCCTCGTCTTCACTGGGACTCTCAGACTCGGAGGCAAGCTGGGCGTATGCCTCCTCGGCCGAGAACATCCGGCGGGCCATAGCGGAGTTTGTGTCTGCGTGTGTATGTGCGTATGTGTAAATCTTTATTTGGTGTGCGTGTGTGGGGGGGCATGGGTGTTCACGAACTCACCCTAAAACTAACAGAAAAAAAAACAAAAAAAGGGCAAAAAATGTAAAAAAAAAAATCAAAACCGCTGATCAACCGTCCAAAGTTGATCAGCGGTGGGGTGTGCGATGCGCTAACAGTGGCCGGACGCTAAGAGTGCCGGCCACAGTCAGCGTACACAAAAAAATAAATAAAATCCTTTTTTGGGGGGGGCAAGCGGCAGCACCCCTGGGGGGTCTAGGGTCACACAGCTGTGCTGTGGACTCCAGACACCCTAACTTAGGGTGATGCAATAAAAGTTTTTCAAACTAACTTTCCCTTTATTTTACCTGCCTAGCCCAAACTTTCCCTATGTATCTGCTATATAGATAGGGAGTGCTGGGCACAGATCGGGTCCTGGGGGGCACAGATGGGGTGATGCAGGCACAGATCGACGACGACGTGCAGGCAGCTCCTCTCTCCTCCAGGCTCCGGAACACAAAAGGAGGAGGAGAGGAGCGCTTGCAACATTTGAATCTCCCGCCGGCCCGCCCACCAACCAATCAGAGGCGATCCTGAGAGGTGATGTCACCATCACCACTCAGGATCGCAGGATGGTGATTGGTGGGGTAAAATTACACCACCATCACCATCCTGTTACGGGTTATCGGGTCCTCAGAGACCCAAATAACCCGGAAACGCTGAAAACCACAGGTCTGAATTGACCTGCGGTTTTCTGCGATGGCATACATGGGGGGGGGGGGGGGTCACAGGACCCCCAGCGCATTTTCCTTCAGTGGAACAATGGAGCATCAGGAAGTGCAGGGGCGTCAAACGGCCGCTGGCTATGTCCAGATGTTGCAGACAGCATTCCTCATGACTGAGGGCCCTCGTCTGTGTGGTAACGACTGGGTTTTTCAACAGGACAACGCTACAGTACACAATGCCCGCAGGACATGGGACTTTTTCCAGGAGAATAACATCACTCTTTTGGCCCATCCTGCGTGTTCCCCTGCTCTAAATCCAATTGAGAACCTTTGGGGATGGATGGCAAGGGAAGTTTACAAAAATGGACAACAGTTCCAGACAGTAGATGGCCTTTGTACGGCCATCTTCACCACTTGGAGAAATGTTCCCGCTCACCTCATGAAAACGCTTGCATCAAGCATGCCGAAACAAATTTTTGTAGTGATCAACAATAACGGCGGAGCTACTCATTACTGAGTTCATGTTTGGAAGTTGGATTTCTGTTTTGGGGGGGGGTTTCGTTTTTTTTTGGAGGTGCGGTCCTAAACTTTTGATCAGCTGAAAAACAGCCTGTTTCAGTTTACTTGTTGTTTTCATTAAATTGAATGCTCAAAAAATGTTTTGTCTCACTCCCATTTCTTCTTGTTGCATGTTGAAGCTCTACTTGGAACCTTGTTAAGATCCAGCCATGCCAAATATGATTTTTTTGCCATTTTTTAAGTGGGCTTAAACTTTTGATCAGGACTGTATTTTTGAGATGTATTTATGAAATATTTGCTTTTTCAAATGGTTATTAAATGCATTTATGATACTGTGAGCCAGCCACATTCATTTTTTCAGTGATATATATATATATATATATATAGGTGCTTGAAGGTAGAGGGCTGACTGAGCTTCAATTGTATGGTAGTCTGGTGAGCATCCCTCTTAGGGATAAGCAAACCGACTTAGTCGATTCACATAAAACTTTCAAGCGCTCCGTACAGTATTAAAATGTATTGGCTCTGATAAGCTAAAGTTGTTACTTTGCACAATAACTTCATAAATTGATTTCTACTGTAAAATACCATCTCCCAAACTTGGATTTGGTTCCAAGTGGTACCTTGGAACCAAACCCAAGTTCAGGACATGTTTTTTTAGAAATCAGTAGAAATCAATTTATAAAGTTATTATGCGAAGTCTCACGAGACTTCGCGAAGTAATAAATTTGGCTCATCTGAGCTAATACATTCTAATACTGTACAGAGAGCTCGCTCCATACAGTATTGAAACAAAGTTCTATGTGAATAGATTCGCTTATCCCTAGTCCCTATATATAATATAACTGTAAAAAAGTTATGGGGGGGCAGAATATGGCGACAAAAAACGTTTTTTTCAGTATTAAAACACAAAAACTGTGGTAGAAATGCATTTTTTACCAATTCTAACCATTTTTTAAAAAAAATTCCAGCTTCCCACTACATCATATGCAATATGTAATGGTGCCATTAAAAAAAATGTATTTGTCACACAAAAACAAGCAGCTCATATGGAAAAATAAAAAAGTTATGGCTCCAGGATAGCATAAAATCACAGGGTGCTGAAGGGGTTAATGGGGGAAGATGGCTGTTTGTGTTTATACACACACACACACACACACACACACACAATATTATTGGAAGAAACAGCAGCATGTTATGAACAAGCTTTCCAAAAATGATTCCTGAATAGGGGTAGATGCCTGCCAATGTGTATACACATACAGTAATTTCAGAAGAAACAGTGGCCTGTCCTGAACAAGCAGCCCAATACTTATGCCTTAATAGGGGCATATGACTGCTTCTACACATACGCACACGATAGTATCTGAAGAAGCAGTAACTTGTTCTGAACAAGCAGCTAAAATGTCTCACTTTATGGGGAGAAGTAGTAGTACAGTGTGAATGTGAATACTTATAGGCAAGGCAGGAGATTTTTGACTTTGTAGGGGTAATAGTTGTGGCAATAATAGCCATGGTGGCAGCAGCAATACAGTATGGAACCAACCTGATGGATCGCATCTGTGTAGGGGTAGTAGTAATGGCAGTATGGGGAGCACCCGCTGAAGCAGAAGCAATATGTTATTGAACATGATGGATAGGCAGACAGCGGCAGTGCATGATTGAGCCAACGATAAATACCCAAAGTCAGAAATCACAGATCTATTTATTGGCCTTAGCTTGAGATGTTTGAAAATCCTCACAGATTGATGTCTAATTCATTTTCACTAATGTGATGCTTTGTACACTTGCAGAGAGCAATTTTTTTCTGCATGGGTGTGATGATGCCACTTGCCACACTGAATACCCTGACAGTACATTGGAGGCTGGGCAACACAGTACATTAACAGCAAATTTGGCCAGATCCAGTCACTGTTCCAATCTTCCTGCCTAGATGTCCATGGAATCAGGAAACAGTGTACAGTAGGTCTGAACCTTGTTGTTCAGGTGGTGTATATCCCTTTGCTGAAGTGTGTCAGCTTGGTGTGGCACTTCAAAAAATTGTTCCATCATGTTCATCAGACTGAATTGACTGCTGCTGGCACAGCTGTGGTGTCAGTTACTGATGAAGCAGAGATGGTGGGAGGTCAATCACTTAGTGGGAGAGGAAGAAGGACCTCCTAGTGAGTAGTGATGAGCGGGAGGTGCCATATTCGATTTAGCGATATTTCGCAAATATTCTATTGAATATTCGTGTTATATTCATCGAAATCGAATATTCGTAATTATTCCAATTATCGCGAATAATATGCGATTTTTTCTTTTGATAGTATAAGGCAACGTTCCTATGGCTAATTGACTATGGCTAGGCTAATATGTGTATTTTACGAATATTCTTAATATTGCTCTAACTTCGTCTTTTAGAATATTTGTTATATTCTAAAAAACAAAGTTAGAGCAATATTGCGAATTTTCGTAAAATGCACATATAGATTGTAATTTAGCTAATATAGTGCTATAATCCTTTTTTTTCTCAATTTTTTTTTGCCTCTTATGAACTTAAGTTTTGAGCAATATTAAGAATATACGTAAAAAGTTGAAATTGCAATTCGATTATTATAACTTGAATTAATCGAATTGCGATTTCAACTTAGCATAAAAGACGAAGTTAAAGTTAGAGCAATATTAAGAATATACGTAAAAAGTTGAAATAGCAATTCGATTATTATAACTTGAATTAATCGAATTGCGATTTCAACTTAACACTGCTATAGTCCATATTCGTTAATTCTAGCCTAATATGGAATATAGCAGTGCTAAGTTGAAATCGCAATTCGATTATTATAACTTGAATTAATCGGATTGCGATTACAACTTAGCACTGCTATATTCCATATTAGGCTAGAATTAACGAATATGGAATATAGCAGTGCTTAGTTGAAATCGCAATTCGATTATTATAACTTGAATTAATCGGATTGCGATTACAACTTAGCACTGCTAAATTCCATATTAGGCTAGAATTAACGAATATGGAATATAGCAGTGCTTAGTTGAAATCGCAATTCGATTATTATAACTTAAATTAATCGGATTGCGATTACAACTAGGGAGACGCTTGCTTCCTTTCGTACAGGATCTGGTGATGCCACCCCACATTCTTTTTGAATGCCCATTGCTTATTTTCATCCTGCAGATCTTGAACATGGCCATATTTTTTCTGAAGGCATTGTGAAGATAAATTGCTATATGGGAGATACCCACACAGAGCTACCAGTAGCCAAGCTTTGCCTACTGGGCAGCACCAATTCCCGAGTTGACCACAATAGAAACAGAACTGACCCTGGCAGTCGCTTTGTTATCTTTTGGCTCTGCTCTTAATGTTTCACCACCCTCATCCTCTGATGTCGCCTCCTGATCATCATCCTGATCCCGTTCCCAAGTCCGGTCTAAAACACAAGCATCATCATAGTCATCTCTGCTGCTTTTTTTTGACTGTGATATGTTATCATGGGCTCCTTGGTCCCTTTCACAATTCCCTCCTCTGTAATTAGCCCAAGTGCCACTGTCACCATAGCTACCTGTGCTCCTACTGCCACCACCATTGCTACATTTGTCTCTACTACTACCACCACCAACACAGATATGTATTTCAGTCATTAGGTCCTACAACGCCACCTGAATCTCCTCCTTAAAGCAATCCAAACAACTGAGCAAGTTGTTGGCTTAGGAAAACAGAAAATGCATATGATGCATAAAACAAAAGTGGTATACTATTATAAAGCATATATTTTATACATACCCTGCAAAATATACAGAGATTTGCATACAATTATTTAATAACATATGTTTGAGAAAGAGATGAAGCTGTCCTAACATGTGCAGGTGATGCAATATCTCATGTGATCAGATGGCATATTCTAGATCATTGTAACCCTTGCATTTATGTGTAGGATTAATTGTATTTAAATATTTGAAAGTTTTTGAAAGTTTTATTTTAAAAAATTACCTGAAATCTATTCCTTTTGGAGATAAAACGCAAAAAATATCCTTATTCAAAAAAAATACTTTTAATATTCAAACTGGCAATTACTTTGCTTTATTCTTCCTTATTAAAAAGAAAAGAAGTTAAAAATCATACTCTGTTGTCTGTTCCTTTTGTAATGTCATGAACTGTGGAGGACAGATATATGACTGGTAAACAAAATTCATCCATTATGCAATTACATTTTAGTGTTGTGAAGCTTTATTCTCTCTTGTTCAATAGCAGTTGTTCGAGACGTTAATAGCAAAGTTATAGACATGTCAACTTCTCTAAAGCATCTCTATTAACTGTAGAAAACTGCTTTTGAAACTTTTTTATCCATCAATGTTTTACTAAATGACACCAACAAAAAACAAAACAAAACTTTATCTACTTTGTAATGCTTTTTTGTTCAGTTAAAATTACATTTATGGCATGCACTTGCTATACTATACTATAAATGCCTATTAAGTGTTACCTCTTGGACTTTTACCTATTAAGGGAGTATGGGGCATCATATACTGTACCTCTTTCACAAATTCACAGTAACTACAGTGCCCATAGAATTTAATGGACAGGCCCATGCACAGGCCCAGTGGTCAGAGCTGCAGGTTAGACCATATCCTGTAGATATTCCATAAACATTTAAGATAGAAATACCCTTTTTCACCTTACATCTAAGAGCTACGCTCCACATCTATTTTTGCAATATGATACTCAGAGGATGCCACAGACGAAATCAAATTTACATTTGCACATTTCTGCTTTGTTTTGTATGGAAAGTCAATGCCAGCCCACTGCGATCACATGTAAGATCCGCCTCCTTCCCTCCCTCCATTCATCATCATCAGTGGGTTGTACCTTTAAGTCTGAAAAACGCACTAAACTAAGGAGGAGGGAGCTTGAGGCCAGTGGTCACATTATTATGTAAGCAAACAGCATGAGACTACTGAACTTCTGGACTGCAGTGAGTGAGACTAGAAGTAAGTGAATGGGGCACATTGAGTTAGAATATGCATTTAATGGACATTACAATGAATTAGACAATTAAAGAAAAATATTTTTTTTTAATCCCCGTTGCATAGCGGGAACCAGATGGATCCGATATGATTCCCATAGACTTTTATTATGACAGATCAAAACAGAATGCCTCTTAAAGGCTTCCGTTTTGACTTCAGTCTTATGGATTCTATTATTTTCCATTATAAATCCATAACGGAATACATAATGCTGATATGAACCCACCCTAATAAGTCAGTTATTGGAAATAAACCGTTCACTTCCAATAATTGCTGTCTCATCTGAGGAGGTGAGAGCTGCATTTACATGCAGCAATCATCTCTTCTGTATGGGAATAAGTAGTAGTTGCCCATTCCTATAGAGAATCATTGTTTATGGGTAGTAGATTGCTGTTTACAAAGCATAATCTGCTGCCAAGAAACAGATCCATATTTACAATGAGTAAAAACTAAAACAGAAAAAATATATTTTATAGGGCTTCTGACACTAAAACTGTGATTTATTGCACATGAACGATAATAATAATAATAATAATAATAATAATAATAATAATAATAATCTTTATTTATATAGCCCCACCATATTCCACAGTGCTTTAGAATTCAGAGGGTTCAGATACTAAACAACAGACACAGACAGGCTAATTTACATTTGAAACAATAGGAGTGAGGGCCCTGCTCGCAATCTATGAGGGGCCCTGCTTACAATCTATGAGGAAATGGGGGTGACACAAAAGGTAGTTGATTGTTATATTAAGTACCAAACATCTTTGTACTCAAAGAAGTTGTGTAGGCCAGGGAATTTGCCTGATATTTTGGGTTCTGGGGCAGAGCATTCCAGAGAGTAGGTGTAGCTCAAGAAATGTCTTCAAGATTGAAGTGAGAGGTACAAATTATAGAGGATGCTAATCTTAGATCACTAAAAAAGGAAATGACTGCACACCATTATACATACAAACAATAGAGCTAAGAAATGGGGATCATTCTAAATAAAAGTGGTGTCATACCTACTATAAATGAGTCAATGGAGACTCTTAGCGCACATATTTGATCAAACGCGTATCGGGCCCATCTACCAGGTGTCAAGGTGGCTTCCGCAGATGGGTCCCTAACACTGATATACTGCCTCTCTTGGACTTACCTAAGCCTACAGTTTTCAGGGCAGTGTAGGAACCAGCTATATAAGTTATGTTCTAGTCTTATGTTCTAGTCATTTTCTTGTAGTATTAATTGACGGTAGCGCCTCTTTTTGTCACGGATGTTGTTGCAGAAAGCTGGAACTTATTTAAAAAAAATCCGACTGGCTTGATCCCAAACTAAGGAGCATATGGGTGAGCCCTATAAAACCCCTAGAGCTCTCCCTGACTGCTATGCCCATGCAAAGGTCTTTATGATAGACGATTGCATGTCCACGTACCTCATACTATGTCACACCTGAAAACTCTATAATAGTGATGGGACACGACCACCGGCTCCCTGCACTTAATATGGATGAAGTCAGGGTTACCTAGAATCAAGCCAGCAAGGAAACACAAATAAAGGAAACAGACTTATATGAGGAATCAGCAGAAGCAGCATCCAGCAGTGAACACAATCCAAGAAGAAGTATAAACCGCAAAGTGAGGCAGAATGGGAGGGAATATAAAGGGAGACAATTAGTGTAAATAGGTGACAGCTGGGAGAAGGAAAGGAGATGACAAAGTGAAACCAAAACAAAGAACTTTATGCAGGTAGAGAAGAACATCTAACAGACCTTCTCACAGAAGTGGCGGTGACAGTACCCCTCCCTCTACGGGTGGACTCAGGACACCCAGAGCCCACCTTCTGAGGGTGAGACCTATGGAAAGCCCTGATAAGACGAGTGGCCTTAATGTCCGCCACTAGGACCCACATCCTCTCCTCAGGACCATAACCCTCCCAATGAACGAGGTACTGGAGAGAACCGCGGATAATGCGAGAAT